>NC_086444.1:1186379629-1186693170 GCF_028390025.1 Pseudophryne corroboree | reverse complement strand
AAAGGATCTGCAATCCCAGCTCTCATATAATATTTTCTTCTTGTAGAGTCCACCCATACCGCCTATGGGTTATAAGGTAATGGGAACAGGGCCATCTTCCTTTTTCCTTCTGTATATATCTGTGTTACTTGCATTCTGTTTATATGTAAAATTGTTAACGTGTTTAGTTTGTCATTATGTAACTTATAAACAGTTTTATTTAATGTATATATGCTACAAAACCCAGTTGCAACTTTACATTTAATAAAATATTATTATTATTATTATTATTATTATTATTATTATCTTAATTGTTTGTCTTTCTTGTCTGCCTATTTATTGAGTGTTTAACCTTAACATTACATATCTTTACATGTATATTCCCTTAATGTTAATTATTCTAAATGGTATTTTGCAGCTAATATTGAATTGATCTGATTTTTGTTTTTTATTGTTGTTTATTTAGATTGTATGCAAATTTATTTTTATAATTGTTTATTCTGCTTTTTCTTGTGGTAAAGTGAGAATAAAAATGTTATGTTACTGTATCCTCATACAATTTTACTAGATTAATATGTCACAAATTTACTAATGTAACATACAGTGATTTCCTTTTTTAAACCTTACAATCATCACATAGTAATAACAATTTATGATGATTTGATTATTGCAATATTTTACATTTGTAAATTTGTAACATTTTTATTGCTCAATTTATCACAGGAAAAAGATGAATTATTATCTTTCACACTGAAGCCAATACCAAGTCTTTACAACATCATAAAAGGAAAACACAGTGAAAGTGTAATAATGTATGCTCATAATATTACAGTTTAACTCAACTCTGTACAACATAAATGGGGATCTAATAGCACAATATAATTAATATTTTATGCAGCCAAAATAATAAATGTTTAGTATTTAATAAATGTTTTTAACAGTTGCTGATATAGTTAAACATTTTTTACTGCACTTTACAATTGGGAGCAAACAGTAATAAAACAAGACTGGATAGTAACAGACGGACAAAAGAGGTAAGAGGGCCCTGCTCACAAGGTTACAATATAAAGGTTAATAGGCACTGATGGTATGTAGATGAAATCCCGATGGACGGGATGCCGGCTGTCAATATCCCAACAGTGGCATCCCACCAGCCAGAATGCCACAGGTTCAATTCTAACTCTCATGGTGTCATTGACACCCACGAGTGGGAATAGCTCTGGAGAGCCTGTTGTCATTCCCGGCTGTTGGGATTCTGGTGTTGGTATCCTGAATGCCTGGATCCTGACAGCTGGGATATTAACTACATCCCAGCACTGATACATGGATAAGTGCTACATATTGTAGAACTAGTGTTCTTCACACTGGAGGTTCTGATTTTTATGGTTGTAACTATAAATGTGTTAGTGTTAAAAAAAAAATTGTAGATCTATAGAGATGTAAATTTGAGATATCTTAATGTAAGTAAATATTAATTCATAGTTCTTGGTGTTACCGGATAAGCATCAGTAGCAGATATGGTAAAAAGTGACAGGACTTTTTGTAGATTATTAAATTCTACACACTGGAGGTACAAACCAAATTTTGATCCGATTGTCCATCTGGGCATTATCATTCATGCAGCGCAAGCCACGCATCAGTAATGACATAATTATGTCAACCCCTTTTTATCCTCCTTATGGGAGGTTTATAAAAATTCTAATTATGTAGTTTTACAATTTCCCACCTAAAAATACCTGTGTTGAAGCAAGAGAATTATTGATGAGTCAGTGAGTCAGTGAGCGAGGGCCTTCACACACACTATATATATATATATATATATATATATGTATATATATATATATATATAAAATTATACTCCCTTCAGCAATTTAGAAAAAGAAATGATCAGCATTCATAGTGTGGATGAACGTGAAAAAACTTTTATTCTTTAAGAAAAATCCATGTGAAGCACAATTTGGTAGTTGTATGTATTTGTCCAGCCAGATTACAGAAGTTATTAGTGGCTTGTGTGAGCAAGGAAAGGAATATAGTAAATAAAGAGAAAATATAAAAATTATGTGAGGACTGAATAGAGGGGATGTAATTGGGTAAGATAGCCTATGGAGGTATTACGGGTGGATCTCTAATTTGATAAACTCGCCTGACGAGAAGGGAATGTCTAAAGTTTTGTAGACATGAGTAAAGACTTATTGTGTATGAGGGTATTTCACAGAGTGGGTGCTGCCCTATAAAATAAAGGTAACATAATTGGAACAGGTAATGAGTGTTGATGAGAGACATGGGTCTTGTCTACAGTAGAGAGACCTAATTTGGAGATATTTTGAGATAAGGAAGATGTGAATGTTTAAGTAATTTGAAAATAGTCGTATGTGTATGTAAAAGTATTTTATTATGATATTATTAGAATACAGCTAACCAATGGCAATGAAGGCACTAACAGCAGTTAAGATCAGCCTTACAGCTGCAGCATAAACACATATGTTTATAAAAGTCTTCAGTTAGTTGCAAAACTCATAACCATATATCCAATGCTCAATATACAGTTTTTAAAGATGTATCCAAAGAAGTGAGCAGGCAATGATTTAATTGAGTACAGATTCAATAATCTTCTGCATGTAAAGAACAGGAAAAACGTTGGCCAAAATGAATTGGCAAATATTTGCAGGCAGACAAATAAGCATCAATGGTGTTGAAAGAACAAAACTAGAAATCTGTAAATGTAAAACCTGAATTAGAGCAAGATGTGCAATAACCCATCAGCAATCACCTAGCACTGATCGATAACAATACAAATTTTATAGCACTAAAGGGAAAGTGTCATGGTTATAAAGATTATACACATGCATGGTCCAAATGCACTGATGACAAAGGCTCAAGTCATGTTGGGATTCTGCTTTTTAACACACGGGCAATGGCTCCAAAGTGTTGTGGCCCATTTCATTTGACCAGTTCGATACTGTACACTTATTTAAGCTCTTTTTTTTAATGCTGTAAAAAAACTGATGATAAAGCTAGTGGTTTAACTTGGTTTATCTACCATAGCTGCAGATGGGGATGTGGTTGCTACAGTGCTGGGATGCCTGTAGGGCACACCGATCCCATACACACAGTCTTGCTTTCCCCACCATGTCCTGTAAAGATTATTTTAGGAGGGGATCTGCAGCAGCCAGCAGTGGTAAAAACTGGCATTGCAGTAGATTATCTCAATATAAGAACAGAAGTACAATTGTAAAACACAATATACTATACAGTACTTACTTGGCAGGTGATGGCTACTGGGCACTGCTTCCTCATCATCCACTATAGTAAATAAATCTGTGTGTGAAAGGGAAAAAACTTTATTGTAAAATATACAAAATTACAGTAACAGTTCACTAGTGTGTACATAACAGTACCAAGCATCACCACTAATTGACACTTTGTCCTCCACCTGGTGCATTTTTGGGTCTGTGAAAACAAAAAAATAAGTACATTAATACCACTTTCAGATAAAAATGTCCCTGAATACCAGCTTTTACCCAGCATTTGAGTGCTGGATCATTTTTCCAGTCTCAGCCTGACCCCCATTTCACACAGAAAAGCAATTTACCGTATCAAGCATTTCTACCTAGTCATTTGCAGATCAATATGGTACTTCTTTTGTGTAAAAGGGTCTACCAGGATAAAACAGTAAGGCCTTCTGCACCACCTTATGCCATATTCAGAAATGCCACTTGCACCATATTATTTCCACACAGTGATGTCCCCTGCACCATATAAAGCCATATACAGTAATACCCCATGCATCGTATTAAGCCCTACACAGTAACGCACCATGCATAACATTAAGCCATACACAGTAATGCCCCTAAAACACTCTATTATTTCCCATACAGTAATGCACAAAACACCTTATTATGCCACACAGTTATGCCCCTGATACCTTCATATGTCCCAAACATTAATGCCCCATATTATGGCTACATTGTAATCTTCTTGCACATTGTCAAGAGTTTCATACCAGGGGCCACCTCCTGTTTGGCACCTGCGGTTACTTGTGATCGCAGGTCACTGTGGTCACTTGGTGATTATTATTTTATTAGTTATTTATTAACAGTTTCTTATATAGCACAGCAAATTCCATTGTTCTATACAATTGGAAACAATGGTAAAACATAATAACAAACATAGAGGTAAGAAGACCCTGCTCGCATGCTTACATTCTATAGAGAAATAGGCAGTGATACTCAGGAATAGGTGTTATCTAGTGCCTAGTTGTCCACCAGATTTCAAAGGTTCTCAGTGGGCTGCATGATATGGCCACTCAACAATGATGAAATAAGGTCAGGAGTAAGGGAAAGTGAAGGAAGAGAAAACATATGAGGATATGGTGGACTGTACAGTGGGGATATAATTAGATAGGAAAGCTTATGAAGGTTACAGTATGTGATTGGTTCTGAATTTTGATATGCTTGCAGTAATAGATGAGTTTTCAGGGAATGCTTGTAGGTTTGGAGACTAGGGGAGAGTCTTAATATAGTGGAAAAGTATTGGTGACGGTTTTTAGTCATCGCAAACCTGGCAGCCCAATGACACAAATATCAGAAAAAGTGTCTCCCCAAAAACACCTTTAAGACGAATCGAAAATAGTGAAAGATAGAAGTTTCCCTAGGCACCACAGAAAGAGAATCTAAGGATATGTATAAATATACATCCCTTTGAATCGGGCAATGTTGTCCTCATAATATGTTGTCATCAAATCCCGATTATCAGCACAAGGGGAAAGAGCAAAAAAATATAATGTGCAGTAAAATATATTTATGCACATACATATGACATACAAAACAGTATTGCGATCACAATACAATAAAAGATCCCTTCTTTGCTCCTGTGGATAAAAAAGCTGAATAATTTCTAGAAGGGCTGAAAACTGGTGAAAAAAACTGTTCTTAACCATGTTTTTACAATCTCCAGAGGTCCCCCGAATAGGCATTCTGGTATCTTCATCTGGCACACGTTCAGCAATCCTCAGTCCAAACAGGGGCAGCAGGGTTTCTATTTTAAGGCAGCTAACGTGTTTCAACCCTAAGCCATGGGTCTTTTTCAAGGCATTATACCAGTCCCTCCCCAACGTGATGATTTAAAAAAAAGATAAGCGAAGAGATGTACATAGGTGTAGTGTGGTTAATGGCCTTGGGTATGAGTAAAAGTATTTTATATTCAATAAAGTAGAATACAGGTAACCAATGGAGGGACTGACAGAGTGCGTCTGCAGACAATGAACATCTAGTGAGGAAGCATTGGCATTTCTATAATGGGTGCAATGTGTGTGGTGCACATGGACTTCGGGGTCCAGGAGGGGCCCACACCACACATACTGCACCCATTATTTTAATATTTCCCCTTAAGGGCTCCAGCATTGTGACCTGCAGTCGTGGCAAAAATCACAGCCAAAATGGCCACCGTGAAGTAGTCAAATTGGTTTCCAGAACATGTCAGGCACCATGTTTCAGGAGACCTGTGTATGTGCAGTACACTGCTGGAGACTACTGTACCATACAGATGAGTGGGCCTACCTGGAGTTGCACATGGGACCCCACCCATGCTGATATGCCCCTAGAAGGAAGATTAGCCTCACAGCTGTATTCAGAATAAATAGTAGTGGTGAGAGTCTTTTCTTGGTTAGACCAGTAAGAAGACTATTAAAATATCAGGTTGGTAACTACCATTGGCCAGTGGAAATATAATTAACTCTGTTTTGGAAATACTAAGCTTGAGGTGCCGAGATGACATCCAAGATGAAATCACAGAAAGGGATTCAGTGATATGGACCAATGCAGATAGAGGCAAATCAATTAGGGTGAATGCAGCATCTCCCTTGGCAGCTCAGCAGCAGTCAGCACTTACAAGTACTGCTGTTCTCCCTTTTCCTTGACAGGAGAACCTTCAGCATTTGTCTCCTCTAAGGCAGTGCCCATTTTTGCTGGGACATTTTCAGCAGTCATCTAGACCACATAGAATACTGCTGCATATGCTGGCCACAGTGCTCTGTGCAATTACAGTACATGGCTCACCCAGCCCTAGAAATGGCTCTGCCAATAGGAACAGCAACAGAAGACCAAACAAAAGAAAGCCAGAAGTAATTTTGCTACATGGAGGGAGTGGTGTGGGGGGGGGGGGGGCAGTCAAGATTCAGGGGTGTGAACATTGAACATGCTGGGGGATACTTTACTGTGGACATTGAAGGGTTAGGGTAAGTACTGTGAGTTAAACTGTATAGGGTGTGCTGTGACACGGTGTTTAAATGTGTTGGGGAGGAAGTGCTGTGGGTGGGGATTACTTTGAGGTGTACACTGGTGGGGTGCTGTGAGGTGGACGGTGAAAGAGAAGGGAGAATTGTAAGGTTGCCATTGAAGAGAGTGTGGAATTCTCTGAGGGTAAAGAGGGCAGTTGTGAGTTGGGGGTGAGTGAGGGGGTCAATGTGTACTGTAGAGGGCAGCATATGAGCTGTGATGGGGTCAGTGGATAAGATAGAAGGAATCTTGTTCTGAATGAAACTTGCCAATCTTCACAATCACTATGGGAGCCATGTATCCCCCATTTAAAGAGTCAATGTTCTGTAATAGAGATAGTAACTTTTGCAAGGTTTTGGCTAAATTAATATCCAGAGAAAGATTACCTACTGCTTTATCTGTTAGACTTTTGTAATGGTTATAAACTATTGTAAACATAATATATTTCTTGGTGTAGGTGGATTTCTCCAACTCTATTATGCCATAAGTACTGTAGGTGCTACCAAAAACAGTAAAAATACATGTAGAACCAGTACAAAAGGAAAAGGTATCTCTGCAGGTGGTGAACTAGGAAATATAAAACATCTAAAAATTGAATATATTTTAATATCAACCAGCAGAATATAAAAAATATACAAAAAAGTGCTAAGAAATAAAGAACATGGGTGGTCATTCCGAGTTGTTCGCTCTGTATTTTTATCGCATCGCAGCGATTTTCCGCTTAATGCGCATGCGCAATGTCCGCACTGCGACTGCGCCAAGTAAATTTGCTATGCAGTTAGGTATTTTACTCACGGCTTTTTCATCGTTCTGGTGATCGTAATGTGATTGACAGGAAATGGGTGTTACTGGGCGGAAACTGTCCGTTTTATGGGCATGTGGGTAAAAACGCTACCGTTTCCGGAAAAAATGCAGGAGTGGCTGGAGAAACGGAGGAGTGTCTGGGCGAACGCTGGGTGTGTTTGTGACGTCAAACCAGGAACGACAAGCACTAAACTGATCGCAGATGCCGAGTAAGTCTGAAGCTACTCTGAAACTGCTAAGAAGTGTCTAATCGCAATATTGCGAATAGGTCGTTCGCAATTTTAAGAAGCTAAGATTCACTCCCAGTAGGCGGTGACTTAGTGTGTGCAAAGCTGCTAAAAGCAGCTTGCGTGCGAACAACTCAGAATGACAACCATGATTAAGAACTTGTTTTACTACGTATCTTGCTGAGTACATTTATTTACAAATTTTCACTTTTAAGTGATGTTAGAGTATATCACATTTAAACTAACAACTACTTAAGGTATAAATGGACTCACTGAGACTTGTATTTTGCAAAGAACATTGTCACAATTTATGAAAAAATTGAAACAGACAGCTGAAATTAGAAGTAACTGTAGTTAAACACAGACAAGACAGTATTTAAGTGGATACAATCATTCTTACATAGTACTTAGGGCAAATCTGTAATGTTAAAGTTTGCACTACAGAAGATGCAAAACAATGACATTGATCAACATACTGTAACTTTGTATTACCAATCATATTAGGGTATTTTGTAGTTAATTTGTGCTGCTGATTTTCAACATGACATTGGGTTTGCTAGCTTGGCTCTAACTTTTGAGATACTTGGATGAGAAACAAGAATTAACAGGAGACAATTTGAACTGCTCAACTGTCAACTGAGAGTGACCAGTATGAACATATACAGTAGAATGTTCACAAGAGTCACTTATAAAGTGCTGGATAGAAATATACTCAATGTTTCATAACTACGTCCAATAGAATAATATACCAACCTATATACTGTAAGTGAAATCACAAAAAGCTACAAGTTTGTTTGACAGATGAGAGTGACCCTTTGATTTCCTTAGCATGCCCCCATTGATAGGATTTGATTCACCTTTATATGCTTTGATTGCACATTTGACTGTCTTAAACTATTAACTCAGTGTGTTAAATTATTGTTTTCATTGACTGGTTAGTCCAAAAAAGCAAATTAATAAAGAATATTACACAAAATTAAATTCATGTAGCTATTGTGAAATTGACAAACATTATAAGGGAAATAAAGAGAAATGTAAAATTATAAAAAAAATGGTTACTTTAGAAATAAACAACGATTATAAATAAGTAGACAAAAAAATCTATATACGGAACATGGTCGGTGTATCAGATATAAATCAAAAATACCTGTAAATACATGACTTAAAATTTTGAAAAAAAACAGTGAATGCAATCAAACCGATAATAAAATTAACAATAAGGAAACAATGAGCTCAGCTCACATCTGAGATTTGATACATTTTATTTTCCCTATTGGACATACAGTATGTGGTTATGATTTCTCCATCTTGACCTTGTGTGGCTCATTTACGTACATACAGTATACTGTATCTTCATTTACCTGCTTGTTGTGTAAACACACTGTTGCTTAGGCATCAGATACATTTTCTTAGGTTGCTATAGCATCAAATTAGACACCAAGGCATCAATTTATCTGTGAGCTGCACAGGCCAGTTATGGGGCTCAGTGGTGCAGGCTGTGAATGCAGTACCACTCTTGGTGAAATCACAGGCCCACTACAGAACCCAGCCATCAGACATCAAAAGGAAGATGAAGGACAAAATTATAGAAGAAAAGCTGCATCAAGGGCAGTTAGTGAGCCCCATTTAGTGAATGCATACCTAGATTATGATTTCTTGAGTTCATCAGGAAAATCAGATAAGCATGGAGATCACATCAGGGCCTTGTGCACAGCCTTTCAGCTACCCTATAGGCTAGCAGTAGTCAAGATTAAGGCAAACTCGAGAGACTACCCATGAAGCAGTGGGCAATAGACTTGTAGACCAAGCCACCAAGCAAGCCACCTTAATTCAACTGCCCCAGGCTGAGCCCACCTATGTGGTAAGCCAATCATCCAAGTTTGACAACACCACATTATACCAGCTGTAGAAGAAGGCCTCAGTTCTTAATTCAGTATGATAACTGAAGTGCAAAAATTATTTTTGCCCAATTTCTGCTGTTATTTGCATGCACGAGGGTCACTTTGCACAAGCACGAAGACTCAGCTTGCGATCACACATGATTGCCAGCTAAGTCCTGGCGAGGAGGGAACGGGCATCAAAGCACAGTTTTGTGGGTGACAATGTACCAATAAGGGGGCATTGTCTAAAAAATGGAGGTGTGTCCAGACTATTTGTGGGGCAGGCTTCAGGGGCTGCATGACATCACACACAGCCCCTGTGAGCCTAAGCATGGTGGGTAGCTAGGCTGTGTAGGCAGGGGGCAACCCTAGACATGTGATTGCATCACTTTCTTGTGATGTGCTTGCATCTTTGTGGTGAGGCAGGCAGGACCCAGCATGCGCTGTGAACTTACCCTATACTAAGCGTCCCCCTGCATGTTTGAGTATATGGTTGTAGGTGTGTGATTTTTCGCACATCTACAACCCATATTGAATCAGGCTCTCAGATAAGGAAAAGAAGGCATGGATAAAACAAGAAGCACAAGACATACAAAGAGAGTGGTACAAAAGTCAATGTTTATTTATTTACCCTATTATGGCCCAATGTCAGCATGGAAAAGTTCACATATCAAAGGATGCCATGGTAGCAGCAACATATATACATTGGACAGAACTAGGGTTTGCACAAGCAGCACAACCATTGATATCAGGTTGCATAATCTGTGATTTGAATAACCCAGGTAAGACTGCACCCACTCCCCAGAAAAGTACACATCAGACCCAATATCCCTTTCAGGGAATTCATGTAGACTTTATTCAACTGCCCATGTGTTCTGGGTCTTACCATGTGCTTGTTTGTATGGCACTGGCCAGAGGCATGGCCTTGTAGACTTGCAAATGCCAAGACAGTAGCAAAGAAACTAATGTCACAGGTGATCTGCAGGTATGGTGTACCAGAGGAAATAGAAAAGTTATAGAGGGATACACTTTGACTTTACGGTCCAAAATTTGTAGTTAGTGGATGTGCACCTACATTGTCCTAGTGAGATATATTCACTTAGTCTATGAGATATGGCTGTGCTCCTGCAGATATGAAATACCAGTTTATGACTTTAAGTTATTTAGCCCTCATCTATAGTAACTATAAACTCTGTCTTAAATGCTGCAAGTCCACTACAAGTTAGAGAGCTAAAGTAAACTCCTCACTATTGTTTAATATTGACTCACTCCAGGTGTCATTAATATAGCTCCTTTGATATAAATTTTTTCCTGTTGTTACAACATTAATTGGTGATGCATGCTTATGCCGTGCTGGATTAGCCTTGGGAGGCCAAGGGCAATTAAGACAGGGAGATCAAGAGTCCAGGGAATGGAGGGGGGGGTGATCAGTTTGTGCATACCTCCTAACATGACCCATTCCAGAAGGGACAAAATGTTCTGCTCCTGGACATTCTTTTAATATATAGTATGATTGGTGTCACCTGTGTTGAACTATATTTAAAAATAATGGTATTTAACTCAAAAGGAAACAAAGCTGGGATCCCTGGGTCACTTATAGCTTTGCTTACTGTTTTTCTGATAATGAAATTCTACACAGTGTTGGTGTGACTGCTTTAATTTACTAGCTGGATCCTCTGTGCTGGTTGAAACTTTAAGGAACTGTAGCCTGTGTTCAATGTCTCTCCAGTCCTGCATTACATCCGGCCCATAATGTTTATACATCCTATAACATATATCTGACTACATTAATATATAAATATTTTATATATTACCACTACACATTTGGTTACATTCTCCCCTTGGTGTACTGACATCAATAACATCCAATTTAAGGTGACTTGACACCAACTAAAGTTTTACATATAGATAAAACTTATTTAAACAAAATATTTTTCATTCACACCACATTCCTACTCAGGGTTATACCAAACATAATGCCATTACTATATAACATCTATATGCACTACCCTAGGCTTATCTTTTAAGCTTTCATACACCAGCTAATAGCCAGAGTAACTGAAATGTACAGCGTAGACATCAGCTAGACGGGCTGAACTGTCATTTCAGACTCACGTCTGTTGCCCCCAGGTTCATTTTGATGGTGAGCTGCTCCAGATTGTCTCCAATGTTCACCTCTCAACATTAATGGCATGTGGTACTCCACAGTTCCAGTATGAAAAACATGTAGTTAGAGTGCATCAGAAAGAGAGTATGAAGTATTAGAAAGTGTAAGAGAAGGAAAGGCACATGAGGGGTGAAGGCCCCGCTCTTGCAAGCTTAGAAGGGATAACAAACCAGGGTGACAAAGAAGGGGTAGATAGTGAGCATAGACAAAAGGTTTGGACAATAGTTGTCTGGTTTTGGTGACGAAGTGGGTCTTGAGAGCCCATTTGAAGTTTTTGAAGTCAAAGATGGGGAGCAGCCTTACCTATTAATTATGGAAGATTACCTTACTTACTCTACATAAACTCCATATTTCAGAAGCTGGGACCTCAACCCACTAATCCTCCTGTGAATAATGAGATACATTTGGTCTTTGATATAGAGAACCTGCATCACTTTTATTTCTTCCTGGATGATATTTAATGCAAAAATTATATACGGCTAAAGAAACCATCCACATGTGTCCAGTGGCATGCAGCTTGGCAGTGACTGGAATGTAACATGGTTTATTTCGTGTACAGATAATCAAGCCCCATACAAATTATCTTGAAGTTTATCCAAAACAGGCCATTTTAATGCCAAAAAAATCCAATTTATGCACTGGGTAGTTATTTTCACTTACGCTCAGCCCTCAACTTATGTAGGACACATGTTGAAGTTTATCGTGATGTCGCTGATATAGCACTCCCCCCCAATTCTTTAAAAGAGGCATCCACATGAAGCACATATGGTAATGCAGGATCTGCATATGCCAGAACCAGACTGTTGGTTAAACTGTCTTTTACAAATGTGTCTTCTTGCAGACTTGCCTGGATGCATTCACATCACAGGCTTTATGGCCCAGCATAGCATATTGTAGTGGGAATGTGTGTACGCATTCTCTGGATGCCCATTAAGAAAAATACACTCTACAGCCCCCGGGCAGCATGGGAGCATTGCTACTGCTGGCCAAAATGGGAGGGAGAGCTGGCTGCAATTGGTAGGTATGGGCAGTAGGGTACTAGGTTTTCATATCCCATACTTTTAAGTACTGTTTGACTGCTGTGTTCTTGGGAGCATGCATATGAACACTCTTGCAATTAATAGCAGAACAAAAGAATGCGGCCAGCATGCTTTGCCACAATTTGCACGCATTGCAGCAAAACCACACCATAGGATAGATTTTAGCAAAGATGTGTGAGGGGACACGTATGTAGCTTCAAAAAAGCTTGTTCACATTCAATAGTCCAACATTTTCCAAACTCCTCATTGAACTTTAAATATGGGCCATCGAGTTGAACAACCTTCGTTGAAAGGTTAGCGCATCTGGGAGGTAGATATCTTTTGGATCTGTTAATGCCTTAGTGGTTTCAGAAAAATTTGGCAAAAATCTAAAGTAGTATCCGCAGAATCTAAAAGGAACAATCTTAGATCTTTCAGTTTCTTTGGTCGTAGCAAATCAGCTAGTGCAGCCTCAGGGTCTGTGAAAATGTCTTCTTAGTTAACCACATGACCAATGTGTTTAACTGATGTTTGACAAAAATAAAATTTTTCCAATTACACTTTCCATCCATGTTTCATTAACCTGTCAATTACTCATAATAAATGTGTATTATGCTCTTCCAATGTTTTCCCAAAAAGGATTATGTCATCAATATACATGAGGATCTCATGGAGATTCATGTCCCCCATAGTCTTGTCCATGCTCCATGAAAATATAGCAGTAGCTCCAGATAAACCTTGTGGCATTCATTCAAACTGAAAATCCTCAGAGGACAAATAAAGGCAGTTTTCTCAGCATCTTCAGGACTCATTGGGATTTGATAGTACCAATTCCTTAAGTCTAAAACTGGGAACTGATCAATTTGCTTTTAGCATTAGATTGTACAGTATATCACTACCCTCAATACACTGTTGGAAGTCAGCCCCAGACAAATCAATTATTGATGTTTTCTTGTACTGCAGACTTTTGGTACTAACTGCCAGACTTTGTAAGAGTGTTAACACATCATGAGATTATTATTTTACCTCAGTTTCATGACAACACTTAGCCAAAGTCCTAAACAAATTTGTGTTAATTTCCACAATTTAAGCATTTAAGTTGTCGACATTTGAAAGCCCTATGTCCAGGCCTTTACATTGAAAACAATCTTGTGTTCAGATACCTCTACCTCAACCTCATCCAAATGGCATCAAAGTATATCTAGCTGAAACTATTGTTTGCTTGTCTTTGGTTTCTAATGGATCTAACCTCTTGTTTAAGTCATCTATGTTCTTATTAAACTCTTCTATAGAAGCAGCAACACGAGCCTAGGTATCTGCAGTATGAGCTTTTTCATATTCTTTTCTCAAGCTTCTACCAGAACCTCTCCTTGTTTGACTATATATATATATATATATATATATATATGTATATCAATTGCTGAAATGGAAGAGCTTCATATCCTACTTCCATGAATCACAACTTTTGTACAATGTGGACTGGACCCAATGGTCCTTGCAATAACTGTTGCATTCTTTGACTGTTTATTTAAACCTTTTCAAATCCCTTTTATATATGATGGTATAAATCTTTGTATAATCTATGTATATCTAGTCTCTCATACTGTTTCTGATAGGTATGATGTAACCAGTTTATACAAGATTGTTTCCATCTTCTGGAGAAAAATATTCCAACTATAATGCCATCAAATAGTCTTGGGAAGTGGTATTGGAATTTTGGCTTCAGGTAGCTATAACAACGTCTGCTGCAGGCCCTCACAAAATATCAGCTAATCTCTACCTCTACATTGTTTCAGCACAATACATTGACTCCAATTGGTGCACAGCATTTTTCTTCAAGTTTCATAACTGTCCTCTCCTGATGGAACTGGCATTATTCCTGAGAACTTTTGCAGTCTCCGATAACTGTCTTCATGATGCAATTGACAAAGTGTTCCTGCTATGTTGTTAAGAGCATTAGCCAGCTGTTAACCTTCACTTGGTGCTAATTTTGGAGTATTTTCTGGATTATTTTTTTCCTTTGCCAGAGGACCGTGTAAAAATTGAACATTCTCTATGCCATGGGAATCTTCCATCTCTGAATCTTTTATAGCTATGGTCCACATTGCATACCTCTTTCTTCTAGGCACACAACTATCTGAAAGTGCCATATGAATCATATCCTTTCCAACAGATTTTGCATGACAAATAATAGTAACATAGTAATATAGTATTTGAGGTTTAATACAACACAGATTACTCCCAACTCAACCTTCCACTGATCAATGATAATAGGTTTAACTCTCAAAACAATGGGCGGAGAAGAGATTCAATGCCCTCCTCTGGTATATCATTTAAGTATCCATATATACATGTAGCTATGAAAAAATCAGGGATCACAACTTTCTTCTTACACCAATTGTATATGTCTTCACAGGTAAATTCCACCATAACAACTATAGATCTCTTTAATAAACAGGAGATCCTTGATTAAAATCTCAGCCTTTGCCTCCAAAAGTGTAACACTTGCTCACCTGTAATATGGAACTTGGTAAACAAAACTACACACACACATTTTTTATTGTTGTTGATTGTGGCAATGATTCACTCAAGATTTGTTTTATTTCTAATAATAGGGCAGTTTTGGGAAACCTTTATACCATTATGCAAATAATAATTACATTCAGTCAGTCAAATGAACACAATAAAAAATAAATAAAGATGAATAATTTATTAATCTGGAATTTAGGGGGTTATTCAGAGATGAACACAGATGGCTGCATATGCAACCAGATCTGCATTCATCTCTGCACATGCGAGGGTCACCCAGCACAGGGCAAGGCTGCCTAGCATGTGTGGGGCCACCTCCTAATACATTTACAATCTAATTGTGAATGCATCAAATCTAGGGTTGACCCCTGGCAGCGCAGCCTGGCTGCACTTTCTCAGAGCGACTGAGTGTTATGTCATGCAGCAACCACAAAAATAGTCCCGGCCTAACCCCATTTGCCCCACCCTTCAAAACCATGTCACAGCCCCAAAAACACATTGCAGTCTCAGCCATCGCGAATGTAAATGCAATGTGCAGTTGCCGAGCATGTGCAGTTTGCTGAAATCAGCAAACTGCGCTCAATGCTAGCCGCATTAGATCCAGGGTCTGAATAACCATCTTAATCTTCTACAAACATCTTCCATAGACAGGAACAGAATATAAATAGCACATTAACTCGTAAAAAATTGGCTAATAAACTCCCCATGTCTGCATATAAACAAATGACCTCAAAAGATGTTAATATATCACTTTTCAATGCAGTCAAATGTAATTAATGTATAGAGTACAGAAATGCGTTTGAATGAATGATTATAACTAGGTTTGCTATAAGTCCTTCAAAAAATCTTGGCTTGTACACTTATTTCTCAAGGTAAAATGGTCCAGGACCTTCTCAGATATACTGTACTACTTCACAAAAACCCACACTCAGATTCTATACCAAAGTTACTACTCTTGTAAACTTTAAAGCTCTAAAATACAGAATAATTAAAATATTAACAATTAAATAGTTTGCAAGTTTTTGTTGTTGGTCATGCTCATGTTAGTGCACAAGTTTGTTTAGTATGAATGGTTCTTTATAATTCGGTGAACCCAGGTTGAATGACACTGTGGTTCTCCCTGGCTGAGTTGAATGAAATATAGTTACAACCTTCTGTTCCTTGTTACTGTTCCAGCTGACAATTCATTATAATCTTGACTTGCAATATTTAATTTCCAACATTTGTAGTTAGTGAATATGCTCTTAAATTTGAACAGATACAAAAAAAAATTTGGAAGGTTTACCGCCCTGGGTGCTTAAATTACATAATGAAAACAAACAATATGGTGCAATCACTTATTCAAAAGGCTTGGGTGTTATTCCATCTGTTGATAGTTTGCTTGATTTCAATTCAGAAAGATGCAGTGCATGAAATAAAGAAAAGGATATATATAGTGTAACACAGTTTAAAGTGAACAAAAATTGCTGCATGATTATATAACGTGATCTGACATTGTGAATGACATAGTGTCCAAAATTGAGCCAAGGAGTACCCCACTCACTATGTGAAAAATGCAGAGTAAGCGCATCAAGGTATCTTTAATCAATGAAGCATAGCGTACCCAACTCACAATGTCACAAATGGTTTGAAGCTCATAAAGGTATCTTTCTTGTGGAATTTGGACCTTTGTCTTCCGAACCAAGTTGTTTTGATCCACGTATACCCAAAACAAACAAGAACAAATTCTCCAATGTGTAGTAGAGCTTTCAAAACCGTATGAGATACATAATGACTACGAAAATCACGTACATTTTTAAGATTAATGTTTAGAAGAAATAAGCGTACCCCACTCACAAGGATGGAGTCATTTCTGTACACATCAAGGTATCTTTAGCTAAATCAAGGTATCTTTGACAATCTTGTGTTCAAGAGTATAGAATGCGTACCCTACTCACAGAATTATGCGAGGTTTGCAAAGCCCATCAAGGTTTCTTTCATTTTCAATTTCCGCTCAAAAAAAAGGCTGGATATTTCTTAAAAAACCCTAAAACTTTATTGTACAAAAACCCCAATCGGTAGGGGAAAGTTCCAATGATACAATGAATACAGTAAAATGCCAAAAAAGAAAAAAACAACAGGATTAAAAATATAAACCATCCATGCTGAAACTCTGGAGGTATTTCTCCAAAAATAAAAAAAACTGTGATTTCCTAAAGAGATTACCTTATCCAGAGTTCAGCGGTATGTTGTGGATGAAAGGAAAAAAGCTGGCTGTCCACACTCCTGTTTGTCAGTCAATGCATTTCGGTCTAAATTACCTTTTTCAAGACATGGGTGGAGTGTGGAATACCCAGCTATTTAAATGGAGGACAGCCAATCACATCCAGAGGAAGTGACCTAATTTTAATTCAGTATTTAATTCTAATTTTTCCTTATAAAAACACATACATATGGCACATAATTACAATTGTGGATAATGCAATGTGTTTATAAGTCTCAGTATACATAAACTGAGACGTATATTACAAAACTTTACAGTCTCTATACTTGTAGACATTTCCTCGGCTGGTTGCCATGGTTGCAAATCACTGCTATATAGAAGGGACACTTGTGAGAGCGATAATGCTCTGTATGAATTTGATTTAATGATATACATGGGTCCCAATGAGACACGCCATCTTCAGGGTCTCCTATGGATACTTTCCTGTTATCTGATGAAGAAGTTAAATTAAATCCGTCCGTGTTGTCATGGTAACCGTCCCGGAAATGACGTTTACGGAACGGTTTTGTGTAAGCCCAAGATCCTCCTACTGGAGGTGTCACGCCTGCCTGTCCAGATAATGCCCATAACGTCATGGAGACCGCGCCCGAAAGTGACGTCCACGACGCGGACCTCTTGGAATCCAAGTCAAAGATTTCGGATGCACTCCGTGTGCGGCACCGGGGTTGCTCCCCCGGAAGTGTCGCTTTTAACCAGGTGACCCCCTCTGGCACGCACTCCCGGAAGTGACCACCGTGAACCGCACACACGGGTCAATGATGATGGTTGTGAAGACATAACAATTTCCCGGCATGTAACCATGGCAACCGTCCATCCCAATCTATTTTTTTCTGTATAAGACAAAAACAAAGAAGAGTTATTTGACAAGATAAATATCACATATTTCCAATAACTTTTAGTTTCAATAAAGACAACTTCACCCATATGTATCTATTATAGAAACCACTTTAGTTCGAAGTCGCTATTAAGACCTCCAGGTATAAGGGTTTTGCATTAATAAACATAGGACATTTCTGATTTTGCTAATTGTGTGGCACTGTCTCTATATCTGTTACTGGGTTTAATTGCCTTTATTTCACAGAAACTGGAAATCTCCATAAGGGAACAGTTATGATCCTTTTTAAAATGAGATGAGAGAGCATGAGTGTTATTCCTTGTGTGTTCCCCTAAACGGACCTTTAGTGCACGTGATGCTCTCCCAATGTAATATTTGTTACATTTGCATTTGATCGCATATATTAAATTTTTTGTATTACAAGTTATAAACTCTTTTATTTTGATTTCCAAACCGTTGATGTTTATCGACTCTATTTTTTTATGACCTCCAATTCGGATATTTTTACAACCTATACAGTCACCGCATCTGTAAAAACCAGTGGAGGTAATGGATGATTTAGGTAATGAGGGAGCATAGATACTTGACACCAAAGAAGATTTAAAGTTCCGGGTCCTTCTATATATACGTCGGGGTTTTTCAGGCAATAAAGGACCCAAGATTGTGTCCTTTTTTAAAATATGCCAGTGTTTGCGCAATATTTTTGCCACACCTTTGTGTTCTTTAGTATATTGCGTAATAAATGCAAATTCTGAGTTGCCCTTATATTTAGTTTTTTTTGATGGAACATTACTTTCCCCGATTTTTGCCTGTTCACATGCCCTTTCTATCACATTTTCATTATACAGGTTGAGTATCCCTTATCCAAAATGCTTGGGACCAGAGGTATTTTGGATATCAGATTTTTCCGTATTTTGGAATAATTGCATACCATGAGATATCATGGCAATGGGACCTAAATCTAAGCACATAATGCATTTATGTTTTATATGCACCTTATACACACAGCCTGAAGGTAATTTTAGCCAATATTTTTATAACTTTGTGCATTAAACAAAGTGTGTCTACATTCACACAATTCATTTATGTTTCATATACACCTTATATACACAGTCTGAAGGTCATTTAATACAATATTTTTAATAACTGTGTGTATTAAACAAAGTTTGTGTACATTGAGCCATCAGAAAACAAAAGTTTCACTATCTCACTCTCGCTCAAAAAAGTCCGTATTTCGGAATATCCCGTATTTCAGATATTTGGATATGGGATACTCAACCTGTATCCACTTTTGGAACTGGTCACTCATGATAGTAGCCTGTTCCACAAAAACTGATTCTTTTGAGCAGTTTCTGTGTAACCATTTAAACTGTCCCTTAGGGATGGAACTTAACCAGTTGTCATGGTGGCAGCTTGAAATAGAAATGTAACTTCCCGAATCTGTGGGTTTGGTGAAATTTTTAAATTGTATGGTGTTATCTTCAATATACACTGTTATGTCAAGAAAATTAATCGTCAAATCTTGGATGTCAAAAGTAAGTATAATGTTTTGACTATTATCATTTAATAAATTGCAGAAGGTATTGAGGGTTTCTCGTCCCCCTCTCCACACATAGAATATATCATCGATATATCTAGTGTATGACACCGGGCTTGCTCCGTAGGGGTTGTGGGTCCAGATATTATCTAGTTCCCACAACCCCAAAAATAAGTTGGCATAACTAGGAGCGAACCTGGTGCCCATCACCGTGCCCTTCTTCTGTAGAAAAAAATCATCCTTAAAAAGAAAAAATGATTCTGTAATATGAACATGATACCCTCTATCATAAATTCCTGAAGGTCCTTGGACAATGATGATAAATTTAGGAAATGTTTGTATGCCTCTACACCGTCATTGTGATCAATGACGGTGTAGAGGGAACTTACGTCTGCTGTTACCAGCAGATCCCCCTGCCTCCAATTTATATTTTGTATGATTTTCAAGAAATCTCCAGTGTCTTTCAAATGGGACTGGTTCAACAGCACTAGAGGCTGCAGATGGAAGTCAATGAATTTTGACAGATTTGCGGTGACTGATGAAACTCCGGAGATAATGGGTCTCCCCGGGGGATTTTTTGTGCACTTGTGCACTTTAGGCAGTATATAAATTACCGGTGTGGTAGGAGTTTCATTATTTATGAATTGCCCTTCTTTCTGTGTAACAATATTTGTATCCACTGCCTTTGTTACCATCAAGACTAATTTCTTTTGTATTTGTACCGTGGGGTCACTTCTTAGTCTTTTATAAGTATTTGAATCGGATAATTGATGCATATCTTCAGCTTCATATGTTTGACAATCTAAAATGACTATGCCTCCTCCATTATCGGAGGGCTTTATGATGATTTCTTTATTTCGTTTGAGGTTTTTCAAAGCCTCCTTCTCTTTTTTTGTTAGATTAGAGTTTTTATAGTTAATATCCAAATTATTTAAATTCTCCAAGACCAGAGTGCTAAAAGTATCTATTAATGGCCCATTACAATGCTAAGGGAAGAAGATAGACTTGGGACGGAATGATGTATCAAAATCACTCTCTCTTTCCCCCATACTTGTGACACGCACTCCCGGAAGTGACCACCGTGAACTGCACACACGGGCCAAAGATTATGTTTGTGAAGACATAACAATTTCCCGGCATGTAACCATGGCAACCATCCATCTCAATCTATTTTTTTTTCTGTATAAGACAAAAACAAAGAAGAGCTATTTGACAAGATAAATATCACATATTTCCAATAACTTTTAGTTTCAATAAAGACAACTTCACCCATATATATCTATTATAGAAACCACTTTATGAGATCACTTCCTATGGATGTGATTGGCTGTCCTCCATTTAAAAATAGCTGGGTATTCCACACTCCACCCATGTCTTGAAAAAGGTCATTTAGACCGAAATGCATTGACTGACAAACAGGAGTGTGGACAGCCAGCTTTTTTCCTTTCATCCACGACATACCGCTGAACTCTGGATAAGGTAATCTCTTGAGAAAATCACTGTTTTTTTTCTTTTTGGAGAAACACCTCCAGAGTTTCAGCATGGATAGTTTATGTTTTTAATCCTGTTGTTTTTTTCTTTTTTGGCATTTTACTGTATTAATTGTATCATTGGAACTGTCCCCTACTGATTGGGGTTTTTGTACAATAAAGTTTTAGGGTTTTTTAAGAAATATCCAGCCTTTTTTTTGAGTGGAAATTGAAAATGAAAGAAACCTTGATGGGCTTTGCAAACCTCGCATAATTCTGTGAGTAGGGTACGCATTCTATACTCTTGAACACAAGAATATCAAAGATACCTTGATGTAGTTAAAGATACCTTGATGTGTACAGAAATTACTCCATTCTTGTGAGTGGGGTACGCTTATTTCTTCTAAACATTAATCTTAAAAATGTACGTGATTTTCGTAGTCAGTATGTATCTCATACGGTTTTGAAAGCTCTACTACACATTGGAGAATTTGTTCTTGTTTGTTTTGGGTATACGTGGATCAAAACAACTTGGGTCAGAAGACAAAGGTCCAAATTCCACAAGAAAGATACCTTGATGAGCTTCAAACCATTTGTGACATTGTGAGTTGGGTACGCTATGCTTCATTGATTAAAGATACCTTGATGCGCTTACTCTGCATTTTTCACATAGTGAGTAGGGTACGCCTTGGCTAAATTTTGGAAACTATATCATTCACAATGTCAGATCACGTTATATAATCACGCAGCAATTTTTGTTCACTTTAAACTGTGTTACACTATATATATCCTTTTCTTTTTTTCATGCACTGCATCTTTCTGAATTGAAATCAAGCAAACTATCAACAGATGGAATAACACCCAAGCCTTTTGAATAAGTGATTGCACCATATTGTTTGTTTTCATTATTTAATTTAAGCACCCAGGGCGGTAAACCTTCCAAAAATGTTTTTGTATCTGTTCATGTGTTCAGATGTTTGGTGACATCTAGGAGGATAGACCATCTAGGGCAGCTCTGATCTGTTTTAGCGCCACATAGCAGGGATTCTCTGCCTTTTTTTGTCTCACGTTTGTTTTTCACCACATCAGGGCATCCTAGCTATAGGCAGCAAATTTAAAGCAGTTTAAACCATGTTCTCTCTGAGAGACCAGAGGGTATCAACCTTCGAAAGAGCCTTCAGAGAAAATTTGGAATCAATAGATTTAATTGATAAAGACTTAGAGGGAATGATGTCTAAATTGGAAAGAGTCCTCATGAAAGAGAGCAAAACTTGGTGGAAGGTAGTGAGCCTAGAAAAATATATGGGCCATAAATTAATCCCACGAGGACTTAAAATAAATAAGACCTCCACATTTTCCACTGCCAATGAAAACTTCAAAAAGCAATGGGATGAAATAATTAATAATTGCTCCTTTTATTTGATGGAACCTATTATCCAAGAAAGAAAGAGAGAACTGAATTAATTAGACGATGACATCAAGGAGTATAAATCTCTTGTGCAGCCCTACTCCAATTTAGAGGACTCTAAAGAATTAGAAAGCACAATAGGAAGTAGATTTAGAAAAACAGAAAAATTACTCTTTCAGAAAAAGATAAAAAAATTCAATAGAGATAAAAAGAATCACACGATCTCACTTCGGAAAATAGAAGTAACTCCAGTGAACCATCAGGTGTGGCAAAAACCCCCATAAAGAAATCGGGTTTGTTTAAAAATTCCCAAAATTCAAGGTTCAGTTATAAAGAGAGAAATTCCCAGTATCATAAAAATAATAAGAAAAATAACTTTTATTTGAGGATAGATTTCAAGAACCCTATTCGAGAACACACAGTTAGGAATAATTAAAATCCCACATATATAAAGAGACATTATAATGAACATTACAGGGAACACACACCAGAATGGAGGGTACCTTCATATAAATATGGGGGTACATATAAAAAGAAAAGGAGATTGGAGTCTAACAATACACCAAGATTGTCCAACAGGTACTCAGCCTTGAGGGAGAATGATGACATATGGTATGACTCATCAAAAAATGAAAGGAGACAAAGATCCCCTTTTTTAGACAGAATGAGACAGCACAACCATTACAGATAAAGGTGTTTACCCATCCAAGAGGTAAAAGGGGTGGCGTTCGGAATAAATAAGTGAATCAAATGTAAAAAGAGAACAAGGAAGCCCAAGAAGAAATTATCAAGGGACATAAAAGAGAACTGAAAGGAAATTCCCATGGTAAAATTTTTCAATTTAAGTACGCATGTTTTGACACATGATGAAATGTCATTATTACAAAAGGGACTTAAATATGCACCCACAGATCATATAGATATGTTTGACACATTTGTGGACGTCCAAAAATTTGTTCGAAAATTAACTCTAAAAAAGTTTTTAAGATTAATGTTTAGAAGAAATAAGCGTACCCCACAAGTATGGGGGAAAGAGAGAGTGATTTGGATACATAATTTTGTCCCAAGTCTATCTTCTTCCCTTAGCATTGTAATGGGCCATTAATAGATACTTTTAGCACTCTGGTCTTGGAGGATTTAAATAATTTGGATATTATCTATAAAAACTCTAATCTAACAAAGAAAGAGAAGGAGTCTTTGAAAAACCTCAAACGAAATAAAGAAATCATCATAAAGCCCTCCGATAAGGGAGGAGGCATAGTCATTTTAGATTGTCAAACATATGAAGCTGAAGTTATACGTCAATTATCCGATTCAAATACTTATAAAAGACTAAGAAGTGACCCCACGGAACAAATACAAAAGAATTAGTCTTGATGATAAAAAAGGCAGTGGATACAAATATTGTTACACAGAAAGAAGGACAATTCATAATTAATTAACCTCCTACCACACCGGTAATTTACATACTGCCTAAAGTGCACAAGTGCACAAAAAATCCCCCGGGGAGACCCATTAACTACGGAGTTTCATCAGTCACCGCAAATCTGTCAAAATTCATTGACTTCCATCTGCAGCCTCTAGTGCTGTTGAACCAGTCCCATTTGAAAGACACTGGAGATTTCTTAAAAGTCATACAAAATATAAATTGGAGGCAGGGGGATCTGCTGGTAACAGCAGACGTAAGTTCCCTCTACACCGTCATTGATCACAATGACGGTGTAGAGGCATACAAACATTTCCTAAATTTATCATCATTGTCCAAGGACCTTCAGGAATTTATGATAGAGGGTATCATGTTCATATTACAGAATCATTTTTTTCTTTTTAAGGATGACTTTTTTCTACAGAAGAAGGGCACGGCGATGGGAACCAGGTTCGCTCCTAGTTATTCCAACTTATTTTTGATGTTGTGGGAACTAGATAATATCTGGACCCACAACCCCTACGGAGTAAGCCTGGTGTCCTACGCTAGATATATCGATGATATATTCTTTGTGTGGAGAGGGGGACGAGAAACCCTCAATACCTTCTGCAATTTATTAAATGATAATAGTAAAAACATTATACTTACTTTTGACATCCAAGATTTGACTATTAATTTTCTTGACATAACAGTGTATATTGAAGATCACACCATACAATTTAAAAATTTCACCAAACCCACAGATTCGGGAAGTTACATTTCTATTTCTAGCTGCCACCATGATAACTGGTTAAGTTCCATCCCTATGGGACAGTTTAAACGGTTACACAGAAACTGCTCAAAAGAATCCGTTTTTGTGGAACAGGCTACTATCATGAGTGACCAGTTTTCCAAAAGTGGATATAATGAAAATGTGATAGAAAGGGCATGTGAACAGGCAAAAATCGGGGAAAGTAATGTTCCTTCAAAAAAAACTAAATATAAGGGCAACTCAGAATTTGCATTTATTACGCAATATACTAAAGAACACAAAGGTGTGGCAAAAATATTGCGCAAACACTGGCATATTTTAAAAAAGGACACAATCTTGGGTCCTTTATTGCCTGAAAAACCCCGATAGATATATAGAAGGACCCAGAACCTTAAATCTTCTTTGGTGTCAAGTATGTATGCTCCCTCATTACCTAAATCATCCATTACCTCCACTGGTTTTTACAGATGCGGTTACTGTATAGGTTGTAAAAATATCCCTGGTGGAGGTTATAAAAAAAATAGAGTCGATAAACATCAACGGTATGGAAATCAAAATAAAAGAGTTTATAACTTGTAATACAAAAAATGTAATATATGTGATCCAATGCAAATGTAACAAATATTACATTGGGAGAGCATCACGTGCACTAAAAGTCCGTTTAGGGGAACACACAAGGAATATAAAAAAAGGGGTCGACACTCATGCTCTCTCATCTCATTTTAAAAAGGATCATAACTGTTCCCTTATGGAGATTTCCAGTTTCTGTGAAATAAAGGCAATTAAACCCAGTAACAGATATAGAGACAGTGCCACACAATTAGCAAAATCAGAAATGTCCTATATTTATTAATGCAAAACCCTTATACCTGGAGGTCTTAATATCGACTTCGAACTAAAGTGGTTTCTATAATAGATATATATGGGTGAAGTTGTCTTTATTGAAACTAAAAGTTATTGGAAATATGTGATATTTATCTTGTCAAATAACTCTTCTTTGTTTTTGTCTTATACAGAAAAAAATAGATTGTAACGGACGGTTGCCATGGTTACATGCTGGGAAATTGTTATGTCTTCACAACCATCATCATTGGCCCATGTGTGCGGTTCACGGTGGTCACTTCCGGGAGTGCGTGCCAGAGGGGGTCACCTGGTTAAAAGTGACACTTCCGGGGGAGCAACCCCGGCGATGCACACGCAGTGCATCCACAATCTTTGACTTGGATACCAAGAGGTCCGCGTCATGGATGTCACTTCCGGGCTCGGTCTCCATGATGATATGGGCATTATCTGGACAGGCAGGCGTGACACCTCCAGTAGGAGGATCTTGGGCTTACACAAATCCGTTCCGTAAATGTCATTTCCGGGATGGTTTCCATGACAACACGGATGGATTTAACTTAACTTCTGCATCAGATAACAAGAAAGTATCCATAGGAGACCCTGAAGATGGCGTGTCTCATTGGGACCCATGTATATCATTAAATCAAATTCATACAGAGCATTTTCGCTCTCACAAGTGTCCCTTCTATATAGCAGTGATTTGCAACCATGGCAACCAGCCGAGGAAATGTCTACAAGTATAGAGACTGTAAAGTTTTGTAATGTAAGTCTCAGTTAATGTATACTGAGACTTATAAACACATTGCATTATCCACAATTGTAATTATGTGCCATATGTATGTGTTTTTATAAGGAAAAATTAGAATTAAATACTGAATTAAAATTAGGTCACTTCCTCTGGATGTGATTGGCTGTCCTCCATTTAAAAATAGCTGGGTATTCCACACTCCACCCATGTCTTGAAAAAGGTCATTTAGACCGAAATGCATTGACTGACAAACAGGAGTGTGGACAGCCAGCTTTTTTCCTTTCATCCACGACATACCGCTGAACTCTGGATAAGGTAATCTCTTGAGGAAATCACTGTTTTTTTTCTTTTTGGAGAAACACCTCCAGAGTTTCAGCATGGATAGTTTATGTTTTTAATCCTGTTGTTTTTTTCTTTTTTGGCATTTTACTGTATTAATTGTATCATTGGAACTGTCCCCTACTGATTGGGGTTTTTGTACAATAAAGTTTTAGGGTTTTTTAAGAAATATCCAGCCTTTTTTTTGAGTGGAAATTGAAAATGAAAGAAACCTTGATGGGCTTTGCAAACCTCGCATAATTCTGTGAGTAGGGTACGCATTCTATACTCTTGAACACAAGAATATCAAAGATACCTTGATTTAGTTAAAGATACCTTGATTTGTACAGAAATTACTCCATTCTTGTGAGTGGGGTACACTTATTTCTTCTAAACATTAATCTTAAAAATGTACGTGATTTTCTTAGTCAGTATGTATCTCATACGGTTTAAAAAAGCTATACTACACATTGGAGAATTTGTTCTTGTTTGTTTTGGGTATACGTGGATCAAAACAACTTGGTTCGGAAGACAAAGGTCCAAATTCCACAAGAAAGATACCTTTATGAGCTTCAAACCATTTGTGACATTGTGAGTTGGGTACGCTATGCTTCATTGATTAAAGATACCTTGATGCGCTTACTCTGCATTTTTCACATAGTGAGTGGGGTACGCCTTGGCTAAATTTTGGACACTATGTCATTCACAATGTCAGATCACGTTATATAATCACACAGCAATTTTTGTTCACTTTAAACTGTGTTACACTATATATATCCTTTTCTTTATTTCATGCACTGCATCTTTCTGAATTGAAATCAAGAAAACTATCAACAGATGGAATAACACCCAAGCCTTTTGAATAAGTGATTGCACCATATTGTTTGTTTTCATTATTTAATTTAAGCGCCCAGGGCGGTATACCTTCCAAAACATTTTTGGTATCTGTTCATGTATTAAGATGTTTGGTGACATCTAGGAGGATAGACCATCTAGGGCAGCTCTGATCTGTTTTATCGCCACATAGCAGGGATTCTCTGCCTTTTTATGCTCTTAAATTTTCCTATAGTGAGATCCAAGGGTATAAATCCCTTGTTTAATCGAAATCTCAGTTTCCAGCCAACTTCTGTTGTAATATTTTTTATATATATATATATATATATATATATATATATATATATATATATATATAAGTCCCAAAGATCTGGCACTCTAAATAATATGGCTTCTACCTGGGTGCCTTTGCTGTGTTAAACATGGTTGCAAAACAGACAGCTGTGTGTGCTGACTGAAGGCACGTCACTCCAATGATTTAATTCAAAACTTATTTATAGAAAAATTGAATGGTACAAACATGATTTATGTCATTAATGTATGGCTCACAGTCTTTAGCTAATCCTCATAAATGCCGACGTTAACGTTTCCGGACCGCTGAGGACCCCGTCATCAGGGTTCCAAAAATTCACAAAGATGCAAAATTACCCCCAGGCAGGCCTATAGTCTCGGCAAGAGGCTCATTGTTCCAGCCCACAGCAGAATATTTGGACATATGTTTGCAACCACACATCATATCCCGCCTGACTTACTTGAAAGATGCAACAGCATTCCTCCAACATCTCAGCCGCTTTACAGAGCTTGACGATAACTTATTGCTATGCACAATGGACGTCTCTTTGTTGTACACTTCCATTCCACACGAGGACGGCTTAGCAATCATGAGGAATTTTCTCAGCAATATACAAGAACATTATGCCCAGGATATTGACCTCAGTATACAGCTGCTCAGATAGGTATTGACTCATAATTATTTCTTATACGATGTTTGCTACTTCTTACAGACGGCTGGTTGTGCCATGGGAAGTAGTGTGGCACCAGCCTATGCCAACGTATATATGTTTCATCAAGAGCAAGAGTTCCTTTTTCAAAACAGAATTATCACAGCATATAGTGTGGTACACACGATACATAGATGACTGCTTTATGTTATGGAATGGTAGTCAGGAAGAATTCACCAGTATGATGGAACAAATTAATCATCTTCCATCTCCCATTAAATTTACTTATCAAATAAGTAAATCACAAATTCACTTTTTAGATGTAACAGTATGTATACAGTCTGGGTCCATCACCACTTCAGTCTTCTACAAACCAACAGATCGCAATACGTTATTGGACTCCAGCAGTCATCACCCCAAATCTCTGAAACAAGGGCTACTATACTCTCAAATGCTGTGTGTGGCACGAATCAACAGTAATCCTCTGTAATTACCGGCAGCATTAGACATCGTTATTGAAAAATTTCTTCAACGAGGGTATCAGCGCAAACTACTTGAAAGAAACAAAGCCAGCATTCTCAGCAAGAATAGAATTGACCTATTGACCCCAAAGAAAAAGACAAAGACAACAGCTTCATTTGGAGCACTCGCTTTTCCACGGCTAGTCCAGTGATACCCAGAGCCACCAGTGCCCTATGGCCAATAGTGAGGACGGATCCACAATTATCTTCATTACAATAAGTCTACCCAATGACCAGCTATAAAAGGGGCCGTAATCTTAGAGATCACTTAGTCAAAACTGACGTGACACAGTACAATACACCATCAGGTTTATTTGGACACACCAAGAAAGCGGGATGTTACCGGTGCCCCTCATTTACCACCTGCAATTACCTCATTCCATGGTCAAGGCTCAAGCACCCGCAAAAGGGACATGTATTTTGATATACGCAAAGTGCTAACGTGTTAATCCAAGAACGTTATTTATTACATAGTTTGCCCTTGCGGCTTATTCTATGTAGGTATGACCAGCAGTGCATTCAAGGAATGCATGGCATTACACCGCTCGGCTATCTCTAAAGCCATAGCAGGCAAATCCATGGACCAGCCAGTGACAAAACATTTCCACACATATCATCATCCATGCTCATCCTTACGCTATCAAGTGATAGACAAAATCCCATCTATGACGAGAGGGGGGGGGGGGCAATTTTGGAGCCCTTCACCGATTGGAATCACGATGGATTTTCAAGTTAAACACCATGCAGCCCAATGGCTTAAACGAGAAGATTAATTGGAATGCACTTTAGACATATTACATCGGTATAGACCACATCTGTTTATTATAGTTGAACCATCATAACACATATTACCACAAAGGCATAGTCAATTATAGGGTTATCTATAGATGTAACCCATACGATAGGTGTAGTTCCCAGCAGAAGCAACCATTAACATTGTAGCCCACTCCAATTACGTAAGTGGTCATTTTTGTTAAATTAGTCTACATTACATATAGTTGGGTTATGCAGATAGCAGATAATTTACCCCTTTTATATGTAGTTTACGTATTAGAACAGTCGTTTTAGGATTATTAACGTTTATTACATGCCTCCTTTTAGTGGATTTAGTATATGCATTTTCTTATTCACTCATTGTTTTTATACAGCCTGCCTCCGGAGCGTGAGGCAGCGTCGCGGGTTGCTAGGACAACGATCGGGATGCACTTCCATGATGTCACCAGGTCCGCATCTTCCGGCTCCAGCGTTCCTTCCGCCCACGCTCTCTGGGACACGGCTTCACACTCGCAGGGTACATAAATATGTAAGTTAAACACATACACTGTTTTTGCACATTTTCTTTTTAGGTTACAGCACAAGCAAATGGTCAATTACAGAGACTAAGCTCCTTCTCCTCTGCCCTGATGACGGGGTCCGCAGTGGCCCGGAAACGTTAACGTCGGCATTTATGAGGACTAACTAAAGACTGTGAGCCATACAATAATGACATAAATCATGCTTGTACCATTCAATTTTTCTATAAATAAGTTTTGAATTAAATCCTTGGAGTGCCGTGCCTTCAGTCAGCACACACAGCTGTCTGTTTTGCAACCACATATATATATATATATATATATAAATAAATTCAGAGTCCAGCTATTTAAAAAGTGCTCAGAGCTTGGATTAGTCTAGATGGCAGCTGAGCAGGACAAACATATGCAGATGTTATTGGATGTTTTATAAAGATCCTGAGGGTTTACTGAAATTGCGAGATATATTCTCCTAGTCTATGAGCTATGGCTGTGCACCTGCAGATATGATATACCAGTCTGTGACATGAAGTTATTTAGCTCTCAGCTGTTAATACGGGATGCGGTCAAGATCCCGCCGGACGGGATCCTGGCAGTCTGAATACCGACACCGGGATCCCTACCGGCACAACCCCTACATATACTCCCTCTGTGGGCGCTCGTCCCCCTGTCGAGATTGTGTCGATCGGGATCCCGGTGTCAGTATTCCGACCACCGGGATCCCGTCTGGCAAGATCTCGTACTGATTCAGTTAATATTTTATCTGGGATATACAAATGGAGCCGCGCTCATCTAATACGGCTAAATCACAAACGTGCACTTCCAGCATGGCAAGGTGATCCAGTGCCCAGCTGTACTATGGGAGTGCACAGAGACACTCCCATTGCAGTGAATGAGGCATGTGTGTCTCACACGCACATGGGTCCCAGATGCTGCAATAGGCAGGCCTTGGCATAGCTCCATCTGTAGGAACTATAAACCCTGACTGAAATGCTGCAAGTCCACTACAAGTAAGAGGGCTAAAGGTAACTCTTCTCTAATGTGTAATAATGACTCACTACAACCGTCATTAATGTAGCTCCTTTGATAAATCACGTTTCCTGATGGTGCAACATTAATTGGTGATGCAGGATTATGCAGGGCTGGATTAAGCCTTGGGGGGCCTGGGGCACTTACGACAGGGAGATCCAGAGTCCAGGGAATGGAGGGAGGGGGGGGGGTGATCAGATTGTGCATAACTCCCAACATGACCTATTCCAGGAGGGACAAAATGCTCTGCTCCTGGATGTCCTCTTAATATATGATTGGCCACACCTGTGTTGAACTATATTTAATAAGAAAGGTATTTTAACTCATAAAAGGAAACAAAGCTGGGATCCCTGGGTCACTTACATCTCTCCCCCCCTTCCTATCTTTCTTCTGGTTGGGAAGCTCCATTAGTAGGTCATGAGACCTGATACTCTTGTGTCTCTGCCCGCACTGTAAAATGCACATGTATCCACACATTGAAACCCATTTCCCAGTTCTGATCAAATATATATATATATATATATAATATTTATACATCCTATAACATATAAATTAGTAACATAGTAGCATAGTAACGTAGTTTCTGAGCTTAAAAAAAAGACAATGTGTCCATCAAGATAACCTGTTAGTGATCTCCTACACTGTAATATTTTTAAGACTAATTTTAACTGTGGTGAATGTTTAGCCGTTATGTCAATTCCTTTTTTATTATTTTATTTTATTACTATAGTGCATGATTTGCCCACCATAACCCTGGATATCCTTGTCCATTAGGAACTTATCTAGTCCATTCTTAAAAGTAATGTCCAAGTACACCATTACTACTTTCTCAGGCAGAGAATTCCACATACATATTGTCCTTACTGTGAAGAAACATTTCCATCTCTGTGTGCAAATTCTCCTCTCCTTTAACCTAAGCCGGTGCCCATGTTCCTTTTGTGATGATCTTACCCAAAACAAATCCCCTGATAGCTCTGTGTATTGACCCTTTATATATTTGTGAATGTTAATCATGTCCCCTCTTAATTTCCTTTTTTCCTGTGTAAGCATGCCTAGCCTAGCAAGCCTTTCCTCGTATCCTAGCATCTCCATGCCCTTAATCAATTTGGTCACCCGTCTCTGAACCTTTTCTAGTTACAGGATATTATTTTTGTAGTATGGTGCCCATAGTTGTGCACAGTATTTGAGATGTGACCTTACTCATGATTTATATAATGGGAGTATAACATTCTCATCCCCTGCATCAACTCCCCGCTTTATGCATGCTAATACCTTGTTTGCCTTTTTTTTATGCATTCCTACTTTGGGTACTACTGCTAAGTTTGTTATCTATGTGAACATCTAAAACTTTTTCCAGTATAGAATCCCCTAGTCTATCTGTGTCTTTTGGGCACAACTTACTGATAATTCAGGGCTTTGGTATGTTGTTTTGCACAAGATATGTATAGTACATCGGGAGAGTGTGGTGGGCTTGCTTAGCGTCTGACAATATTTGGATTATAAATGGGCTCTCTTGGGTAGATATTTTATGATGATATACATAAATATTTTGATTAGTAATTGAAAGTGTTTTTGCTGCACTGTACAGCTTTGTAGAGATACATTAAGCTCTGTCATGCTGTGCATAGCATGTCTGGGTGGATCCAGAACAAAATGATGGTGTTACCATGACAAGGAAAAAGAGGGGCTAAAGGCTCCTGGAGAAAAGGATATAGTCTCACAAAAAGGGGCATTACCTCAAAAGCAATGCAGTATTTATATGAAGGGGAGTGTGTGATGCCTTGAAGAGGCAGGGTGTGACAGAAGAGAGGGGGTGCGGGGAAATAGAGGTAAAGGGGAGAGGCAGAGGGTGAGGCAGTGGGTGAAAAGTAGATATAGTGGGTGATGGAGAGGCAGTGTGTGACAGAGTGAGGCAGGCAGTAACAGAAGAAAGTAACAGTGAGAGGCAGTTGGTGATGGTAGAGGTAGTGACTGCCAGACAGAGGCAGTTTATGACAAGGTAGGGGCAGGGGTGACAAGGAGAGGCATTGGATGTCAGGTAGATAGTGGGTGACAGGGGAGGCATTTTATGATAGCTGTGAGGTGTCTACAATCAGAGACATAAGTTTTAAATGGTTGGGTTAGGGGCTTGAGACTAATGCAAGGCAGCATGGGAGATGCCGGGGCACAGAAACTGCAGGCAGGGAAAGGGTGGCTAATTCTATCTCACCTTTCAAGATCATAATGTAATCCAAGCAGCATTAACTCTCTATTAGTGATCAGCAAGACTCAGCCACGCAAGAGTCAGAGAGGTTGAGCTTATGAAACATGATTGGAGGCTTTCTGGCCTTATGCTACTTTCTACTCATCCAGCTGGACCACATCTTCTTCATTACAGCCCATGGAGTAGCAGTTGTTGTTGCATACTAATGATGAGTCAGGTTGACTCATTATTTAGCTGCTATCCGCTGGCCCCATAAATGCAGCAGGCCCATTTGTTATGCACTGGCTGCACTGCCATGAGTTCTTCCCCTGGCACAGGGGACTGCTGAAAGGCTGACAGCCAGCAGCTTCATCCTTTTGGAAAATTTGTTGCATAAATAAAATAAAAATAAAATTCTCGTAAATTTAAGGGATGATCACGTGCCTTGGTGCACACCCCATCCTAAAACTGCCTATGGCTGTTCATGCCCAGATCTGTACTAAGATTTTAAGTTCCACTTTGAATACCACTCCTTTTATGAGAGATAGGTTCAGTGGTATGTGCAGTTTTACTTTTGTAATTGATTAGTTTAAATCACAATATAATAGAATAATTAAGCCATAACTAGGACATTTCATTGAGTGGAAATAATTTGCAGTTACTGGAAATTTCTGGCTGATGGTAACAATGCAGGCAACCAAGGGCATCAGATTGGGGGTGGGGCAATGGGGCAGCTCGCTCCCCCCAAACATGAAAGAGATTACATCCACCCGGACCCATGATTGCCTACCACCACTACAATCTGCACGGCTGGTGATGTGTTAAGTAATTGTAGCACTAATACAGTGCAGGTAGCGCTAAAGCTGCCTGCCCCATGTACTCTGCCCCTCTCCTCATCTCCTACACCATCTGAGCTCTGCAGAGACATGCTGCCGGTGAGCTAACAACAGAGGTAAGCAACAGCATAGCTGCTGGCCATGGGGAAGGGGAAGGGGAGAAGGGCAAGAGAATTAGAAGGAGAGGAATGAAGAGGAGGTGGCACTTCACCATACATAATATATATAAATGGGCTCTGCCAGGCATAATGTGTAGAAGTGTCTCTACCTCGCATTATGTGTATAAGGGGCTCTACCTGGCATAATGTGTATAAGTGGCTCTACCTCGCATAATGTGTATAAGGGGCTCTACCTGGCATAATGTGTATAAGCAGCTCCACCTGGCATACTGTGTAAAATGGGATCTACCGGGAATAATGTGTACAAGGGACCACTCACTCCCAGCTTCTCCATAGAGTTCCATACAGGCACACATGACCCATCTAAGAACGCCAGAAGTTAGAGGCTCCAAACTGAGATTTTATATTGCCCCCCCAACTGAAAAACATTCTGATAACCCTGCAGGCATCCAAGTGCCATTCCCAAACAAGTGTCGCCCATAGGTACAGTATGTGCCCAATGTGAAATTCACTACTGATTATTTGGTGTTTAGGGTATATAGCATCAATTATCTGTCTGGTTAGGATGAAAGTTTAGGTAGATGGTGTCCCAAATGCAGTTCTCCCCATAGAGTCTTATGGGACCACTTGTAGGATTGCCCTGGTGTACAGGATTTATGAATTTAGGGTGGCAGTCATTAGGGTGACCACTCATATGCTTGTTTTTAAAGACAGGACGTACGTGGCCAAAATCATTGTAAATAAGTATAAAGTAAAGAAGTATACATTTTTATTTGTTTTTCTTTTGAACTTAGTTTAATTCCACTTTAGACCCTTTATGAGCAAACCTGATTATATTGTACTATGAAAAACCAGCTTCTATGTATACAGTAGTGGCCCCTGGTGTTGTAATTTACTTTTTCATATAAATTTATGTTATTCTTTTTAAAAGCAACATTGTTCTATTTACACTATTGTATTTTTTTAGTCCATGACAAAAGAGTAATATGCAATGACTATAAAGCTCCCTCTATCACCACGTCTCCCTTTGTCCTGCATATTCCATACTACACTTGTGCAGCTGTCAGTGCTGGGATTGGAGAGAGAGGAGAAACTATCTCATATGCTTCTGATTATCGGTAACAATGGGTCTAAATCTTTCATGTATTTTGTTTTTGTTGCTGGTCCTATATGTGACGCTCTGCAGATCTGAGACACAGAACTCTACTCCCGGACATCACCTTGTAGTTACCAATTACATTTTTACATCTAAGTATTCTCAGGAAGAAGATAACATTATTAAAGGACTATTCACCCGATGTACAAGAGTATTTTCTTACATGAATGGATGGAAAATTTTCTTCAGTGCAATCGTCATGATGTAAGTACAATAGATGCTGCAAAAAATAAAAATTTAACATTACAGGGACATTTCAAACAAACAGAAAATTCCTAATAATTTCTGTGCATTGCTTAGTAACTTCTTACGTCTCTCTGTAATTTTATATCATGCAGAAAATCTTTGTCTCACGTTTGTATCTGACACATTTTTGTTAGAAAAGTTCTAAATATCTGCAGATTGTTGTTATTTAGCAGAAGACAGAAACAAAATCCTAAATTACATTATTTCTAAGAATTCTAAGAACAAAGCTGGATTAGTCCAAAAATACTGTTATTGTGATGAATTCCTTTCTAACCATCTGCTGTTACATGAACAATCTTTTACTGTATTATTTCTTACAATACATAAGAATATTTTTTTTCTAAGAATACAACATTAGACTTACAATATTTAACATCAATATTCATTAGTAATTATTAATGCAAGCTAAAAAGTTATGCTGCCATTTATAGGTTATGAGTAATCTGATATTACTTTGCTCTCTGCAGTTTGTATAAATCTAAACAGCGTAATTAGTAGAATGGTGATTAGTGTTGCTGGTTGTTAGTACTGGGTCGCTGGGCTGAAATGTAATCATTGTACAATCATTTTATGCAATAATTAAAGTTTATATGTGTTCCCCCTTCTATTGTCCATGTGCATTTTTATAGGATTACCACCTCCTCCCTTTAATTCTGGACACATATTAATTACACAGGTTCTGTGGCTGGCTGACTTCAAGACTCCACTTCACCTGGTTTTAATCAGCCACAGAACCTGTGTAATTAATATGTGTGTCCTTAATTAAAGGGATGAGGTGGTAACCCATTTTTTATTAAAGAAGCGTAATGTTAGGTTACTTATACTCAGAACAGATTGCTGCGCTGTTTATGTGCCTCTGGTAGAGGATTTAGATTGTAAGCTTCACTGGTTCGGGACCTGTTATGAATAAAGCTTACATCTGATATTACCATACCTCCCAAAATGACCCTCTCCAGGAGGGACACAATGCTCTGCTTCTGGACTTTTCTCTTAATTTAAGGTTGCTGTCACCTGTGTTGAACTAGTTAATGGATAAGAAAGGCGTTTCAGTACAGGTGATGGCAATCATACATTAAGAGAAAAGTCCAGGAGCAGAACATTCTGTCCCTCCTGGAGAGGGTCATGTTGGGAGGTATGTATTACAGTACAGGGTATTATTTTGGTGCTGTATGAATAAGGAATAATAATTATTGCAGAAACTTACTGTAGCCGTCAATGCAGCACATGCCAAACTAACACAGCACAATGTCTGATTAGTTACTATGGTTACAGCTTCTTTGTGCTAATTATTTATTTAATGTTTTTATCTTTGAAACAAGTAATGTTACTTTCCATTAAATGGTAAAAATCAGTAAATAAAACAGGATATTGATAAGCTATAATATTTACTTACAGTGTATTTACAATATTAGCAGTATAAAGCAGTGTATCCCAAACCCCTAAATTACAATCCATGTTTTACGTATATTCCTACTGGCCAGGTGGCAATTTGTACCATCTGTAGCACAGGTATTAACCCCTGCATCACCTAGCGAGTAGAGAAAGCAGATGTTGTATCTGGATCCACTACAATGAGCCGGGAGGCTCACATCAGCTGCCCAATATATGTGCGAACACTTGTCAGTTTTATACTGACTTATTAGTCATACATCTTGATTTTTATTGTCCTTTTATTACTTATATTTTGTACTTTATATGTATGGATATATGCCTTTTTTAACAGTATTTACTGCAATGTATGTTTGTGTGTGTATGTTTTCACAATGTTAATAAATATATTTGCTTGAATGATCTCTAATACAGTATGTACACATTTATACGGATATTTGTGTGTGTTAAAGAAACATCATCATATATCTATGTAACCCATGCAAACACAGTCAGGACTATATTATTGCACTACACTATGGGGGTGATTCAGACCTGATTGCACGCAGGTGTTTTTTTGCAGTGCTGCGATCAGGTAGTTGCCGCCTACAGGGGGAGGGGGTAGTTGATGTGCAGTAGTGCGAACGTTTGTGCATAGAGCTGCACAAACAAAAGTTTGTGCAGTCTCTTCACAGCTCAGGACTTACTCAGCCGCTAAGATGATCCGGCCAAGAGTTGACGTCAGGAATCCTTCCTCCAAATGGCTGGGCACACCTGCGTTTTTCCGGACACTCCCTAGAAATGGTCAGTTGACACCCACAAACGGCCTCTTCCTGTCAATCTTCTTGCAATTGACTGTGCAACCGCTTTGACAGGGGGCAATTCTCCTGCACATTGGGGAGCATACACATTCACAGTTCTGACCTGATCGCAGCGCTGCAAAAAAAATAGCATGTGATTAGGTTCGAATGACCCCCTATGGCAATACCTACCTACATATGTAAGTGGGAGCTGCACAGATGTTTTTCTATTGTCCAGAATCTGATTCATTAACCCCCCCTTTCTTTTTCATGGAAAGTACATATTGAAAATAGTATCATACTGTTGTATCTAGAGATGAGCGGGTTCAGTTCTCAGAGAACCAAACCCCCCACCCCCTGAACACCACTCTTTGAGCCTGGATCCGAGTCAGAATCCAGATCGAGGCACAAAACATCATCATCATCATCATCATCATCCTGCTGTCGGATTCTTGTGGGTTTTGGATTCCATATAAATAGCTGCGCGTCACCACCATTTTCACTCTAGACTTGGAGAGTGAAGGAGACAGACCTGTGTCTCTCTCTATGGGAGGTGGCATTGGGTGGGGTCAGTTTGTGCTCTGTAGGGGTGCTGTTCCTGTCACTGTGGTGTCCCTGTGATGTTAGGGGTGCTGTTCTGGCTGTCACTGGTGTTTCATGTGCTTTTAAGGGTGCTGAAGCTGTACATGGGTATTGCTGTCCTGGCTGTCACTGTGTTGTAAAGGGGGCAGGGACATTGTCTTCCTGTATGCATTGAAAATACAGGGGTGCTGGCCCTGTATGCTGTAAAAATTCTGGTGTGCTATTGTTAAAATAAAAGTACACTGCTCCTGTATGCTGTAAAAATGCAGGGGTGCTGTTGGTAAAATTAAAGTACACTGGTCCTGTATGCTGTAAAAATACAGAGGTGTTTTTAAAATAAAAGTACACTGGTCCTGTATGCTGTAAAAATCCAGGGGTGCTGTAGTTAAAATAAAAGTATACTGGACCTGCATGCTGTAAAAATACTGGGGTGCTGTTTTTAAAATAGAAGTACACTGGTCTTGTAGGCTGTAGAGATACAGGGGTGCTGTGAAAATTAAGAGGCACTGTTCTGGCTGCTGTAATAATAAAGGGGTGCTGTCCTGTGAAATGGAGAACACAAATTTGGAGGAAAAAATATTGGAAGATCAGGAACCACTTCAAGTTCCTAGTACTAGTGCTGAAGATGCTGCTGCCAAAAGTCATGACATTGACAATGCAATTCCATCAACGTCGTCTGCTAAGGAAGACCGATTCCTAGTGTCATAGAGGGCATGTCAAATCCAAGAAGCAAAACTTAATAATCAGAAACAAAAAAAATATCTTATGCAAAACGTAAAATTGGCAATATGCCATTCTCAACACGAAGTGGGAAGGAAAGGCTAAGGCCTTGGCCTATGTTCATCACTGATGGCTCAGCTTCTCATGAGGATGGAAGCCCACCTCCCTCTTGAACATTTTTAAAAATTAAGCTTGCAAAAGCACAGGAGATATCACAAATCCCCAAGGAGAGTCCAAGTGTGTCCTTGGTTGCAATGTCTAGACCTGACCTTTCTAAGACTATATGGATAGAGGAGACTACTACCACCATTTGCATGCCCCCTTCAGGTGCTGGGAGGTGCACTGCCAGTCCAATAGCTGATATTGAGATTGAGGATGTCACTGTAGATGTACACCAGGATGAGGAGGATTTTGGTGTAGCTGGCGCTGAGGAGGAAGTTGACAATGAGGATTCTGATGGTGATGCAGTTTGTTTGACTAAGGCACCAGTGGAGACAGTTGTTGTCCATGGGATGATAAAGCCCATTGTCATACCTGGGCAAAATGCAAAAAAAAAATCCTCTCTGGTGTGAAACTATTTCTCCACAAACAGTTGTCAAGACGTGTGTTGTCTTTGTCAATCCATAATAATTAGGGGTAAGTACTTTAACAATTTAGGAACATTCTCCCTTATACGCTACATGCAGCATATTTATCAGAAGTCATTGTCAAGTTCAGAAACTTTGGGTAAGAGCATAATCAGTCCACAGACAGCTAAATCCCTTCTTCCTGTTGTTATGAGCCACGGCAGTGGCTCATTCCTGTTTTGCATTTTGGTTATGTATTTTATGTTATATTTCTGTTTCTGTTCTCCTTGGGTTTCATGGGGTGTCCAGAGTCCACCCTTAAGGAGGAGGTACTGTTATGAACCACAAGCAGTGGTTCATTCCTGTTTTCATTCTGTTTATTTATTTCATGTATTGTAGTTCTGTTTGCATGCCAGGATTTCCATTGTATTTGTTAAGAAGACTCTTGTTGGCCACCGGTGGTGAGTCGGTGTAATTGCAGCCTGTTTCTATGTGTTAAGCCTCACCTGTCTGATAGTTGATCATTATGTAGTGAGTCTCTGTACTGCAATCTGGCTCTTGTCTGTGTTACTCTAACCAGTAGCTGTTTTGGTCATTATCTTGTGCCTATCTTCCAGCCATCCTCATTGGGGCGTGTTCCCTCATTACCTTGCTAGCTCTGCAGTTCTGAGCTGGTGATAGACGTTTGTAGCTATACCTGGATGTTCCTGATTAGTGTCTGGTTCAGAATTGCATCTGTGTCCTGGCCTTGTCTGATACTGGAATCCTGTGTACTCGGTTCAGACAGAGTCTGGAGCTTCTTGTGAGCTGCTTCCTGCCTTGACGTGTTCCTGTCCATAAGTCCTGTGGTATTGCCTGTTCCTGATCCAGTTATCCTGTGTCTTGGTGTCCTCTGGTCTGTTGTCGGAATCCTGCCTGCCCTCCAGTGATCCTGTGTCTGCGGCTTTGGGGGTTCTTGTCCGTCCACCTGTATTCACACCGGTTTCGTGAGTAGCAGCTTTTCCGCATCTTACGGCCTTGGCCGTATCTTCTTGTTATATTTGTTTTGGATTTTCTGCAGAGGGCTCTGCGTATGCTGTCATCGCCGGTACACCACAATTTTGTGTCGGCGTATGGACAGCATTGCCTTTGTTGTTCTTTGTATTGGCGGCTGAGCAGCACATACATTTGTTAGAGTTCTTGAGTTGCCCCTAACTCTGTTTCAGGTTTAATTAGAGGTTCCCCTTGTTATCTCCCATCTCAGTTTACGCCTTGTCTCCAACTAAGGGGGCATTGGAGTTGGGCAGACTTAATCCGCCATTCAAATGCAGCTGCCATGGGTCTAAGCAATCATAGTCTCACAGGTGTAGACTGGCCACGAGGGTGAGACAACGGAGTCAGGTTTCCGTAGGGGTTGCTGCTGAATTCTGTTCCCACTCCAGCATTACGTTTCTGTACTTTGGGCTCATCCGCCCAGTTTCAGGAGTACCAAGTACAGTGAACGTAAAACATTATCACCAGCCATACAACAAAAAAGAAACAAAGCTAAATAGTAATTATTTCTTTTTTGGTCCAGTTCAGTGTTTAGTATCCAGTCCAGTGTTCAGTATCCAGTCCAGTGTTCAGTATCCAGTCCAGAGTTCAGTATCTAGTCCAGTGTTTAGAATCCAGTCCAGTGTTAGGAATCCAGTCCAGTGTTCAGAATCCAGTCTTGTCTTGTCTTGTCTAGTTCATTATTCAGCCCAGTCTTTTCTTGTCTAGTTCAGAATCCAGCCTAGTCTTGTCTTCTCTTGTCTAGTTCAGAACCCAGCCCAGTCTTATCTGTCTAGTCTGAAATCCTCCTGTGCCCACCCTGCAAGCCCTGCAGGCATCTCTCTCAGCCCTGAACTCTGCTTTTGGTGCCTTCAGACCTGAATGGCTGGAGGTTTTGCAGCAATCCTTAAAGCATCCTGCCAGAAGTTGTTCAGAGTTCATCTATCTCCAAAGAGACTCTAGCTCACAATAAGGTGACAAGAGAATCCTCAGGTTTGGTTGGAGAGAAAAGGTTTAAAAGTTTTCTGCGACCCAGGCTCTCAGAAGAGGAGCATCTGTGTCGCAGAAACTTACATTTATGCCTATATTGTGGGGTTTAGGCCAATATCTGCAGATGTGTGAGTTGTGCAAGCCACAGTGTGGTGACAAGTCCTGCGCTCTGGCCAATTTGAGTCAGGATTCAAGACCTACTCCTGTCTCTACTGTGGCAGAGGTACTTGTCGCAAAACCCACACTAAAAAGCACGCAGTCTTATAATTGGAGTCCTTGGGATAGGGAGTCCCATTATAGATTCAGGAACCAAAGGAGAATGTTTCTCTCCTCTCTTAATTTTCCTGTTGAATCTGAGTTGCAAACCCCAGTAGTGGAATCTCAGGGTCCTGAAGCGGTGCCCGATACCCAGGGTCCTGAAGTGGTGCCCAATGCCCAGCGTCCTAAATTGGTGCTTGATAGCCAGGGTGCTGGAGTGGTGCCTGATGCCCAGGGTCCCGGAGCAGTACCCAATGCTCAGGGTCCTGGAGTGGTGCCCGATGCTCAGGGCCTAGGAACAGTGCATAATACTCAGGGTTTAAAGAGGGACATCGAATATAATAGCTCAGGTGTCAATCCCAGAAGGGGTCTTAGAAGCTTTTACCCCAGGTAGGGACTTTAAAGGTGCAACCCCAGAAAGGGTATCTAGAGCCATAGCTCCAAAAGAAAACTGGAGAAGTATAACCCCAGAAGGGATCTTTGAAGCTATGTACCCAGGTGGGGTCTTGAGAGGCACAGCCCCAGAGAAGGGTCTAGAGGTCGCCTTCCCAGGAAAGGACTCAAGAGGCAAAGCTGTAGTGGAGGTTCTGAAGGTCATAGAGAGGGAGTCTGGTCCCAGAGAGGGAGTCCGATGGTCCAGTCCCAGTGAGGGGGTCCGATGGTCCGCTCCCAGAGAGGGAGTCCAACAGTCCGGTCCCAGAGAGGGAGCCCGAAGTGCTGACCCCAGCGGGGTTACCAAAGGCCACTGCCACAGTGGGGTTCCCAAAGGCCACTGCCCCAGTGGGGTTCCCAAAGGCAACTGCCCCAGCTGGGTTCCAGAAGGCCACTGCCCCAGCGGGGTTCCCAAAGGCCACTGCCCCAGCAGAGTTCCCAAAGGCCACTGCCCCAGCGGGGGTACCAAAGGCCACTGCCCCAGCGGGGGTTCCGAAGGCCACTGCCCCAGAGGGGGTTTCAAAGGCCACTGCCCCAGAGGGGTTTCCAAAGGCCACTGCCCCTGGTGGGGTTCAGAAAGTCACAGCCTCGAGTAAGGTCAGTAGTGACCTGGTCCTGGCAATGCACTCCAGTCAGTTAGATGGGAAGGAAGCAGATCCTGACTCTTTTGATATCTCAACATCTATAGTCTTTGATGGGGACTTAGTCCAATTTCTTGTGCTTTACAAACACTACTACACAATTATGCTGTTTAGACCATTTCTGGGCATCACTTCAGAGAACCTTGTCCTCCATCTGATATATTCCTTTAGAAGGGAGCCTTTGAAATGGGCGTCCAGCTTGATGGAAGCTGAAGATCCCATTCTTCAGGATGCCCAGGCATTCAGTGATGCAGTTGTTGAGAAATATGGCTCCAAAGAAATTGGTTCAGGTTCTTCTAGGTCACCCTTCTTATCTGCTGAGAGTCCACCGTATACTGTAAACTCGACACAAAAAATCTCAGCCTATTGCTTTGACTGCGGTATGTGCTTTTCTGTCTTCTTCTAGCAGTACTTCTTCTGAAAGTTCAGCTCCCAGGGTTAAAAAAACAATCTCTGGATTTAACTCAGCCTTGCTGGTAGGTACCATCAGTTCAGACAAGGGCCCTCATTCCGAGTTGATCGGTCGCAAGGCGATTTTAGCAGAGTTACACACGCTAAGCCGCCGCCTACTGGGAGTGAATCTTAGCTTCATAAAATTGCGACCGATGTATTCGCAATAATGCGATTACTAACTACTTAGCAGTTTCAGAGTAGCTCCAGACTTACTCTGCCTGTGCGATCATTTCAGTGCTTGTCGTTCCTGGTTGACGTCACAAACACACCCAGCGTTCGCCCAGGCACTCCCACCGTTTCCCCGGCCACTCCTGCGTTTTTTCCGGAAACGGTAGCGTTTTCAGCCACACGCCCCTGAAACGCCGTGTTTCCGCCCAGTAACACCCATTTCCTGTCAATCACATTACGTTCGCCGGAGCGAAGAAAAAGCCGTGAGTAAAAATACTTTCTTCATAGTAAAGTTACTTGGCGCAGTCGCAGTGCGAACATTGCGCATGCGTACTAAGCGGATTTTCACTGCGATGCGATGAAAAATACCGAGCGAACAACTCGGAATGAGGGCCAATGTTTGTGGAATTATCTTGGTTAGACCTCAAGAATCATGTAAAAAAAAGAAGAAAAAGAAATAATTGCTGACTCTTGCCTTGATAAAAAAAAAATATTTTTTTCTTGTCTTGTGTCCAGTTGCCACTGTCAAGGGGGAGGGGTGCACTGTTACACGCTGTTGCCACAGCTTGTTTCTGTTTTCTTTTGTTTTTCTGTTATACCAGTGTGTCAGGTTTTTTTTAGTGTATCCCTTGTTTTGGGAAACATGTATTTTGGGGACGGTTGACCCCTTCTCAAGGGGGGGGGGGGGGTACTGTTATGAGCCATGGCAGTGGCTCATTCCTGTTTTGCATTTTGGTTATGTATGTTATGTTATACTTTTGTTTCTGTTCTCCTTGGGTTTCATGGGGTGTCCGGAGTCCACCCTTAAGGAGGAGGTACTGTTATGAACCACAATCAGTGGTTCATTCCTGTTTGCATTCTGTTTATTTATTTCATGTATTGTAGTTCTGTTTGCATGCCAGGATTTCCATTGTATTTGTTTAGAAGATTCTTGTTGGCCACCGGTGGTGAGACAGTGTAATTGCAGCCTGTTTCTATGTGTTTAGCCTCACCTGTCTGATAGTTGATCATTATGTGGTGAGTCTCTGTACTGCAATCTGGCTCTTGTCTGTGTTACTCTCACCTGCAGCTGTTTTGGTCATTATCTTGTGCCTGGCTTCCATCCATCCTCATTGGGGCGTGTTCCCTTATTACCTTGCTAGCTCTGCAGTTCTGAGCTGGTGATAGACGTTTGTAGCTATACCTGGATGTTCCAGATTAGTGTCTGGTCCAGTATTGCATCTGTGTCCTGGCCCTGTCTGATACTGGAATCCTGTGTACTCGGTTCTGACAGAGTCTGGAGCTTCTTGTAAGCTGCATCCTGCCTTGGCATGTTCCTGTCCATAAGTCCTGTGGTATTGCCTGTTCCTGATACAGTTTTCCTGTGTCTTGGCGTCCTCTGGTTTGTTGTTGGAATCCTGCCTGCCCTCCAGTTCTGTGAGCTTGTGTCTGTGGCTTTGGGGGTTCTTGTCCGTCCGCCTGTATTCACACTGGTTTTGTGAGTAGCGACTTTGCCGCATATGGACAGCATTGCCTTTGTTGTTATTTGTCTTGGCGGCTGAGCTGCACATACTTTTGTTAGAGTTCTGGAGTTGCCCTTAACTCTGTTTCAGGTTTTAGTTAGAGGTTCTCCTTGTTATCGCCCCATCTCAGTTTACACCTTGTCTCCAACTAAGACCGGGGGGCATCGGAGTTGGGCAGACTTATCCGCCCTTCAAACGCGGCTGCCGTGGGCCCAAGCAAACATAGTCTCGCAGGTGTAGACTGACCACGAGGGTGAGACAACGGAGTCAGGTTTCTATAGGGGTTGCTGCTGAACTCTGTTCTTACTCCAGCATTATGTTCCTGTACTTTGGGCTCATCCACCCAGTTTCAGGAGTACCAAGTACATTGTATGTAACACCTGCAGTACCCAAGCTCCTGCAAGCCACACCACCAAATCTGTCAATGTCAGTTTCCTCCTCATTTAGAAATGTAAATAGTCCTGCAGGCCATGTCACTGGCATGACTGACGAATCCTCTCCTATCTGGAATTCCTCCAGATGATCCGTGAGTGGTATGCATACTGCTGCCTTTGTTGCTGCTGGGAGTCGATCGTCATCCCAGAGAGGAAGTTAGAAGACCACTTGTACTACTTCAACTAAGCAATATACTTTCCAACAGTCCTGTGCCAGGAAGATGAAATATGACAGCTGTCACCCTGTTGCAAAGTGAATTACTGAGGCCATAACAGCTATGCTGGTGTTGACGCAGTGGAGAATAATTTACATGTTGTACAAGGTTCTCCAACCCTGCGTACTTGCCACACGTGAAGTCAGTTCAGTCACTGCCAGCTTGAGTCAGGTCATTCCCCTCATCAGACTTTTGCAGAAGCAGATAGAAAATTGAAGAAGAAGCTAAGATGGAGCAATTACGCTAAGTATGTGGGACTTGTGGATGGACCCCTTCATTGGCTTTGCCAGGATTCAAGGGTGATCAATCTGTTGAAATCAGAGAAATACATTTTGGCTACCATACTTGATCCTAGGTTTAAAGCCTACATTGCATCTCTCTTTCTGGTGGACACAAATCTGCAGAGGTCCAAATACCTGCTGGTGAGAAAATTGGCAACTCAAGTGGAACGTGACCTGTCAACAATTCCTCTTTCATTTTCTCCCGCAACTGGGGCTGTAAGGAAAAGAATACACTTTCCTAGCCCACCCTCTGCAGGTGATGCAGGGCAGTCAGGAGCAAGTGCTGACATCTAGTCCGGACTGAAGGAACTGCCAACTATTGCTGACATGTCTATTGTCACTGCTTATGATACTGTCACCATTGAAAGGATGGGGGAGGACTATATCAGTGACAGCATCCAAGTAGACATGTCAGACAGTCCGTATGTATACTGGCAGGAAAAAGAGGCAATTTGCAGGGAAACTGGCATTATTTTACTTAAGTTGCTCACCCCCCCCCCCCCCCCCCTCCTCCAGTGTGTACTCCAAAAGAGTGTTTAGAGCAGCTGGTAACCGGAGAAGATGATGTTCATCAAAATGAATTGTAAATTCCTCCAGAAAATCATTTACCAGCAATTGCCTCCAGAAAGTACACAGGGACCTGTGCTGGTGGATTCCAGTGGGGGCAAATTAATACTCTGTGAGGATGAGGATGTATACTGAATGGGTGAGGAATCAAAGGATAAGGATGAGGATGACATATTGCCTCTGTAGAGCCAGTTTGTGCAAGGAGAGATTAATTACTTATATTTTGGTGGGGGGAATAATTGCTTCTTTTTTTGGTGGGGGCCCAAACAAACCAGTCATTTCAGCCCCAGTCATGTGGAAAACCCTGTCGCTAAAATGATTGGTTTGTTAAAGTGTGCATGTCCTGTTTATACAACATAAGGGTGGGAAGGCCCAAGGACAATTCCATCTTGCATTTTTTTTTCTTTGCATTATGTGCTCTTTGGGGCCTAGTTTTTTAAAAGTGTCATCCTCTCTGCAACTGCAGTGCCACTCCTAGATGGTCCAGGTGTTTGTGCTGCATACTTGTGTCGCTTATCTTAGTCATCCAGCTACCTCAGTGCAACCTTTTGGCCTAAAAATAATATTGTGTGGTGTGAGGTATTCAGAATAGACTGGAAATGAGTGGAAATTAATGTTATTGAGGTTACTAATACAGTAGGATCAAAATTACCCCAAATTCTGTGATTTTAGCTAATTTTATGTCTTTTAAAAAAAAAAAACAAATATCTAGATCAAAAACAAAAACAAAAACCTGAAAAGGTGGTTTTGGCAAAAGCAATCCAGATCCAAAACCAAAACCTCAAAAGTGTCCTCTGCACATCTCTAGTTGTATCACATACAGTAAATTAATACCCATGCATGTAGCATAATGTCCTCCGTCCCTCATTTGTACAGAGGAGATTCTGGAAAAAGTAGACACCCCAGTGTAAAAAGACAAATCTTTGGGAAGCAAACAGTGACTGGCGGTCAGGAGACCGTCAGTCACAATACCGATGGTGGGATCCCAGCATTTACATGGCCAGTGGAGGGGGGTGAGTGCAAAGAAGCCCCTTGCTGGCTCGTTACAGGCTCTATTCACACTCTATGGGTGTCATGGACACCCACAATTGGGAATTGTCCCTCTTGGTTGGCATGCCAACCATTGAGATAGTGAGGTGGTGGGATGTAAGTGCAGGTATTGTGGCCTGCGTTCTCTTTACCGCTGGCCACATAACTACATCCCATACAGTATATATAATGTGCAATATAGTCCTTTCAAAATCTGAACCCCCCTGAATTTTGCAGATCCGAACAGAGTCCCAGTTTGCATCTCCTGTGGAGATCCAATCCAAAAATAATCTCATTAAGATCTTCCCGATGTTCAGAATTTGGATTTGAGAAAGAAATGTCAGATATGGGCTTGCAAAAATTATCACTGACCTGGTTTGGGAGTGTTGTGGACTCGGGGCTTCTTCCGATGACCGGGAAGAGGAACCGCCACTGGGTCGTAGTAGAGATGGCCGGATGTAGGTCTTCCTCATGCAGGACTAAGACGGCAGGCGGGAGGCCCAGAGGAATTCTTGAAGGTCTCCTGTAAGACAAGACTTGTAGAAATACTGAAGGCTGGGGTACTGAGATATTGGAGACACTGTGGTATTGGAGGCACTGAGGTGCTGGGAGTGCAGGGAGGCCCTTGGAGGCACGGAGGTGCTTGGAGGCACGGAGGTGCTTGGGGGCACGGAGGTGTTTGGAGACACCGAGGTGTTTGGAGGGATGAGGTGCTTGGAGGCACGAGGTGCTTGGAGACACGGAGGTAACTGGAGGCACGGAGGTGCTTGGAGGCACGGAGGTGCTTGGAGGCACGGAGGTGTTTGGAGACACCGAGGTGTTTGGAGGGATGAGGTGCTTGGAGGCACGAGGTGCTTGGAGACACGGAGGTAACTGGAGGCACGGAGGTGCTTGGAGGCACGGAGGTGCTTGGAGGCACAGAGGTGCTTGGAGGCACAGAGGTGCTTGGAGGCACGAGGTGCTTGTAGGCACGGAGATAATTGGAGGCACGGAGATAATTGGAGGTACGGAGGTAATTGGAGGCACGGAGGTAATTGGAGGCACAGAGATAATTGGAGGCACAGGATGCTTGGAGGCACAGGATGCTTGGAGGCACAGGATGCTTGGAAGCACAGGATGCTTGGAGGCACAGGATGCTTGGAGGCACAGGATGCTTGGAAGCACAGGATGCTTGCAGGGACGAGGGAGCTCTGGAATCACAGCTTCCGCAGGAGAAACGAAGATACTCAGGCACCGGATCTCTGCCTGGTATCTGATTTTAAATTCCCCGCCCTAGCCTGATTGGCGGAGCAGGCAGGTGACGTCAGACCTGCTCCGCCTCCTTGCCCTCGCTTGTGATGGCGGCGTCCTTGCTTCCGGGAAGCCGCCGGAGAGCAGCGCCGACCCGCTGCAGAAGCCGGAGACCGTCAGGGGAAGAGAGGCGCCGGGCAGACCAGGCCACCCGCAGGGACAAGCGCGGTCGCCGCTGCCCGAGGTTCGTGACAGTACCCCCTCCTCCAGGAGTGGCCCCTGGACACTTCCCGGGCTTAGTCGGATGTCTGGAGTGGAAGATCAGAATCAGACGAGGAGCCGTTACTTCAGTAGCCCCAATCCAACTTCTCTCCTCAGGACCATAACCCTTCCAGTCCACCAAGTACTGTAATTTTTTATGAAGATAACGAGAGTCAAGAATAGCTTTGATTTCAAACTCCGCTCCAGCTTCTGCCACTACGGACGTTGGCCTAGGGAGTGCTGAGTGGAACCGATTCAGAATGAGGGGACGGAGTAGAGAAACATGAAAGGCGTTAGGTATTCGAAGATGGGCAGGCAAACCCAGTTTACAGACAACAGGATTTAAGACTTGTAGCACAGGGTAAGGACCGATGAACCTTGGAGCGAATTTCATGGTGGGCACCTTCAACCGGAGATTCCGTGTGGACAGCCATACCCTGTCCCCAACTTTATATTGAGGTGCGGCTTGCCGTTTCTTATCTGCGAAGAACTTGTACCGAACAGAAACCTGCTTAAGATTAGCATGAACCTTTCTCCAAATTTGTCCAAAGTGTCGTAGAGTGGACACTACAGCAGGAACCTCTATTATCGGAAGGCTTGGAAATTCCGGAACACGGGGATGGAACCCGTAGTTGACGAAAAATGGTGATTCCCCAGTGGAAGAATGAAACAAATGGTTATGGGCAAACTCCGCCCAAGGCAACAACTCCACCCAGTTGTCCTGTGAAGGAGAGAGATACAAACGAAGAAAAGTCTCTAGATCTTGATTGACTCGTTCCGTTTGCCCATTAGTTTGGGGATGATAAGCAGACGAAAACTTAAGTTTAATGTGTAGAGTTGAACAAAGGGCTTTCCAAAACCTGGCGGTGAACTGTACTCCACGGTCAGAAACAATCTCTTGTGGCAACCCATGCAAATGAAAATGTTCTCGGATAAACAATAGAGCCAGTTTCGGTGCTGTCGGGAGACCAGTCAAGGGCACAAAGTGTGCCATCTTCGAAAAACGGTCAACGATAACCCAAACGGTGTTGCAACCCTTGGAACAGGGCAAGTCAGTGATGAAGTCCATGGAAATGTGAGTCCAGGGTCTCACAGGGATAGGCAGAGGACGAAGTAACCCTGCAGGAGGCAGACGAGGAGATTTATGTTGTGTACATTGGGGACACGGATTAACGCAATCTTGTACATCCTTCCTCATGGTGTTCCACCAGTAAGACCTTTGCAGAAACTTGTACATCTTCTGAGCGCCGGGATGACCGGAAAACTTGGAGTTATGGGCCCACAGTAGTATTCCTGGGCGGAATCTAGCTGGCACGGACATTCTTCCAGGAGGAGGAGCTGGAGTAGTTAAAGCAGCAGAGACAGAAACTGGATTCAGAATTAAACCCCGCTCCGGAGATTCATCCTCGTCTGTGGGAACTTGTGAACGAGAAAGCGCATCTGCTTTAATATTGAGAGTCCCGGCCCGGTACTTGATAATGAACGAGAATCGGGAAAAGAAAAGTGCCCATCTCGCCTGGCGAGGATTCAAGCATTGTGCGGATTTAATGTACAGCAAATTCTTGTGATCCGTGTAGATGGTAAACACATGTTTAGCCCCTTCTAGAAGATATCTCCATTCTTCCAAGGCAGATTTGATTGCCAAGAGTTCCTGGTCTCCAATAGTGTAATTTCGTTCGGCTGGAGAGAATTTACGAGAATGGAAGCCACACGGATGTAATTTTTTATCAGAGGAATACTGGGAGAGAACAGCCCCAACCCCGACTGAAGATGCATCAACTTCTAAGAAGAAGGGTTCCTCGAAATTTGGTTGTTGGAGAACTGGAGCCGTCATGAAAGCTAACTTTAAGCGAGAAAAAGCTACAATGGCTTCCGGAGGCCACAAACTAGGATTAGAACCCTTCCTCGTCAGGGCAGTAATGGGCGCAACAATGGTGGAGAAACCCTTAATGAATTTCCTGTAGTAGTTCGCAAAGCCCAGGAACCTTTGTATTGCTTTCAGGGAAAGAGGCTGAGTCCAGTCACGAATGGCCGACAACTTTTCCGGATCCATGCGAAGCTCCGTCCCCGAGATGACATAACCGAGGAACGGAATAGATGTTACTTCAAAGGTACATTTGGAAAGCTTGGCGTAGAGATGATTCTCTCGTAAACGGTGTAGCACCTCTTTGACTTGAGTCCTGTCTTCGACAAGATTCTTGGAAAAAATCAGTATGTCGTCCAGATATACCACAACGCTCTGATACAGCATATCACGAAAGATTTTGTTGACGAACCCCTGGAAAACCGCGGGAGCATTACTAAGACCAAACGGCATCACCAAGTATTCGTAATGCCCATCTCGGGTATTAAAGGCAGTCTTCCATTCATCCCCCTCTCGGATGCGTATAAGATTGTAAGCTCCTCTCAAGTCGAGTTTTGAAAAAATGCGGGCACCACGAACCCTATCAAATAACTCTGTGATTAGTGGCAAGGGGTATTTATTCTTAATAGTAATGTCGTTTAGGCCGCGGTAGTCGATGCATGGTCTCAACCCCCCGTCCTTTTTCTTCACGAAAAAGAAGCCTGCACCGGCAGGGGAGGAAGAGGGGCGAATGAATCCCTTGAGCATATTGGACTTAATATACTCCGACATGGCTTGAGTCTCGGGAAGAGACAGAGGATATGTGCGACCACGAGGTGGCGTCTTCCCTGGGACAAGGTCAATAGGGCAGTCCCAAGGCCTGTGAGGTGGTAACAGGTCAGTAGCTTGTTCCGAAAATACGTCCTTGTACCCTTGATATGCCTCCGGAATGTGCTCTTCATCCGTTTTGGAGGTAACACGGAGCGGACAAACAGGAGTAAGACAATTAGTGTGACAAAAGGGACTCCAGGACAGAATTTGTGACGACTTCCAGTCGATGTGGGGATTATGACTTTTCAGCCAAGGCATTCCAAGAACCAGATCATGAGGCATTTCTGGGATTACCAAGAGTTCCAAATCTTCCTGATGTAGAGCCCCGACCTGCAGCTTAACTGGCCCCGTGCGCCACATTATAAGACCTTTGGAAATTCTAGTCCCGTTGATAGCTGTCAGTGAAATTGGCCGCTCGATAGGCCGTAACTTTAAACCCAAACTTTGGGCACAGAAAGAAGAAACGAAGTTCCCTGCAGCTCCGGAATCCAATAGGGCTTCACAAGACCTGGAGACTGAATTGGAGACTAGAGTTACTGGAAGCAAGCAGTCCGAAGTTGGAGAAGCTTTTGTCGTAACTCCCAGCTTGACTCCTCCGGAACAAGCTAGGCCTGCCCGTTTCCCGGACGGGCTTTACAAGATTTAAGAAAATGATCTGCGGCTCCACAGTAAAGGCAGAGTTTACCCTCACGACGACGCTGTCGTTCTTCCGGAGACAGTCGGGAGCGGTTAATTTGCATGGGCTCATCTGAGCTGGGTGAGGCCACCGGCCTAGGAGTAGGATTCCGGAACCTGGAACGATCCGAACGGCTACGTTCTCTTCCACGCTCCTGCATCCGAAGATCCACCTTGACGCAAAGGGAAATCAAATCTTCTAATGGATCCGGCAGATCTCTAGTAACCAGCTCATCTTTCAGCCGGTCGGAAAGACCGTTCCAGAAGGCAGCTCTCAGGGCGTCATTATTCCAGCGTAGTTCGGAAGCAATGGTCTGGAAATGAACCACGTACTGGCCCACGGAACGGGCGCCCTGCCGAACACGGAGCAAATCGGAAGAAGCAGTGGTCATTCTGCCGGGCTCGTCGAAAATCCTTCGAAAGGACGAGATGAAGTTGGTGTAGTTGGAAACCATGGGATCAGATCGTTCCCATAATGGAGACACCCAATCCAAAGCAGAACCTTCCAACAGAGAAATAATATATGCTACCTTGGACCGGTCTGTAGGAAAGTTGTGTGCAAGTAGCTCGAAATGTACCTCGCATTGGTTCAAGAAACCACGACAATTTTTGGGATTCCCATTATAGCGGGACGGAGTAGGCAACTGAAGGCGTGGAGTGACACCGGCCGATGGTTGAACATTGCTGGCAACGGCAACTGGTGCGACTACTGGAACAGGTGCCGAAATTACTGAGGCCAGAGACGCCTGAATCTGATCCAGACGCCCGGACAACTGCTGGAGGTACTGCATCACCTGGCCTTGCGCTGCTTCCTGACTTTGCACTCGAGAAGCCAGGTTCTGAATGGCACTCGAGTCCGTGTTCCGATTCCCCGAGTCCATGTGGCCTGAGTATACTATCACTGACCTGGTTTGGGAGTGTTGTGGACTCGGGGCTTCTTCCGATGACCGGGAAGAGGAACCGCCACTGGGTCGTAGTAGAGATGGCCGGATGTAGGTCTTCCTCATGCAGGACTAAGACGGCAGGCGGGAGGCCCAGAGGAATTCTTGAAGGTCTCCTGTAAGACAAGACTTGTAGAAATACTGAAGGCTGGGGTACTGAGATATTGGAGACACTGTGGTATTGGAGGCACTGAGGTGCTGGGAGTGCAGGGAGGCCCTTGGAGGCACGGAGGTGCTTGGAGGCACGGAGGTGCTTGGGGGCACGGAGGTGTTTGGAGACACCGAGGTGTTTGGAGGGATGAGGTGCTTGGAGGCACGAGGTGCTTGGAGACACGGAGGTAACTGGAGGCACGGAGGTGCTTGGAGGCACGGAGGTGCTTGGAGGCACGGAGGTGTTTGGAGACACCGAGGTGTTTGGAGGGATGAGGTGCTTGGAGGCACGAGGTGCTTGGAGACACGGAGGTAACTGGAGGCACGGAGGTGCTTGGAGGCACGGAGGTGCTTGGAGGCACAGAGGTGCTTGGAGGCACGAGGTGCTTGTAGGCACGGAGATAATTGGAGGCACGGAGATAATTGGAGGTACGGAGGTAATTGGAGGCACGGAGGTAATTGGAGGCACAGAGATAATTGGAGGCACAGAGATAATTGGAGGCACAGGATGCTTGGAGGCACAGGATGCTTGGAGGCACAGGATGCTTGGAAGCACAGGATGCTTGGAGGCACAGGATGCTTGGAAGCACAGGATGCTTGCAGGGACGAGGGAGCTCTGGAATCACAGCTTCCGCAGGAGAAACGAAGATACTCAGGCACCGGATCTCTGCCTGGTATCTGATTTTAAATTCCCCGCCCTAGCCTGATTGGCGGAGCAGGCAGGTGACGTCAGACCTGCTCCGCCTCCTTGCCCTCGCTTGTGATGGCGGCGTCCTTGCTTCCGGGAAGCCGCCGGAGAGCAGCGCCGACCCGCTGCAGAAGCCGGAGACCGTCAGGGGAAGAGAGGCGCCGGGCAGACCAGGCCACCCGCAGGGACAAGCGCGGTCGCCGCTGCCCGAGGTTCGTGACAAAAATTACACGTATTTAGCTGTTTTTATCCATTTTCAAGAAATCCAAAACCCAAGGTTCTGAATTAAAACCCAAATTAAAAACTCAAAACGCTTGAGGTTGTTTTTTTTCTAAAGCAAAACATGATGATGAAATTAGAGCCAAAACCAAAACACAAGACTTAGAACACATCTCTACACAATACATTTAAATGTTTAAATCTAAATCTAAATGCAAAATTTACACATGTGCAGTGCTAATAAATTTGCTCAAAATGCATTTTTTAGACAAATTGACTGTAAATTTACCTCTTTCTGGCTGACTGTGATTTTTCTGCATGTTCATTTTTGTTTATAATTATGCAGCAGCTGTCAGTGGGGAGATTTAAAGAAGATGCAAAATTATAAACTACATTTCTACCAGTCAATATTATATGTCATTTTGTTACACCAAATGATTTGGCTGTGTGTCCTTAGCATCACACCCTGCACATGTGAGGCACAGAAACCAGCGCCTGGGTGTAATCTTTCTCCAAGGATTAATTATATATTGGAAAGTAAATATTCAAAAGATGGAAATATCATTATAGGTGGGATATTCACAGCCCATAGCTGGGTTCAAGCTTTAGTGAATACATTTGCAAAATTCTGTCTGGGGTAAGTAACATACTGGATATAATTGGGCTTACTATACTATCCCTTCAAACCAGGACACTCATGAATTGCACAAGTCTTATGGCTGATTTAAACCAGGTGAAATGCAGGCTTGAATTTTTCCAGCCACTAAGCCTGTGTAATTTATGAGTGTCCCAGTTTAAATGGATAGTATGGTAAGCCTAGATATAGAATATATCTTATGATGTTAAATCTGATATGAGTACAATACTGTTATTACAAGAAAGGTCACCAGCATCATCAGCTTGCAAGAACTTATTTACTAATTTTTGCATATTATTTTCATTTTTTAAATATTTTATTATTCAGATTAAGGGGCAGATTTATTTATCCCTGGAAAGTGATAAAATGAAGAGAGATAAATTACCAGTTAACCCATTCCTAACTGCATTTTTTAGACAGTTTTGTAACATGGCAGTTAGGAGATGGTACTTTATCTGTCTCCAATGGTCTCATCTAGTAGTCTGTGAGCTGGAGGCTGTGCAGGAATTCCAATGAGTATGACCATATTTTTAAAGTGGCAATCAGTTCCAAGGCAAAACTACCCTTAATTTTCCTTGTAATTTATTGCAGCTTTAAAAATATGGGCATACTCATTGGAATTCCCACACAGACTGCATCTTGCAGGCTCTTACATAAGCCCTAAGGCTTAGGACATTTCTCCCTAACAAAGTTACTTTACCAGAGCTCACATAGCTGTGTCAGTAGGGCTGTCTCTGATATAAAGCAGAACAATATATATGTGATATTCTGTACCTGTGTAGGATTACAGAGTGCACCTCAATTGTCAAAAAACTACAGAAGGCGTGTTATTTATGTATTGATTTTTATATCACATCACCAGACCAGCGGAAACATCTACTATCTTTTAGTAATGTGTAAAATAATATGAGATACTTAGATGTTTACTCCATGTCACGCCCCAACACTGACTACTGCAATATCCTTTGTACTGTGATCCCCTTTACCAGATATTCATGCAGCCTTTATGCTAGTTTTCACTGTAAAATATCTGCTATAGCTGCACTTACAGTATATTGTTTTTAGTGCATTAAATAATACTTCAACTAAAATAAAGTCATAACCAACATTTCACCAAGATGCATTTATTGACTTCTCTAAATAAAAACTCCACACCCAACCCCTTTATTTTCCCAAGACCTGCGCCTCTCATTTTCCCTCAATGCTTGTTGAAATTTTTAGGATAACCCCACTATATGCAGTTCCCTCCATTGTCAATATTCTGGACTGAAAAGTGGTTTGTAGTGATCCACTAGGATTGACACAATCAATAACAGGGACACGGAGATTAAAATACTGGTATGTTTCATCAGGGGCACCCCGCAAAGAGGAATTTACTTTGCTGCACCCAGCACACATGACAATGCCCTTGACGTTGGTTACAAGCAGGATAGCAAAGAATCAGCAGCAAACAGGGTCTGCTAAAAGAAAAGACACGCCAAAGCCAAAATGATCTGTCAGAGGGATGGTCAGGTCACAAGAGGAGGTAAATAATGAGCTGTGGAGAGCCAAGAAATAACACCATAGAGCAGTCAAGAACAAGCCTTGGACATACACAGGAATAACCAATAAAACATAAAAGAATGCTGAAAGACTACAGTTGTGTCTTTATACAGGACACATTTGGCATCCCGGCAGTTTGGATGCCAGAGGACATCTGACACCGCTCGGGAGACCGGCACCAGAATGCTGAAGGTGAGTATCAGGGTTAGGGTTATCGTCCAGGGGAAAAGGATTAGGGTTAGGCACTGGGAAGGGGAAGCAGGAATTTAGGGTTAGACACTAGGGGGGAGGTTAGATACAGTATAGCCACCATCCCCCCGAGGGTTAGTCTTAACCACCCCTCACTGATTAGCCCTAGCCAACACACTCCAAGGGTTAAGGTTAGGAGTAAAATACCACTGTCCGGTGACAGGATCCTTACTGTCAAAATTCCATGGTAGCTCATGTGACTGCTGGCATCCCGACCAGCAGTATTTCATACCCCACCCCTTGATACATTATTGCTGCAGCAAAACAGTCTTTCTCAGTGCATCAGGCTCTATGCACCTTGGCTTGCACTGAGCATCTTTTCCCTGCTTTTTACTCTTAACCATTTGCCTGGCATGGTCGCATCAGATGCGACCATGCCTGAAAAATGGACTTATCTGACCTGGTCACACAGGATGCAACCAGTCAGATAAACAGTGTTAGCAGCGGTAGGGAAGAGAAACTTCCCTCCACTGCTGCTGTCAGAGGGACCAGAAGGTCTCTCTGCCTCCCTGCACTCTCCCCTACTGATTGCCATGCTGCAGATCACTGCTAATCGGTCAGCACAGCAGGACCCCCCCCCCCCCCTCCAGTGGCTGCAGACAATGGCAGCCGCTGGGGAGTGTAAATTAACCCTCCCAAGCAACCCCCAGACCCCCCCTGTATACCTGGAGGCTGTCCGTGCTTTGAAAATGAAAGCTGCAATGTTTCCGATGTTCTGATGGTCACTCTGTTCCCAATCGATGTTTCAATGTTTGGGAAAATAATAATTTAAAAAATATATATTTGTTTTTCTTTTTTTTTACTAAAATCATTTTGGATAGGGTTAAATTAATGTTCTTCACCTAATTCACTCATAAAAAAACCCGACAATTTTGGAGTGGTTTTTGAGGAAAAAAAAATCATCATTCATGTGGTTAAGTTACAAACCACTTCACCGGACTGCACTGATTCATATGATATATATTATAAACTAATTCCTGTGTGGGGGAAAGTCACTACCTGGAATCTTTGGTGCAGACTGATTGGTGTTTCCCTGAGTCTATAGTGTGAATATGATGCACATTTAAAGAAAAATCACTGTGAAACACTGCTCTGCTCACTAGCACCAGGAGTCTCGTGCCCATAGGCGTGCGCACGGGGGGTGCCTGGTGCGCACAGGCACCCCCTAATGTCCGGCACCCCCCACACGCCACAGCTGCTACAGCATAATCACTGTGCCGTCGCTCCCCCCTGCAGCGCCCGCCTCCCGCCGCGGACGATGTACACTATGCGCAGCAGCAAGTGTATAGTGGCCGCACAGAGGGGACTCACGTCAGGCTGCGCCTCTTGGTGTGACGTATCGGTGTCACACGGTGCTCCCTCCCTTCTCACTCAGCTCTCAGTGTGCCCTGCCACTGCCGTCCCGCCAGCGCCGCAGGCCCAGCTCAGGCAGCGTTCTTCTCAGGAGGACTCGGAGCCACTGCCGGAGTGGAGGACACAGCAGAGCCTGAGACAGCAGAGGGTGATACTCTGTCATTCTTTTCTTTTATTGTTTTTTACTTGGGCTCTATTTTTATTATAAAACACACACACACACGCGCTGAGCCAAGCATTTAGTAGTTTCCTGAGTGCACCTACAGTATAGTGTATCGGTGCACTCAGGAAACTACTGAATGCTTGGCTCAGCTTATATATATATATATATATATATATATATATATATATATATATATTTATATGTATATATATATATATCCCTTTTCTTTTTTTATTTTAATGAGTGCATTTTCTTATATCTCATTATTTTCTTTAAAAAAATAAATTAAAAAAAATCATACTGTATTTGGCCAGGCCAGCCAGGGGGTATTTGGCCAGGCCAGCCAGGGGGCATGTATATACTATATATGCTATTACTATGTATGCATGAAGTTACCGCACACACACACACACACACACACACACACACACACACACACACACACACACACACACACACACACACACACACACACCCCTTCCCTAAAGGAAAAAATAATATCTGTGGATGCACTCATAAAAAAATAAAGAAGGACCACATAAATATGTTAGCATTCACTTGTTTCCAGAGTACACTTATAGATCTCATTCTTTCCTTTTTAGTAACTTTATTTATATACAATGATAAGATTGGTATTGTAGCACCACCTCTTTTTTAGTATTAGCATATATAAATATAGATGACACTCATATTGTGTGTCGTAATGTGAAGTTTGGCTTATACTGTGTGGGGTAATGTGAAATTCGGCTCATACTGTGTGGCATAATGTGAATTTCGGCTCATACCGTGTGGCATAATGTGAATTTCGGCTCATACCGTGTGGTGTAAAGTGACTTTCAGCTCATACTGTGTGGGGTAATGTTAACTTCGGCTCATACTGTGTGGCATAATGTGAATTTTGCCTCATACTGTGTGGCATAATGTGAATTTTGGCTCATACTGTGTGGCGTAATATGAATTTCGACTCATACTGTGTGGCGTAATGTGAGTAAGGGGCACTACTGTCAGTAGCTGGTGAGCATGAGGACATGTATGACAAATGCTGGTGTCCTGCAGAGGAGGTTGATGGCATAGAAAGAGGTAGATGTGGCTCTAATGGCATGTGTATATTTTAAACTTGACTTGTGTTATATTAAAACTGAAATGTTCAGCCATCTAAATCTCTCGTACTTTTCAGAGTGGCCCACTCAAAATCGAGGTGTAGGTGCTGGCGGGTGCAAAGGGTGGTGTGTGTGTGTGTGTGAATTCATATGCACCTAGGCCCACCACTCTCTAGTTCCGCCGCTGGGTCAGGGATAGGTTGGTGAAGTGTAAGCAGTGATAGGGTGCAGCGGCAGCTAGGACTAAGAGTTATGCCATAGCGGACTGTCAGTACTGGGCGGTGGTCACACCATTATGTTTCATTTTATTTCTCTTGGGTGTATTATGTTTACTTGTAGTATTAGGAACTAGGGAGAAATTGGATTAAGCCATGTGAATCTACTGAGAGAATGTAAAATAGTGCTAGACACGCCCAAAAGGCGTTGCTAGACACACCCATAAGGTGGTGCTAGACACACCCCTTCTGTGGTGCACCCCCTAATAACATTGGCTGCGCACGCCTATGTTCGTGCCATAATGTGTATTAAAGCTACAGTAAGTGAATGAGGACACATCTGTAGGAGGGTGACAACTAATACTGTAGCAACTTCCTGTAGCCAGAGTATGGTCTATTTAAACTGGTGGATTAGAAAAGATCACCTCCAAATTTCCTGCAGTGTTTGACAATCTATGGCACTTATTTTCATGTATCAAATTTCCATTTCACTGTAGATTATAAATGTGTTACAAAGGCACACCTAATTAAAAAGATTCATTGATTGTGGTAGGCCTTTGCAATTATATGGGCCATAAGGCCAGTACACACAGGGAGATTTTGCCAGAGATGTGTGCTGAGCGATCGCACAGATCTAGCTATGCTCTTTGAGTTGAGGCCTTAAAGCCGAATTAAGGCTATGGGGGACTCGGAACACTTCAAACAGCCAGACCCTTGACAAAAACATATATATATATATATATATATATATATACCCACATGCATATACAGTATATGTTTATATATATAAATATAAGCAATGGTGTGGCACTACAGACAAATATGTGGACACGGAGGTACTTATGTAGTCATGTGGGGATGACTGCAATAAAGGGGCACCTGGAAAAGTTTATCTTTTGGTTGAGGGAGTGCTGGACACCACTATATATATATAAAATATATATAAAAGCAATGGTGTGGCACTCCGTAGAAATATGGAAATGATTAATTGATTGAATGATTGACCAATTAATTGATTGATTGTGGCTGGCAGAGCCAATTCAAGGCTATGGGGGACTCAGGAAACTTCAAACAGCAGGACCTCTAATAAATACATATATACAATATATAAAACAATACCTTCATAAATTGCAAAGGATGCTATAAATGTGGAAATTGTAGCATCTGTAAATATCTTCACCTAAACAGGAAAAAAATAACGAACTACGATGGCACCAAAGATTACAACATCAAATACTTTTTAAACTGTAATTCGACCATGGTAATCTATCTACTAGAGTGCACGTGTGGATTGAAATACGTTGGTAAGACGAAAAGAGTTTTAAAATTACGAATCCAAGAGCACATTAGAAACATCAAAAACAAGATAGAGAACCATACAGTTTCTAAACATTTTACTGAAAAGCATAAATCGAATCCTGAAGATCTTTCATTCAAAGCAATTGAACTGGTTAAACTTGGAGAAAGAGGGGGAGATATACTTAATACATTATCATAACGAGAAATGTTTTGGATGCATGAATTAAAGACCCTATCACCGTTAGGACTGAATGAAGCATTTGAATTTGCTCCTTTCCTTTGATATTCCACTCTTTACCACACCTCATTTTTTCCCCTTTCACACATATGACTATTTAGATAATTTGTTTCTCTTGATATATAAACCTACACATATTTCATATTGATGGTATAAGCTAGTATATGGTTCTTTTTCAGCTAATTCTGTTACTACACCCGTGAGGAAGAATATAATGAGGCTCTAAGTGGGGTGCAAGGACAAAGTCCACAGACAAGCACCTCGAGCACTTTAAAAACAATGGACATTTGAAGGACCAAAAAGAGAAGGAGTCATTACTACCGGATCCGATTTATTGGTCCACCCTATAGGAAACCAAATTGGGCAAGATTCTATATTGAATCAATAAATGTCTAATTGCACTCAAAACTACCTTATGATGCACAATTAATATACAACACTTTAAATATTAAGCACTGTCACTTTTAATACATCAACAATTTGGTGGGTTTCATAATGGCAAATATACCACAAATAATACTAATTTTCTTTTAAAGGTTTAATGTCTGTCACTTAGTGGTTGTACTTATATCCGGACCACGTAATATAAGTCATTTCAACCATAATTAAACACTTCCGCATCCCAGCAATGGTGGAGCGTGTTGCTATGATATTAACTTTAACACAGCCGGATATCAATGGCGGTGCATTTCACCACACGCATGCGCACATCACTCTCACTAGTCGGCTCACTTCTGCGGTCCCCGGAAGTGACGCTACGAGCACAGCGGTACTGGTTACCGCTAACATCTCTCTATTGTGCATATTTTCTTTCACCTCTCCACTCCCTACTGGCTGGTTTTAACAAACTCTATTCCCAGCAATTATATATATGTGATCTACTCATCGCTGTTTATGGCAATAGTAATTTTATATGCCGGGTGGAAATGACGCATGCGTTCCACATGCGTTCCACCGTTAATAACTACAACATGAGCTGATATCTATCGATTTCTAATATTTTCTGATTCTTATATAGTTTATTCCTACCTATTCTATTTTGTCACCCTTTTGAGTGTCAATTAGAACCGTAAAAAATGTTTCCAATGTTTTTGTTAACGAATGACAATCACAGGAAGTGATGTCATCATTAATCACCCTCTTTGGGTATAAATAGAGTAATCTTGCTCTGTGTGGTCATCCCCTTGATGAAGTCCAGTTGCTGATGGACGAAACGCATTGGAGTACTTGCTGACATCTCCATCTATGGACAGATAAGCTTTACAAAAATTTAAATTCTGTACTCATGCTCTCCAGCCATTTTTTATGGACAGATAAGCTTTAAATAATTATTTATTCTGTACGCATGCCCCTACAGCCGCTTGCATGTACTTTTATGTATCTTTTTGTGTGATTATGTGTATTAAATTTTTGTATTTTTAATATATATACTGCCCAGGCTCCATATTGATCTTGTTGGGAATAAGCTAGTTCCCTAATTAGGCCTGTGAAATTATGCAGTAACACAAAACGAAATGTAAAACAGTACACACTATGTTTGTTTTTTCTATTTTATTCACATGTTCTAAGCCACAAAAAAGCCCTGCTTGAACTGAGCTTCGGCTTATCAGATAAGTGTTCTTAAACCAATAACTATCACCCTTTCTGTACACCTTAGTTTCCCTGGATATATTTATCACACTCTTGGGCGCTTGTTCTTACCAATTCTTGTAATATATATATATATATATATATATATATATATATATATATATATTTATTTATATAAAGCAAAACAAGTATGAGCGCATAAACAATTTTTTTAAAAGAATGTTTTTTGTGGAACTACAAGTCCAAGAAGCAATCCAACAAAAATGCTGACCATCAAACCAACAGGTAATCTTTCATGTGTGTGTCAGTCTGCACGCCGAAATACTAGCTGTCGTCCTCCCCACGGACCCGCTTTCCAAAACAGGTATTGGTTCTCTAAAAAATATGAAGAAGTGGGGGCACCAATAGTACATTAAAAGTGTAACAAGTTTATTAAAACTCCAAAGGTCACAAAGTCAGCTAAAAATTTGTACGAAAGGTGGCGGTTAAACCACCACTTGTATAATAGATATTAGAAGTTACATGAAGGCATATACATCGTGTCCTCAGACCGGGACCATATTCCTTGCATCAAACCACGCCCATACACGATTCATCACTGGACTTTGTCAGTGGGCCTGGTTTGATGCCTACTAGCAATGCTTTATGTATCAAACAGCATGACTAACAGCCAATAAGATCTTATATCACACAGGCCATTTTCACATTCAATTATACAAACAGACACCGCTATTTATCACATTGTAAAAAACAAAACATCCTTAAAACAGAAGGAAAGAAGAAGAAAAATAAATAAGGTCAGCAAAATAAGAAACAATACATGATCCTGAATTTGTCTCAATTACAGCACTGAAAACAAGTGATTCTTATCATAGCAGGTGCACCTAGATAGATTAGAATCAGAGCAAGTATACTTAAATGAATTTATACTAAAAACGGAGTGAGTTCATAACCCTCATTGAATCCTTTTGGTCATAATGTGTTCAAAGTTATAATCCAAAATGTTTCTCTCTTACTCAAAATATTCAGTCTGCCCCTCCACGCTTATTGACTGGTATATGTTCTAACTAGAGATGAGCGGGTTTGATTCGCCGAGAACCGAACCGTACCGAAATCCACGTGTCAAACATGGTACCGAGCCCGGCTTGGTTATTCCCGCCTGACTCGGAAAACCCGAAATGTCATCATCCCACTGTCGGATTCTTGCGAGGTTAAGATTCCATATAAATAGCTGCGTGTCGCCGCCATTTTCACTCGGGCATTGTAAAGAGTACAGAGTGGATGTGGCTGCGTTCTCTCAGTGTCAGTTCTCAGTATTCGTGATCAGTATCAGTGCTTATTGCTGCTTAGTAATACTAGAACAGTATCTCTCTTGTGCTGCATCTTGCTGCTGTAGGGTGCTGTGGTAGTAGTGTCCTGTGACTGTGCATCGGCCATCATCATTCCAGTAACAGTGGTATCTGGGGGGTGACAATTCCAGAGTGCTTTTGTGCTGCTCACTAATACTAGTACAGTGTGTTGTGCTACATCGTGCTGCTCAGTGCCAGTTCTCAGTAGTATCATCAGTGCTCAGTATCACTGCTCATTGTCTTGTGCTGCATCGTGGTGCTCAGTAATACTACATTACTAATACTAGTACAGTGTTTTGTGCTGCATCGTGCTGCTCAGTGTAAGTTCTCAATAGTATCATCAGTGCTCAGTATCAGTGGTCAGTGCTCAGTGTCTTGTGCTGCATCTTGCTGCTGTAGGGTGCTATAGTAGTGTCCTTTCACTGTGCATAGGTCATCATCATTCCAGTCACAGTAGTATCTGGTATCTATCTAGTGGTATCTAATTCTAGACATTACTGCCGTCTAATTCCAGATATATTACTGGCATATAATTCCACACATTAAAAAATGGAGAACAAAAATTTAGAGGGTAAAATACGAAAAGATCAAGATCCACTTCCACCTAGTGCTGAAGCTGCTTCAACTAGTCATGGCAGAGACGATGAAATGCCATCAACGTCGTTTGCCAAAGCCGATGCCCAATGTCATAGTAGAGAGCATGTAAAATCCAAAAAGCAAAAGTTCTGTAAAATGACCCAAAAATCTAAATTAAAATCGACTGAGGGGAAGCATAAACTTACCAATATGCCATTTACGACACGGAGTGGCAAGGAACGGCTAAGGCCCTCTCCTATGTTCCTCATGACTAGTGGTTCAGCTTCACATGACGATGGAAGCACTCATTCTCCCACTAGAAAAATTAAAAGAGTTAAGCTCGCAAAAGCACAGCAAATAATTGTGCATTCTAAATCACAAATCCCCATGGAGAGTCCAAATGTGTAGGCGGGTACAATGCCTGACCTTCCCAACACTGCATGGGAAGAGGTGGCTCCTACCACCATTTGCACGCCCCATGCAAGTGCTGGAAGGAGCACCCACAGTCCAGTACCTGATTTTCAAATTGAAGCTGTCACTGTTGAAGTATACCAGGATGAGGATATGGGTGTTGCTGGCGCTGAGGAGGAAGTTGACGATGAGGATTCTGATGGTGATGTGGTTTATTTAAGTCAGTCACCCGGGGAGACAGTTGTTGTCCGTGGCATGAATTAGGCCGTTGACATGCCTGGTCAAAATACAAAAAAAAAAACTTCTTTGGTGTGGAATTATTTCAACAGAAATGCAGACAACAGGTGTCAAGCCATGTGTTGCCTTTGTCAAGCTGTAATAAGTAGGGGTAGGGATGGTTTCCACCTAAGAACATCATCCCTTATACGTCACCTGGAGCGCATTTAGCAGAAGTCATTGACAAGTACAAAAACTTTGGGTAACAGAGAAAGCAGTCCACTGACAACTAAATCCCTTCTTCCTCATGTACCCAAGCTCCTGCAAACCACACCACTAACTCCCTCAGTGTCAATTTCCTCTTTAGACAGGAACACCAATAGTCCTGCAGGCCATGTCACTGACAAGACTGACGAGTCCTCTCCTTACTGGGATTCCTCCTATGGATCCTTGTGTGTAAAGCCTACTGCTGCTGTTGTTGCTGCTGGGAGTCGATTGTCATCCAAGAGTGGAAGTCGGAAGACCACTTGTACTACTTCCAGTAAGCAACTGACTGTCCAACAGTCTTTTGCGAGGAAGATGAAATATCATAGCAGTCATATAAGAGATGATGTTCTTAAAAATCCTCATCGTCAACTTCCTCCTCCTCAGCGCCAGCAACACCCATATCCTCATCCTGGTAAATTTTGGGTAACAGAGAAAGCAGTCCACTGACAACTAAATCCCTTATTCCTCTTGTACCCAAGCTCCTGAAAACAACACCACCAACTCCCTCAATGTCAATTTCCTCCTTAGACAGGAATGCCAATAGTCCTGCAGGCCATGTCACTGGCCAGACTGACGAGTCCTCTCCTAACTGGAATTCCTCCGATGGATCCTTAAGTGGAATGCCTACTGCTGCTGTTGCTGCTGGTGCTGCTGTTGATGCTGCTGGGAGTTGATCTTTATCCCAGAGGGGACGTCAGAAGACCACTTGTACTACTTTCATTAAGCAATTGAATGTCCAACAGTTCTTTGTGAGGAAGATGAAATATCACAGCAGTCATCCTGTTGCAAAGCGGATAACTCAGGACTTGACAACTATGTTGGTGTAAGACGTGCATCCGGTATCCACCGTTAGTTCACAGGGACTTAGAGAATTGCTTGAGGTAGTGTGTCCCACTTCTCTAGGCAGGCGATACCGAGAATGTACACAGACATCAGAAAAAGTGTCCTCAGTGTCCTACAAAATGCAGATATACCCACTGTCCACTTAAGCAACAACAGCGGCGGCACCAGTACCAGCATCTTGCAAACACCAACTCATTCCTAAGCAGGCTACGCTTTGTATCACCGCTTTCCATAAGAGGCACACAGCTGACAACCTCTTACGGAAACTGAGGAACATCATTGCAGAATGGCTTACCCCAATTGGACTCTCCTGGGGATTTGTGAGATCAGACAACACCACTAATATTGTGCATGCATTACATGTGGGCAAATTCCAGCACGTCCTAAGTTTTGCACATGCAATTCATTTGGTGGTGCATAATTTTTAGAAAAACGACAGGGGCGTGCAGGAGATGCTGTCGGTGGCCTGAAAAATTCCAGGCCACTTTCGTCATTCAGCCACCGTGTGCTGAAGACTGGAGCACTAGCAAACACTCCTGAACATACCCTGCCATCAGCTGAAGCAAGAGGTAGTAACGAGGTGGAATTCAACCCTCTATATGCTTCAGAGGATGGAGGAGCAGCAAAAGGTCATTCAAGCCTATACATCTGCCTATGATATAGTCAAAGGAGGGGGAATGCACCTGACTCAAGCACAGTGGAGAATGATTTCAACGTTGTGCAAGGTTCTGTAACCCTTTGAACTTGTCACACGTGAAGTCAGTTCAGACACTGCCAGCCTAAGTCAGGTCATTCCCCTTATCAGGCTTTTGCAGAAGCAGCTGGAGAGATTGAGGGAGGAGCTGAAGTGGAGCAATTACGCTAGGCATGTGGGACTTGTGGATGGATCCCTTCATTCACTTAACCAAGATTCACGGGTGGTCAATCTGTTGAAATCATAGCACTACATTTTGGCCACCATGCTCGATCCTAGGTTTATAGCCTACGTTGTATCTCTCTTTCCGGCAGACACAAGTCTGCAGATGTTCAAAGACCTGCTGGTGAGACAATTGTCAAGTCAAGCAGAACGTGACCCACCAACAGCTTCTCCTTCATTTTCTACTGCCTCTGGAGTTGCCAGGAAAAGGATAACATTTCCAAATCCTCCCACTGGCGGTGATGCAGGGCAGTCAGGAGCAAGTGCTGACATCTGGTCCGGACTGAAGGACCTGCCAACGATTACTGACATGCCTACTGTCACAGCATATGATTCTGTCACCATTGAAAGAATGGTGGAGGATTATATGAGTGACAGCATCCAAGTAGGCATGTCAGACAGTCCATAAGTAAACTGGCAGGAAAAAAAGGCAATTTGGAGGTCCTTGCACAAACTGGCTTTATTTTACCTAAGTTGCCCACCCCCCTCCAGTGTGTACTCCGAAAGAGTGTTTAGTGCAGCCGCTCACCTTGTCAGCAATCGGCGTACGAGGTTACTTCCAGAAAATGTGGAGAAGATGATGTTCATCAAAATGAATTATAAATTTCTCCGTGGAGACATTTACCAGCAATTGCCTCTAGAAAGTACAAAGGGACCTGTGATGGTGGATTCCTGTGGGGACGAATTAATACTCTGTGAGGAGGAGGATGTACACATTGAAAGGGGTGAGGAATCGAAGGATGAGGTGGACATCTTGCCTCTGTAGAGCCAGTTTGTGCAAGGAGAAATTGATTGCTTCTTTTTTGTTGGGGCTCAAACCAACCAGTAATTTCATCCACAGTTGTGTGGCAGACCCTGTCGCTGAAATTATTGGTTTGTTAAAGTGTGCATGTCCTGTTTATAAAACATAAGGGTGTATGGGAGAACCCAAGGACAATTCCATCTTGCACCTCTTTTTTATTTATCTGTGCATCATGTGCTGTTTGAGGACAATTTTTTAAGTGCCATCCTTTCTGACACTGCAGTGCCACTCCTAGATGGGCAAGGTGTTTGTGCCACCCACTTGGGTTGCTTAGCTTAGTCATCCAACGACCTCAGTGCAAATTTTAGGACTAAAAATAATATTGTGAGTGGAAATGATGGTTATTGAGCTTAATAATACTATAGGATCAAAATTACCAGCTTATTTTGAGGTTTTTTTTTTAAATCACCCGAACCCAAAACACATCCGAATCCAAAACCCGAAAGGGTGGTTTTGCCAAAACGCGTCCGAATCCAAAACACGAACGCGGACCCGAATCCAAAACCAAAACACAAAATATGAAAAATGCCCACTGCACATCTCTAATTCTAACCCAAAAAATATTTAGCAACTAGTCTACTTCCGGCATTGAATAAAGTGGCTAAAAATGAGATCATGAGCAAGAGTCCTTTATTAAATAAAATAGAAGGTTTTTATACCTCTGTAAAATGTAAAATATGTCAAAATGGAGTAAAAGGTACTAAAATGTTTATCAGTGTGGAAAATCCAAAGAAACAATTCAAGATCAGTGATTTTATTAATTGCAATTCCACACACGTAATTTATCTTTTGGTTTGCGGCTGCAGCAAAAGATACGTTGGAAAAACAAAAAGGTTACTCAAGCTGCATATCTTAGAACATATTAGGGATATTAAGAATAATATTGACAATCATAGCATCCCTCGACACTTTAGACAATGTCACGCTAGTAATCCAGCATCACTTAGGTTTTTTGGGTTAGAACATATACCAGTCAATAAGCGTGGAGGGAACAGAATTAATATTTTGAGTAAGAGAGAAACATTTTGGATTATAACTTTAAACACATTATGTCTAAAAGGACTCAAAGAGGGTTATGAACTCACTCCATTTTTAGTATAAAATAATTAAAGTATACTTGCTCTGAGTCTAATCTATCTAGTTGCACCTGCTATGATAAGAAGCACTTGATTTCTATGCTGTAATTGAGACAAATTCGGTCTCATGTATTGTTTCTTATTATGCTGACCTTATGTATTTTTCTTCTTCTTTCCTTCTGTTTTAATAATGTTTTTATATAAGTACATTATAAGTTCACAATATTTGCATGTTTTAAATGATGTTTTGTTTTTTACGATGTGATTAATAGTGGTATCTGTTTGTTTAATTGAATATGAAAATGGCCTGTGTGATATAAGATCATATTGGCTGTTAATCATGCTGTTTGATACACAAACCATTGTCAGGAGGCATCAAACCATGCCCACTGATGAAGTCCAGTGACGAAATGAGCGTGGCCATGGTTTGACGCAAGGAATCTGATCCCGGTCTGAGGACGTGGTGTATATGCCTTTGGGTAACTTCTCACATATATTATACAAGCAGTGGTTTAACCCGCCACCTTTTGTATGAAGTTTACCTGCCTTTAATAAACTTGTTACACTTCTAATGCACTATTAGCACCCCGCTTCTTCATATATATATATACAGATGTAGCCAACTTTATCTTGACTGTTTCTCCGCCGAGACGGGCGTTTAGCCACGCTAAGGCGATAGCTGAGTTTAATCACAGGCAGGCGCGTTGAGACGATCTAGATACTCATCATGCATTACACATCTCCACCACTGTGTGGCTAATGCTCCACTAATCCAGTACTTTCGATCGTACAGTATAGCGGCGGATTGATCTACAGCTCTGGCAATACTGTAGGCGTAACGGGAAGCGGTGGAAAAAGTATGGAGTACAGTACTGTACTGTACAGTATGTGTATGGAGACGCAACTACAGTAATTGTGTAAAAGGAATAATGTACAGTACAATGTATAAACACCGTGCTTTTTAAAATATAAAATATACTGTATGAGCGTCTGAGTTCGCTAATGCATAATGGGAATGGAGGACTAGCAGGAGGCGGAGGAAAACACCGTGCTTTACAAATGCGAGCGTCCGAGTCCTCTAAGGCATAAACCAACAGCAATGGGGCGAGGGCTGGGCGCTGTTTGCAGTACTTTCACACATGAAATTAGAAATCTCTCATGAGGCGTCGTGGGCTAGGGGTGAAGGCTCCCACCTCCCTCACTGGGGGTCCAGGGTTCGAGACATGATGTGCTTTCTTTCTTTTTTTTTTTTTTTTTCTGTAATAATGCACTGTATTATTTTATTTCCATTGTAAGACAGTCAATGGAAGGATGCACACAGGTTTCACATAAATCAAAGTACATCTGCAGGAGCGATTCTTTACGCTAAATGCACCCAAACAGCGTGAATGAAATGAGTGTACTGTATTCTGGCGCTACCAACTAAGCAAAACAGTACTGTAGATCTTCAGCGTTTGTGCATTGCACAGGACCTGAATTTCCTCCCTGTGCAGGCCCCCAGGGGGGAAGGGCGATGGGGGTAGGGGGGAGACGATGGAAAATACTGTGCCTTTGAAATGCAATTACATGAGCGTCCGAGTACACTACGGCATACTGTAAACCAACACCAATGGGAAGGAAGTGCCAACCTTATTTTTAATGTGTTCCCGTGACATTCACTTTAACATTTTTTTTTTTCTCTCCAATACAGTACTGTACATCCAATGGAAGGATGCACACAGGTTTCACATAAATCAAAGTACATCTGCAGGAGCGATTCTTTACGCTAAATGCAACCTACAGTACGGTACTGTAAGTGAGCAAAATAGTACTACAGTGGGCGTTTGTGTATTGCACATGACCTGCATTCCCTCCCTGTCTACTGCATGATCTGTGCAGGCTCCCATGGGGGAAGGGCAACAGGCTAGCAGGAGGCGGAGGAAAACACCGTGCTTTACAAATGCGAGCGTCCGAGTCCTCTAAGGCATAAACCAACAGCAATGGGGCGAGGGCCGGGCGCTGTTTGCAGTACTTTCACACATGAAATTAGAAATCTCTCATGAGGCGTCGTGGGCTAGGGGTGAAGGCTCCCACCTCCCTCACTGGGGGTCCAGGGTTCGAGACATGATGTGCTTTCTTTCTTTTTTTTTTTTTTTTTTTCTGTAATAATGCACTGTATTATTTTATTTCCATTGTAAGACAGTCAATGGAAGGATGCACACAGGTTTCACATAAATCAAAGTACATCTGCAGGAGCGATTCTTTACGCTAAATGCACCCAAACAGCGTGAATGAAATGAGTGTACTGTATTCTGGCGCTACCAACTAAGCAAAACAGTACTGTAGATCTTCAGCGTTTGTGCATTGCACAGGACCTGAATTTCCTCCCTGTGCAGGCCCCCAGGGGGGAAGGGCGATGGGGGTAGGGGGGAGACGATGGAAAATACTGTGCCTTTGAAATGCAATTACATGAGCGTCCGAGTACACTACGGCATACTGTAAACCAACACCAATGGGAAGGAAGTGCCAACCTTATTTTTAATGTGTTCCCGTGACATTCACTTTAACATTTTTTTTTTTCTCTCCAATACAGTACTGTACATCCAATGGAAGGATGCACACAGGTTTCACATAAATCAAAGTACATCTGCAGGAGCGATTCTTTACGCTAAATGCAACCTACAGTACGGTACTGTAAGTGAGCAAAATAGTACCACAGTGGGCGTTTGTGTATTGCACATGACCTGCATTCCCTCCCTGTCTACTGCATGATCTGTGCAGGCTCCCATGGGGGAAGGGCAACAGGCTAGCAGGAGGCGGAGGAAAACACCGTGCTTTACAAATGCGAGCGTCCGAGTCCTCTAAGGCATAAACCAACAGCAATGGGGCGAGGGCCGGGCGCTGTTTGCAGTACTTTCACACATGAAATTAGAAATCTCTCATGAGGCGTCGTGGGCTAGGGGTGAAGGCTCCCACCTCCCTCACTGGGGGTCCAGGGTTCGAGACATGATGTGCTTTCTTTCTTTTTTTTTTTTTTTTTTTCTGTAATAATGCACTGTATTATTTTATTTCCATTGTAAGACAGTCAATGGAAGGATGCACACAGGTTTCACATAAATCAAAGTACATCTGCAGGAGCGATTCTTTACGCTAAATGCACCCAAACAGCGTGAATGAAATGAGTGTACTGTATTCTGGCGCTACCAACTAAGCAAAACAGTACTGTAGATCTTCAGCGTTTGTGCATTGCACAGGACCTGAATTTCCTCCCTGTGCAGGCCCCCAGGGGGGAAGGGCGATGGGGGTAGGGGGGAGACGATGGAAAATACTGTGCCTTTGAAATGCAATTACATGAGCGTCCGAGTACACTACGGCATACTGTAAACCAACACCAATGGGAAGGAAGTGCCAACCTTATTTTTAATGTGTTCCCGTGACATTCACTTTAACATTTTTTTTTTCTCTCCAATACAGTACTGTACATCCAATGGAAGGATGCACACAGGTTTCACATAAATCAAAGTACATCTGCAGGAGCGATTCTTTACGCTAAATGCAACCTACAGTACGGTACTGTAAGTGAGCAAAATAGTACCACAGTGGGCGTTTGTGTATTGCACATGACCTGCATTCCCTCCCTGTCTACTGCATGATCTGTGCAGGCTCCCATGGGGGAAGGGCAACAGGCTAGCAGGAGGCGGAGGAAAACACCGTGCTTTACAAATGCGAGCGTCCGAGTCCTCTAAGGCATAAACCAACAGCAATGGGGCGAGGGCCGGGCGCTGTTTGCAGTACTTTCACACATGAAATTAGAAATCTCTCATGAGGCGTCGTGGGCTAGGGGTGAAGGCTCCCACCTCCCTCACTGGGGGTCCAGGGTTCGAGACATGATGTGCTTTCTTTCTTTTTTTTTTTTTTTTTTTCTGTAATAATGCACTGTATTATTTTATTTCCATTGTAAGACAGTCAATGGAAGGATGCACACAGGTTTCACATAAATCAAAGTACATCTGCAGGAGCGATTCTTTACGCTAAATGCACCCAAACAGCGTGAATGAAATGAGTGTACTGTATTCTGGCGCTACCAACTAAGCAAAACAGTACTGTAGATCTTCAGCGTTTGTGCATTGCACAGGACCTGAATTTCCTCCCTGTGCAGGCCCCCAGGGGGGAAGGGCGATGGGGGTAGGGGGGAGACGATGGAAAATACTGTGCCTTTGAAATGCAATTACATGAGCGTCCGAGTACACTACGGCATACTGTAAACCAACACCAATGGGAAGGAAGTGCCAACCTTATTTTTAATGTGTTCCCGTGACATTCACTTTAACATTTTTTTTTTTCTCTCCAATACAGTACTGTACATCCAATGGAAGGATGCACACAGGTTTCACATAAATCAAAGTACATCTGCAGGAGCGATTCTTTACGCTAAATGCAACCTACAGTACGGTACTGTAAGTGAGCAAAATAGTACCACAGTGGGCGTTTGTGTATTGCACATGACCTGCATTCCCTCCCTGTCTACTGCATGATCTGTGCAGGCTCCCATGGGGGAAGGGCAACAGGCTAGCAGGAGGCGGAGGAAAACACCGTGCTTTACAAATGCGAGCGTCCGAGTCCTCTAAGGCATAAACCAACAGCAATGGGGCGAGGGCCGGGCGCTGTTTGCAGTACTTTCACACATGAAATTAGAAATCTCTCATGAGGCGTCGTGGGCTAGGGGTGAAGGCTCCCACCTCCCTCACTGGGGGTCCAGGGTTCGAGACATGATGTGCTTTCTTTCTTTTTTTTTTTTTTTTTTTTCTGTAATAATGCACTGTATTATTTTATTTCCATTGTAAGACAGTCAATGGAAGGATGCACACAGGTTTCACATAAATCAAAGTACATCTGCAGGAGCGATTCTTTACGCTAAATGCACCCAAACAGCGTGAATGAAATGAGTGTACTGTATTCTGGCGCTACCAACTAAGCAAAACAGTACTGTAGATCTTCAGCGTTTGTGCATTGCACAGGACCTGAATTTCCTCCCTGTGCAGGCCCCCAGGGGGGAAGGGCGATGGGGGTAGGGGGGAGACGATGGAAAATACTGTGCCTTTGAAATGCAATTACATGAGCGTCCGAGTACACTACGGCATACTGTAAACCAACACCAATGGGAAGGAAGTGCCAACCTTATTTTTAATGTGTTCCCGTGACATTCACTTTAACATTTTTTTTTTTCTCTCCAATACAGTACTGTACATCCAATGGAAGGATGCACACAGGTTTCACATAAATCAAAGTACATCTGCAGGAGCGATTCTTTACGCTAAATGCAACCTACAGTACGGTACTGTAAGTGAGCAAAATAGTACCACAGTGGGCGTTTGTGTATTGCACATGACCTGCATTCCCTCCCTGTCTACTGCATGATCTGTGCAGGCTCCCATGGGGGAAGGGCAACAGGCTAGCAGGAGGCGGAGGAAAACACCGTGCTTTACAAATGCGAGCGTCCGAGTCCTCTAAGGCATAAACCAACAGCAATGGGGCGAGGGCCGGGCGCTGTTTGCAGTACTTTCACACATGAAATTAGAAATCTCTCATGAGGCGTCGTGGGCTAGGGGTGAAGGCTCCCACCTCCCTCACTGGGGGTCCAGGGTTCGAGACATGATGTGCTTTCTTTCTTTTTTTTTTTTTTTTTTTCTGTAATAATGCACTGTATTATTTTATTTCCATTGTAAGACAGTCAATGGAAGGATGCACACAGGTTTCACATAAATCAAAGTACATCTGCAGGAGCGATTCTTTACGCTAAATGCACCCAAACAGCGTGAATGAAATGAGTGTATTCTGACGGACTGTGCATCTTCGGTATTTGTGTATAGCATAAGACCTGTGAAGGCTCCCAGGAGGGAAGGGCGTAGGGCAAGACAGTGGAAAATACTGTGGTCAAAGAAAGGGCATATGTAAAACTAAGGGAAACTGTCACAAAGTACAGTAACTACAGTACTGTACGTTGAATGCCTGGAACGCACGACGCCTGAGACGCACGACGTCTGAGACGCACGACGTCTGAGACGCACGACGTCTGGATCGCTCATTGAGCATAATCATGGCAGCTGTACCTGTAGTACCTGTACGTGACCGTCCCTATGCTATGGGTGAGCTGCGTCTCCTCGTTCGCTGGCGGGACAGAACTCTCGCCAGCAACGAGGAGAAAGTAAGGGCATATAGGAGGGCCAGCAGGGATATCCTCCGGACCTACAACCGGAGGAGAACGGTGAGGTCTCTCCAGAGGAGGTGGAGTGACCTCGTGAGGCGGACCCCACGACGCCTGCAGGCCATAAGGGATTGTAAGTACAGTACATTACTGTAGATTACTGTACTTTAAGTTACTGTAGTTACAGGTACAGTACATTATAGCAGGGGCTGCTGTAGCAGCAGGTATCCGGTCTATACAGCACTGTACAGTATTTGTGGTAAACAAATGGTTAAACAAGGACCAAACGTTAACCCGGGTCAAAAGGTCAATTTGTTTTTTTGCGTCGACCTAGATGGTGCGGCTTTTGAAATTGGTTGACACCAGTTACTGTAGGTTGACATGGTCGTTAAGTTGACATGGAAAAAGATCGACATGCGTTTTACAAAAACAATTGTTATTTTTTTAAACTTGTGTATATACAGTAGTTCTTTACAATCCAGGTGGTCTACGATTGTGCAGTGTACAGTATCATGCAGTGTACAGTATATGCAATGTATCACAGTGTATCGTGCTGCGTAATTGCAGCGTGTCATGCAGTGTACATTCAGAATATGGTATTGTGCAGTGAGTGTAATACATAGTGAATCACATCGTGCAGCAGAGCCGGCCTTAGGCATAGGCAAACTACAGTAGGCAAATGCCTAGGGCATTTGCTATGCTTAGGGGCACCAGCAGCTTCTGCTGATTAAAATGATATGCGGCATGCCTATATTTTGCGTGACTGCGGCTGTATCTGTACCTGGCTAGGGCCAGCACTGTCGTGCAGTGTACTGTATACACATGTGGTAATTGCAGTTTTTTGTGTAGTGTACATTGTATCATATTTTGCAGGGAAATGTGCAGTTTGTCATATCACGCAGTCGTGCAGTGCATTGTGTGGTTTAATTGCAGTGTGCCGAAATTTGTGTTTCAGATAGTACAGTGTTCTAAGGGATGTTACTTTGGCAGAAATTATTCTAAGGGATGTTACAGTGGCCTAATGTGTTCTGACGTGCATTACTCTTGCATAAGGTTCATGACTGGCAGATCTCTACTTTGTGACGTAATGTGGATATACTACTGCACTACTGTGACGTACAGTAACGTGAATAAGGTGCTCTACTGTGTGACACAACGTGAATCAAGGACAGTACTGTGACGTGAATACGGTGCTCTACTGTGTGACACAACGTGAATCAAGGACAGTACTGTGACGTGAATAAGGTGCTCTACTGTGTGACACAACGTGAATCAAGGACAGTACTGTGACGTGAATACGGTGCTCTACTGTGTGACACAACGTGAATCAAGGACAGTACTGTGACGTGAATAAACTGCACTACTGTGACATGACGTGAATAAGATGAATTCAGGTGAGTACTGCATCATCTGTCATGAAATCAATTTGTAATGTAATGAACAGTACTGAGATGGTTAAGGGTGGGAGGGCTGCATGCTGATGTGTGTCATAATGTTTATAAGGGCAATGCTTATGTGTGTTACAATGTCTATAAAGGTAGTGTTCTGTCTAATACCCTGGACCTACTGTTCTGTAGCGATACTGTAAGTGTACTGTACAGTATGTCACATTTAGAAATGTGCCCCTTAAGTTTTGAAGACAGTACAGTACACTATGCCCTCCTGAGTGATTAGGTGCAGGGTACTAGAATGAACAATTCCATTTATTGTGATGTCATAAAGATGCTGTCAATGTTGAATTTCATTGGCTGTACAGTATGCTGCCATTATACTGTATATATATTTTTACAGGGCTGGTAGCACGACGTCACAGGAGGCGGGACAGGCGCCGCCAAGCTGGTAAGTATTGTCAAATACAGTAGTGTACAGTACATAGTGATTTCTATAGTCCCAACCCCCTGTCCTGACCATCACAGATAACTCGCTGCAATCCGTTAATGTTAAGAATGTCTGTTTACAAAACTAAATGTAAATATTAAACACAAAGTATAAATAACATTGTAGATAGCTGAATACCCGTGCTTCGCTACGGGATGAGGATGGTAAATTCCAGTGATAGTTGTTTGTTAATTTACGTTTGTTGGCGATCTACTGTAGTATATACCGTAGTACTGTATACTTTAAGCATACTGTATCTTGCTTCTCTGATGCAGATTGTTTATTGGCCGGACCCCTTTTTGGTCCTGGATACTGTGCAGTACATGTTTCAAATTGACAGCTTCACTTACAGTACTGTTATTTTTTTTCCCACAGTACCACCACCACCACCACCTGCTGCGCTGCCAGGTATTGTGTAACGAGAATTCTGGTGCTACTGTCATCGTTGTTACACTACTGTACATGTGTCTTGGATACTGTGCAGTACATGTTTCAAATTGACAGCTTCACTTACAGTACTGTTATTTTTTTTCCCACAGTACCACCACCACCACCACCTGCTGCGCTGCCAGGTATTGTGTAACGAGAATTCTGGTGCTACTGTCATCGTTGTTACACTACTGTACATGTGTCTTGGATACTGTGCAGTACATGTTTCAAATTGACAGCTTCACTTACAGTACTGTTATTTTTTTTCCCACAGTACCACCACCACCACCACCTGCTGCGCTGCCAGGTATTGTGTAACGAGAATTCTGGTGCTACTGTCATCGTTGTTACACTACTGTACATGTGTCCTGGATACTGTACAGTACATGTTTCCAATTGACAGCTTCACTTACAGTACTGTTATTTTTTTTCCCACAGTACCACCACCACCACCACCACCACCTGCTGCGCTGCCAGGTATTGTGTAACGAGAATTCTGGTGCTACTGTCATCGTTGTTACACTACTGTACATGTGTCCTGGATACTGTGCAGTACATGTTTCCAATTGACAGCTTCACTTACAGTACTGTTATTTTTTTTTCCCACAGTACCACCACCACCACCACCACCACCTGCTGCGCTGCCAGGTATTGTGTAACGAGAATTCTGGTGCTACTGTCATCGTTGTTACACTACTGTACATGTGTCCTGGATACTGTACAGTACATGTTTCCAATTGACAGCTTCACTTACAGTACTGTTATTTTTTTTCCCACAGTACCACCACCACCACCACCACCACCTGCTGCGCTGCCAGGTATTGTGTAACGAGAATTCTGGTGCTACTGTCATCGTTGTTACACTACTGTACATGTGTCCTGGATACTGTACAGTACATGTTTCCAATTGACAGCTTCACTTACAGTACTGTTATTTTTTTTCCCACAGTACCACCACCACCACCACCACCACCTGCTGCGCTGCCAGGTATTGTGTAACGAGAATTCTGGTGCTACTGTCATCGTTGTTACACTACTGTACATGTGTCCTGGATACTGTACAGTACATGTTTCCAATTGACAGCTTCACTTACAGTACTGTTATTTTTTTTCCCACAGTACCACCACCACCACCACCACCACCACCACCTGCTGCGCTGCCAGGTATTGTGTAACGAGAATTCTGGTGCTACTGTCATCGTTGTTACACTACTGTACATGTGTCCTGGATACTGTACAGTACATGTTTCCAATTGACAGCTTCACTTACAGTACTGTTATTTTTTTTCCCACAGTACCACCACCACCACCACCACCACCACCTGCTGCGCTGCCAGGTATTGTGTAACGAGAATTCTGGTGCTACTGTCATCGTTGTTACACTACTGTACATGTGTCCTGGATACTGTACAGTACATGTTTCCAATTGACAGCTTCACTTACAGTACTGTTATTTTTTTTCCCACAGTACCACCACCACCACCACCACCACCTGCTGCGCTGCCAGGTATTGTGTAACGAGAATTCTGGTGCTACTGTCATCGTTGTTACACTACTGTACATGTGTCCTGGATACTGTACAGTACATGTTTCCAATTGACAGCTTCACTTACAGTACTGTTATTTTTTTTCCCACAGTACCACCACCACCACCACCACCACCACCACCTGCTGCGCTGCCAGGTATTGTGTAACGAGAATTCTGGTGCTACTGTCATCGTTGTTACACTACTGTACATGTGTCCTGGATACTGTACAGTACATGTTTCAAATTGACAGCTTCACTTACAGTACTGTTATTTTTTTTCCCACAGTACCAACACCACCACCACCACCACCTGCTGCTGCATCCGAGAGCTCCGGAAGTGGTAATAATTACTTTTTGTTACAGACACACTAGTTTCCTACAGTATTACTGTAATTTTTGTATTTTACAATACTTGTCATCTTTTACACACAGACCGCCTCGTAATTGATACAGAGGAGGAGCTCATTCCCATTGATTCGGGGGAAGAGGAGCCAGATTATAGTAAGTACAGTAGGATTTTCTCAAGCCCATTCTTAAAAGTATTGACCAAGTCCACTTTTATTACTTTTCAGGCAGGGAATTCCAAACATGTACTGTACAGTATTTCCCTCACTGTGAAGACCCCTTTTCGCCTCTGTGCGAAATCGCCTCTACTTCAACAAGAGTTACTGTGCACGTGTCCTCTGTGTCCATCTTATCAAAAACCGTTCCTGTGTATTGTCCCCTTACTGTATACAGTATATTTGTAAAGGTTAATCATGTCCCCTCTTAATCTCCTCTTTTCCAATGTAAACATGCCTAGCCTGCCTTTCCTTGTATTCCATCTTCTCAATCCACTTCATCACTTTGGTCGCCCGCCTCTAAACCTTTTGTAGTTCCACGATATCCATTTTGTATTATGGTGCCCAAAATTGTGCATCCGACCCACCCTCCACTAGCCTAACCCTCCAATCATACTCTGAATCCACACTCTGCATTCTGAATGCCGGGATCCAGACAGCAGGTCTTTTAAATACAGTACTGTATGTCCCCTACCGCTGGACAGTCATTCTGCTCCTACTGTATTATGAATATATCTCTGCCTCCTGTAGCACTGTACTACTGTGCAATTTTGTAGTAACTGTACTCTACTGTATTTTGTTTATAATATTTTTTTATTTTCAACTCAGTAATTATTGACAGTGAGGATGAGGATGAAAAACCCTCTCCCCAACAACCCTCTCCCCAACTTGGTAAGTAAACTGCAGTATTGTACTGTACTGTACATTGTGTTAAACCAATGGGTTGGGTTTGCGTGACCAGCAGTCAGGATTCTAGCGGTCAGGTGACCGACAGTGGCATCCTGATTGCAGCAATCCCAACAGGGTGAGGTACGGTATCCTAACCCTCCTCCACTACCCCCTGATTCTGGCCTCGACATTCTCGTCTCTGTGTGCGAAATCTACTCTCTTTTTTTATTTATTTATCTTTGCATCATGTGATGTTTGGGGAAAATTGTTATAAGGTTTGATGTAAAAAAAAGGTTAAAAAAAAGAGGCAGATTAGATGGGCAAAGTGGTTCTTACAGTATTTGTCATCAAATTCTATGTTTCTGTATGCAGACCCTCCAACATGACCCGCCGCACTGCTCTGTTTCTAGACTTCCCTCTTAATTTATGATTTCCATCACCTGTGTTGAACTAGTTATATGATAAGAAAGCTGTTTCTTCACAGGTGATGGCAATAATAAATTAAGAGGGAAGTCCAGAACCAGAGCATTTTGTACCTAGTGGGGCGGGTCATGTTGGAGGGTACAGTATGTGTATTTCCTGGAATGAACCTTTTTTTTTTTCACATTAATGTTTTTTTTCACAGGCCCTACACTGGAACAGGCCATGGAGGAGGAGGAGGATGATGATGATGCTGCTGCATTTAGTGGTAAGAATTATTACTGACATTGATCTGATGCCATCAGAGTAGCACTTTTCATCAGATTTTTCTGGCAAATGCGTAGAAATCGGATGAAAATTGTTTTTGTTTGAACTGGTGATATTGCCCATACAGTAGCAACCGATCACATCCCACATTAACATTTACAGTATCTAGTTACACTTACAGACGATAATACAGTACAGTAGGTAATATTTGATTGGTTGCTACTGTATGGACAACATCCTGTTCTAAAAAAAACACCCATCTTACTCAATTTCTCTCTCTCTCTCTCTCTCTCTCTCACCCCTTGTCACTGTCTCTCCATTCATCTCTCTAGATACTGTCAGTGATGAATTTCCCATTAGGCACGAGAGGCACGTACTGTACCTAGTGGCGGCATCTGTTTGGGGGCCTCAGTTGGATGCTTACAGTATGCTAATACTGTCATCCCAAAAATTACCACTACAGTAACTGCTAAATATTTTAAGTGTACTGTACAATATGCACATACAGTACTGTACAGTATACATAATTCAAAAGAAAAAAGAGTTGCTACCTTATTCTAGTCATAATCACCGGCATACGGGTCACTCACAAATTTTCTGATGGTCTCGGTGGGGTCCCTTGGAATCACCATGCCTGTCACAAGCATACCTTTTTTTACCCACCTGACACTGGGCCTGGACACTAGTGTACTATTACTATACTTTTTACTGTATACTGTATCTTATAATATTCTTCTCTTTTACCCACAGACGACGAGCCAGAATAAATTTTTGGTAAATATACTGTACAGTAGCAATAGTTGGTACTGTAATTACAGTATTTTTTTTTCTCCAACATTATTTTAAGTCAAACTGATATGACTAACTGTACTGTATTTTATCTTTTTACAGTCCGTCGCCAACCAGTGGAGGAGACACCTGGTAATAAAATAGAAATACATAATGCACTGTACTGTATTCTAACTTACTGTAACATGTATAACACTGAGCTGATCATCTTCACACCCTCTGACATAACCTTACAGTACAAACTGTACTTTCTCTCCTTTTTCACCCTCTTCACTCCACAAATGCATGCTGCGTTTCCTGACTACTGATATAATAGTGTGTAGAGCGTAGCGAGGCACCGTGCCCACCGCGTGGCGAGCGAAGCAAGCATGCAAGGGGCTGCTTTCCGCTCGCCGCCCATGTCGGGATTGTGTGGTCGGGATTCCGGCGTCTGTATTTTGACTGCCGGGATCCCGTCCAGCGGGATTACGTACTGATCTCCAGTCTGAGCCTGCCCTAGGCATAGGCATACTTGCCAAATGCCCAGGGGCACAAGCAGCTTCTGCTGATTAATATGATATGCAGCATGCCTACAGTATATTCTGTGCATACAAAATGCATTACTAATGTGCAGCATTATGTGTATACAGTACTTTGTTGTGTAACATATACTGTAGCAAGGGCACTACTGTGTGGTCTAATGTGAACAAAGAGCAATATGATGTGATGCAATGTGAATAAGTGGGAATACTTTGAGGAGTAATGTGGTACTATCATATGATGTAACGAGAAAAAGAGACACTATTGCATGATATGTTGTGAATAAAGTTGCAGTACTGTGTGGCGTCATTTCAGATTGGGGAATTACTGTGTGGCCTTGCCCCTTCCCAGCAAGAACATGCACCGTTTTGGGATGCACACCGAATGTGCACACTGTTGCTATTTTAAACATACAGTACAGTAAGTTGGAGGAGCACCAAAATGAGGACTGCTATGGTTGAGGGGTGATGGTGCTGGGAAAGGGGTACAGGCTCAGAGGCGGAAATAGCATCTGTGCAAGGGGGCAGCATCCAAAAACTTGACTAGGGAATCATATTATTTATGGCTGGCTCTGAGTACAGTCCACTATTATGGATAGTACTCCCTACAACACCACCTACAGTACTGTAACCCTCTTTTTTCTGAAGCGGTCATGAAATGTCATGACTGCTAATACATACAGTAAATGTCTACAGTATTTGTACTGTGGTGTTTAATTCCTTTGACAATTTGTTTATGACCTATTGAAGCTAAACTCTTGTACAGTACTTTATATTTTGAATACCAGCAATACAGTATAATACTGTACCTACAGTATACAGTAATAATTGTTTACTATTTGAATGTGACTAAATGTTTTTTTTTCTCCAATATAGTGCCAATTATTTATGGGGGCCCCAGACAGGGGCAAGATAGGTGGGCTGGCCCAGAAGCGGGCAGGCAGCAGCCCACTTATACAAGAGGTAAACTAAAGCAATGTTTAAATTACCTCGACAGCGTACAGTAGTGTTTGATTTACTGTACTGACAATACAGTACTGTACATTGTACAGTAAATAACAATATTGTCTAATATAGAGTAAAGTACTGTATTGCCATTACTACACTGTAAAGTATTCAGTATTTGTTTTGTAATACTGTCCTTTTTTTCCCACAGAACAGTTGCAGCGTGCCATCCAGCTCCTGCGGGTGGTGGTCCACCTCCTAGTGGACCACTTTTTTAATTTGTTATTGCGATTAATTTAATTTTATTTAATAAAAATGTTTGTTCTTGTACTCCATTGTATAGTATCTTTTTCTACTGTATAAGATAGGCATACTGTACACCATACAATTATCTGGCAGATAATCTGCAAGATCTGGCTGTTTGTAATGAAATTCTCTCCTAATTTAGCTGTGGTGTACAGTACCTCCTGAGTGTGCTGGGGTGCTTTCTGGCCAGTTTGGGGTGATTTGGAGCAAGTTTGGTCGGCCATCTGGCCGACATGTGCTGTCGACTGTTTGGCAAACATGTGTTTTCACTCCAGCATGTGTGTGTCAGGCATTTTGTGTGTGTCAGGCATTTTGTGTGTGTCAGGCATTTTGTGTGTGTCAGGCATTTTGTGTGTGTCAGGCATTTTGTGTGTGTCAGCCATTGCTGTGTGGTTCCACAAATGTTAGCGTGTCAAAGTGCTGACCACTGACACCACTATTTCACTTTGTACCGCATGCCTTTTGTGGAACCACACAGCCCAGCATGACTTATTGCTGGGCTGTGTGGTTCCACAAATTTTCTTGGAAAACAAATGAACATGAGTGTCTTTACTTTAATACTTTTTTTTTTTTTTTCCCCACAGATATCTATATACACAAGAAAAGAATGTAACGAAGAACAAACTACTTTTTTGTTTTAATTAACTTTCAAACTTTATTTAAAAAAAAACACCTTTTTTTTCTTCAATAAACTTTTAAAAATAGAAGTTTCCTGTGGTTTTTATTAAAATATGAAATGCAAGATGCCTAACCAAGTTGTTTTACATACAGTATACCACTCTTAATTGAATTCCCATCATACAGTAGTACTAATTTATACAGTACAGGAAGTTGGGAATACAAACATTGGAAACCACGTCATGTTTATTTTAAGAAACACTTTATTTACGGACAAAATCATTTGGAACATGTAACATCACACATACTGTACTGTATTGTAATAAAGCCAACATCACACATACTGTACGGTACTTTAATCAAAAGGTAACAGCACAAATACAGTAACAATATCAACTTTAACATTTTTATAATTTATTTTTTTGTGGTGGTGGTGCGGGGTAATGGTTTTTGTACTTTATTTTTAGGTTTTGCTTTTTTGAATTATTTTTCGTTTTTGTCTTTTGCTTTTTAACACTGTCGCATACGGACACCAGAATAGAGGACTGACAACAGCAGCCCCTGGATGGAAACGCAGCCCAAGGCCCCAGATGGACACAGCACAATGGACTCGGCTGCTACTGGATAGATACAGCAGCGCCCAAAAAATCAACAGGAATAAAAGGGGCAACTTGTAACAGGCCCTTACATTACCAGGAATGTGGTGAGCCAAGTTCATGCACTCCCCTTTGAGTAACCGAGCTGCTCCAAGTGGATTCAGCACAGTGCATGCAGCCCCAGAAAATGTACAGGTCATACAGGTACATTGACACAATTTTTTAGCTTCAGCTGTGTGAAGCTGATGTGCTGAAGCTAGGAGGTAGGTAATGATCTGGTTTCATCATAGTCGAGCTTCCAAGTCATTTTCCTCTTCGTTCTCAGCACAGAGTTTATGGTATCCCTTATCTTCCTCTTTTCTGGATCACCAATCCTCACGCGGCGTTCACACCTAGCCATGATGTCATGTACCAGATTTTTGGGCAGCGGAAGTTTGCCCTTGGAACCATCAAAGTTCACACGATTGGCCCACGTCAAGTATTTGTCGTACCGTACATGGTGCTGGAACAGAGAATATGCATATTTCTGAATATGTCCATTTGAAGCTCTGTACAGATGGTCGTCCAGGGAAGTTGAGATGACAGCCAGGGCAATATTGTTCAGAGAGCCTCCGAATGTATTGCGAAGTGGCCTGTGAGCAGGTGTGCTGGTCATCATTGGTGTTCCTGGCAACAGCACACTTGAATCCAGGCCTCTGCGGTCGTCCAGCCCTCTGCGGTCGTCCAGGCCTCCTCTGCGGTCCTCCAGGCCTCCTCTGCGGTCCTCCAGGCCTCCTCTGCGGTCCTCCAGGCCTCCTCTGCGGTCCTCCAGGTCTCTTCTGCGGTCCTCCTGGTCTCTTCTGCGGTCCTCCAGGTCTCTTCTGCGGTCCTCCAGGCCTCCTCTGCGGTCGTCCAAGTCGCTGACTTCGTCCAGTCCGCTGCTGTGGTCCAGGCCTCTGCGGTCCTCCAGGCCTCCTCTGCGGTCCTCCAGGCCTCCTCTGCGGTCCTCCAGGTCTCTTCTGCGGTCCTCCAGGCCTCCTCTGCTGTCCTCCAGGTCTCTTCTGCGGTCCTCCAGGCCTCCTCTGCGGTCCTCCAGGCCTCCTCTGCGGTCCTCCAGGCCTCCTCTGCTGTCCTCCAGGCCTCCTCTGCGGTCCTCCAGGCCTCCTCTGCGGTCCTCCAGGTCTCTTCTGCGGTCCTCCTGGTCTCTTCTGCGGTCCTCCAGGTCTCTTCTGCGGTCCTCCAGGCCTCCTCTGCGGTCGTCCAAGTCGCTGACTTCGTCCAGTCCGCTGCTGTGGTCCAGGCCTCTGCGGTCCTCCAGGCCTCCTCTGCGGTCCTCCAGGCCTCCTCTGCGGTCCTCCAGGCCTCCTCTGCGGTCCTCCAGGTCTCTTCTGCGGTCCTCCAGGCCTCCTCTGCGGTCCTCCAGGCCTCCTCTGCGGTCCTCCAGGCCTCCTCTGCGGTCCTCCAGGCCTCCTCTGCTGTCCTCCAGGTCTCTTCTGCGGTCCTCCAGGCCTCCTCTGCGGTCCTCCAGGCCTCCTCTGCGGTCCTCCATGTTTCCTCTGCGGTCCTCCAGGCCTCTGTGGTCGTCCAGGCCTCCTCTGCGGTCGCCCAAGTCGCTGACTTCGTCCAGTCCGCTGCTGTGGTCCAGGCCTCTGCGGTCCTCCAGGTCTCTTCTGCGGTCCTCCAGGTCTCTTCTGCGGTCCTCCAGGTCTCTTCTGCGGTCCTCCAGGCCTCCTCTGCGGTCGTCCAAGTCGCTGACTTCGTCCAGTCCGCTGCTGTGGTCCAGGCCTCTGCGGTCCTCCAGGTCTCTTCTGCGGTCCTCCAGGCCTCCTCTGCGGTCCTCCAGGTCTCTTCTGCGGTCCTCCTGGTCTCTTCTGCGGTCCTCCAGGTCTCTTCTGCGGTCCTCCAGGCCTCCTCTGCGGTCGTCCAAGTCGCTGACTTCGTCCAGTCCGCTGCTGTGGTCCAGGCCTCTGCGGTCCTCCAGGCCTCCTCTGCGGTCCTCCAGGCCTCCTCTGCGGTCCTCCAGGCCTCCTCTGCGGTCCTCCAGGTCTCTTCTGCGGTCCTCCAGGCCTCCTCTGCTGTCCTCCAGGTCTCTTCTGCGGTCCTCCAGGCCTCCTCTGCGGTCCTCCAGGCCTCCTCTGCGGTCCTCCAGGCCTCCTCTGCGGTCCTCCAGGCCTCCTCTGCTGTCCTCCAGGCCTCCTCTGCGGTCCTCCAGGCCTCCTCTGCGGTCCTCCAGGTCTCTTCTGCGGTCCTCCTGGTCTCTTCTGCGGTCCTCCAGGCCTCCTCTGCGGTCCTCCAGGCCTCCTCTGCGGTCCTCCAGGCCTCCTCTGTGGTCGTCCATGCCGCTGACTTCGTCAAGTCCGCTGCGGTCCTCCAGGCCTCCGCTGCGGTCCTCCAGGCCTCCTCTGCGGTCCTCCAGGCCTCCTCTGCGGTCCTCCAGGCCTCCTCTGCGGTCCTCCAGGCCTCGGTCGTCCAGGCCGCTGACTTGAACCGCTTGGTGGTGTGTTGCAATGATGGTGCGGCAAACTCCAACTTGCCATTCTTCCCTCGTTTGTTCAATAACTTTCTTCATGGCTTCTACCATCTGTTCCTTTATGCCTTCTTTAAGGCCAGCCACATCGGTCTGCAGCTGATTGACCTGTCCACCAACTTCTGACTCCATATTGGTCACCTTACTGAGTAGCTCCTTTAGTAAAACAGGACAGGTACACTGGCAGTCCTGCACTTTGGTGTTCACATCTGTGAAATGCAACCTTCTTCGTGGTGAATGTGTCATGTCTTCTTGTCCAGGGGTGGCTACATGGTCCAAAAAAGAAGCTTCCTGATGCAGCGTGTTTGTCACGTCCTCTAGCACCGGTATTTCCAGATTCATTGGCTGAACACTGTGATCTGCAGGAGATGGAACAATTACATCATTTGCCACACCACATATCATCTCCAACGTATTATTCTTTGCCTTGGCATTTTTTCGTGGTTTCACCACATTTTCTTTCTGAGCCGCCTTGGCAGTTTTCTTCTTCTTTTGTGGGACTAATGCAGCAAGTTTCTGTGCCACTGATGGGTGGGTTTTGGCACTCCCGTAAAATCTGGTAGTCTGCATTCTTTGTCTTTTGTCTAAAAATATAAAAACCACAATAAGAAAACATGTAAAGCACAGCATGCTAAAAATAGCAAACAACTGTACATTTTCAAATAAAGTGCACAACAGTAAAGTGCAAATACTGTACAGTATTTGCCTTTTTTCCCTGTGCCTCCCAACAAGAACCTCTGCAGGAGGGACAGAATGCTCTGTTACGGACTTCAGTTTAAATATACAGTATGATTACCATCACCTGTGCGAACAACTATACTGTACAGTAGTTACTGTATTTGATAAGATAGGTGTTTCACCACAAGTGATAGCAATCATTCAGTACTACTGCACATACCTGTAGTACACCGGGATAAGCAAGGTCTATGTACATTACGTTATACCGAGCTGGATCGCTTAGCAACCTGACAAAATGGCCACCGACCGTGAACTCCCAGCACGTGGCAGCGCTTGGATATGGAGTGAGATACAGTATGGTACAGTCCAGGGGCAATGCTGAAGGAGCGTCACAATCCCCTAGCTCAATTACTAGAGCCATCTTAACAGCAGTGTGGGCCCCTGGACACAGCAATGCACTGGGGCCCCTACCCACTCACCAGCGGAAGGGGTGGGGGGAGCTATCAGCGGCAGCTTTGATGCTCCGCGGGGGATAGGGGGGGTTCTATCTTTCGCTCAGTATGTACAGTAGGACCTGGAGAAATAATTTCTGCTAATTATTCCTTTACTGCACAGATGGGGCAGGAAGGAGAACACTAAACTGTAGAAGGGGGCATTGTGCTGAATGAAGGGGCCCTGGTACATGACTTCCAGGGTGGTAGGGGGTGTTTAATACACAGGGGAGGAGTGGATAATGGAGTGGGCTTAATATTAGTGTTATGGACTGCAATTAGTTTCCTGTATGAAACAGATACAGTACAGTAAATAACCCTCCTTGGAAGTGCATGGGCCCTGTGAGACTTACAGTAGTGTACAGCATAAGGGTCGACTGACATGATGTACAAGCATTACATACAGTACATGTCAGTACTGTATGTAAATTCTTCAATTATTGCCTAACAACAATGCTGCTTACTGTATATTAAATACTGTAGGCCTAGAAATGTGCATCTCAATATAGTAGTTAAAAACACAGGGGCCTATGTGGATAAGCGAGTTCTATGCACACTAAAAATGGCCACCGACCGTGAACCCCCAGCACGTGGCAGCGCTCGGATATGTAGTGAGATACAGTATGGCATACATTTCACAGTTCAGGGGGCAATGCTGAAGGAGCGTCACAATCCCCTAGCTCAATTACATTGGGATAAGCGAGGTCTATGCACATTACGGTATACCGAGCTGGATCGCTTAGCAACCTGACAACATGGCCGCCGACCGTGAACTCCCAGCACGTGGCAGCGCTCGGATATGTAGTGAGAGATGGTATACATTTTAAAATACACCGGGATAAGTTGTACAGGCCATGGAGCAATGCACAGGGACATTCATCATTTACGTACAGTACTGTATATAAATAATTGTAAACCGTAAATGAAAGAATTACCGGTCAAATACTGTATGACGAAACTGTGTCAATGAGCTGGAACAGTATGGCCTGTGAAGAAGTTTTCGAAGGCAGAAACGGAGAGCAAATTATCAGGAGATTTCTGAAAGGTCGGAGAAGATCCACACAGCAAGTCTGCCTACGAGGAAACAGATTTGCAAAGTGGGTAGCGTAAAGCCTAACAACAATGCTGCTTACTGTATATTAAATACTGTAGGCCTAGAAATGTGCATCTCAATATAGTAGTTAAAAACACAGGGGCCTATGTGGATAAGCGAGTTCTATGCACACAAAAAATGGCCACCGACCGTGAACCCCCAGCACGTGGCAGCGCTCGGATATGTAGTGAGATACAGTATGGCATACATTTCACAGTTCAGGGGGCAATGCTGAAGGAGCGTCACAATCCCCTAGCTCAATTACATTGGGATAAGCGAGGTCTACTGTATGCACATTACGGTATACCGAGCTGGATCGCTTAGCAACCTGACAAAATGGCCGCCGACCGTGAACTCCCAGCACGTGGCAGCGCTCGGATATGTAGTGAGATACAATATGGCATACATTTCACAGTTCAGGGGGCAATGCTGAAGGAGCGTCACAATCCCCTAGCTCAATTACATTGGGATAAGCGAGGTCTACTGTATGCACATTACGGTATACCGAGCTGGATCGCTTAGCAACCTGACAAAATGGCCGCCGACCGTGAACTCCCAGCACGTGGCAGCGCTCGGATATGTAGTGAGATACAATATGGCATACATTTCACAGTTCAGGGGGCAATGCTGAAGGAGCGTCACAATCCCCTAGCTCAATTACATTGGGATAAGCGAGGTCTACTGTATGCACATTACGGTATACCGAGCTGGATCGCTTAGCAACCTGACAAAATGGCCGCCGACCGTGAACTCCCAGCACGTGGCAGCGCTCGGATATGTAGTGAGATACAATATGGCATACATTTCACAGTTCAGGGGGCAATGCTGAAGGAGCGTCACAATCCCCTAGCTCAATTACATTGGGATAAGCGAGGTCTATGCACATTACGGTATACCGAGCTGGATCGCTTAGCAACCTGACAAAATGGCCGCCGACCGTGAACTCCCAGCACGATTGAGTCCGGTGTACCGTAATACTGTATGCAATCCTACAGTAGCTTATCCCTCCCCTGTGTATTTTGGCTAGGGGATTGTGACGCTCCTTCAGCATAGCCCCATAACCTGCACAAGGGTTCAGGGGCGGCGGCCATTTTGCCAGTGTGCTACAGTATGTCATCGAGTCCGGTGTACCATAATATGCATACTGTGTATTTTAGCTAGGGGATTGTGACGCTCATTCAGCATTGCCCCATAGTCTGTACAATCTGGACTATTACTTGCTCCGTAGCCTAGGGCCTCTGTGGGGCAAGGAGTCATAGGTGGTAGCCATTTCTATTCAGTCTGCCCAGCTACAGAATTGTATGTGTACTGTGTACGGAGCATAGTACCTTAACCTGCATAGAACCTGCAGATTATGGTACACCGGACTCGATCGCATAGAACCGCTCATGCAGCTACTGTATGCCCTGGTTTGCAGTATGTGAATAAAAAAAATAATAAAGTGTCTGAAAAAAACTACAGTAACATGCATTCGTACAGTACTTAAGGAATCGAACCCTGGACTCTGAGTATAGGAAGCGAAACACTTCACCACTTCGCCGCAGACAAATGTATAAATCCGTTGGTTTTGATTATGCTGTAATGGCTACGGGATTAGGACGATAACACTGTAGAAAATTCCTAATCTTGAGAGGCAATAGTGAACTTGTAACACACATCCATTTGCGACAGTGTACACTACTGGTTTTACAGTACTGTGTTTTGTCTGCGGGACTTGCACGCTCACATACAGTATTCATAAAGTATTGTAGATGGATCATATACTGTATGCTGTACTACTGTATTTGCGTCGGTGTCGTACTGTATATACTGTACAGTACTGTATTAAATAATGCAGCGTAATGAGTACAGTATTTGCTGTATGCAGCGTAATGAGACGCCTTAGTAAAGTAGTCCTTATTATGTATGTCAGTATTGTATTTTACGGGAGACCACACGCATGCGCAGTGGTGATTGTAAAAAGCGACATCTGGTGGCTGATCGCAGGTATTACACGTAAAGGTAACGCCAAACGTCAAATGTCTGTCTCCGTGCGATTAGATAGCCTCTCTGTGGCTAGGCGCGCCTCGCTACGCCACAGTACGCTGCGTATGGTCGAACGGGACAACCGCCGCGGCCACTCAAGATAAAGGTGGCTACATCTGTATATATATATATATATATGTGTGTGTGTGTGTATACACCCACATGCATATACAGTATATGTTTATATGTGTATATATATACACTGCTCAAAAAAATAAAGGGAACACTTAAACAACACAATGTAACTCCAAGTCAATCACACTTCTGTGAAGTCAAACTGTCCACTTAGGAAGCAACACTGATTGACAATCAATTTCACATGCTGTTGTGCAAATGGAATAGACAACAGGTGGAAATAATAGGCAATTTGCAAGACACCCCCAATAAAGGAGTTGTTCTGCAGGTGGTGACCACAGACCACTTCTCAGCTCCTATGCTTTCTGGCTGATGTTTTGGTCACTTTTGAAAGATGGCGGTGCTTTCACTCTAGTGGTAGCATGAGACAGAGTCTACAACCCACACAAGTGGCTCAGGTAGTGCAGCTCATCCAGGATGGCACATCAATGCGAGCTGTGGCAAGAAGGTTTGCTGTGTCTGTCAGTGTAGTGTCCAGAGCATGGAGGCGCTACCAGGAGACAGGCCAGTACATCAGGAGACATGGAGGAGGCTGAATGAGGGCAACAACCCATCAGCAGGACCACTACCTCCTCCTTTGTGCAAGGAGGATCAGGAGGAGCACTTCCAGAGCCCTACAAAATTACCTCCAGCAAGCCACAAATGTGCATGTGTCTACTCAAACGATCAGAAACAGACTCCATGATGGTGGTATGAGGGCCCGATGTCCACAGGTTGGGGTTGTGCTTTCAGCCCAACACCGTGCAGGACATTTGGCATTTGCCAGAGAACACCAAGATTGGCAAATGCGCCACTGGCGCCCTGTTCTCTTCACAGATGAGAGTCTGGAGACGCCAAGGAGAATGTTCTGCTGCCTGCAACATCCTCCAGCATGACCGGTTTGGCAGTGGGCCAGTAATGGTGTGGGGTGACATTTCTTTGGGGGGGCCGCACAGCCATCCATGTGCTCGCCAGAGGTATCCTGACTGCCATTAGGTACTGAGATGAGATTCTCAGACCCCTTGTGAGACCATATGCTGGGGCGGTTGGTCCTGAGTTCCTCCTAATGCAAGACAATGCTAGACCTCATGTGGCTGGAGTGTGTCAGCAGTTCCTGCAAGACAAAGGCATTGATGCTATGGACTGGCACTACAGGCGGTCCAGGAGTTGGCGGATGCTTTAGTCTAGGTCTGGGAGGAAATCCCTCAGGAGACCATCCGCCACCCCATCAGGAGCATGCCCAGGCGTTGTAGGGAGTTCATACAGGCACGTGCAGGCCACACACACTACTGAGCCTCATTTTGACTTGTTTTAAGGACATTATATCAAAGTTGGATCAGCCTGTAGTGTATTTTTCCACTTTAATTTTGAGTGTGACCCCAAATCCAGACCTCCATGGGTTAGTAAGTGTATAAAACAGTGGTTTCCAGCACTCCATCAACCAAAAGATAAACTTTTCTGGGTGCCCTCTCATTTATGGCAGGCATCCCCACACGAACATACAAGCAATGGTGTGGCACTCCAAAGAAATAAGTGCTTCATTGTTCACATTTTTCTCCGGAGTGCCACACCATTGCGGCACATGTTTCTCTGGAGTGCCACACACTCCAATGATTTGTAAACACTATCAATGTTAAAGAACAATGCTTCAATGCCTTTAATAGTGTGGAATTTTCATCAGGTTACACAAGACAAACAAAGAACCCTAATAGGAGCACCCCCAGTGAGGAGCCAATCTGCAGTGGCGCATTCAAAGTGACATCATGACACTGCATGGAATCATGGCCGATTGTTACGTGACCTAACCATCACCATGGAAACATCTAACAATTAAAAACAAAGCCAGCACAGACTTTAAATACTGACAGACTAACAATAAAGACATTAGTATAAATAGTAGTTAATAAATCTCTCACTTATACAAACGTACATATAGAAAGATGTAAATTACATGTATATAGTAGACCGACTTATGTAAATTCATTAACAATTAGCAGCCAACACATTAAAACCTGCATATTCATTTAGGCCCCAAAGGGCCACTGTGCCAAGTCTAAAAATCCAACGGGCTTCAGACTGTAGCAATTTAAGCCCAAAATTGTCACCCCATAAAGATGGTGTCAAATGGTCAATCATTCTATATTTGAGAGATGTGAGACTATGGGAAACCATTGCAAAGTGCCTGGCCACTGGCAGAACACTTTTGCCAGTGGTCAAGGCAGCTTTGATGGATGAATGATGGGCTGCCATCCATTCCTTACATTAACGTTCGGTCTTCCCTATGTAGGACAGACCACAGGGACACACTATCTGATAGATTGTAAATTTGATGTTGTAAGAAAGTCTATGTCGTATATACAGATATTTACCAGTATGAGGCTGGTAAAACGTGTCACCAGGGATAAAAAATTGACATGTTACACAGGTATACCGGATACAGCCAACCCTACCCCCAAAACTTTTGGACTCAGACTCAGCAATTACAGATTTAACCAAAATGTCCCGTAAATTACGACTCCTTTTGTAACAAAACATGATACGGTTATTAGACATTGGGATCTGATTGAACGATGGGCCAAAATTTCTTTCAGATTTTATTAATAACTGGACTAGCCTGGGTTAACTGAGAAACCCATGGTTAAATGGATAAGACTTTTTTTAGTTTGAGGTTTTAGCAAATTTGATCTATATAAATGCAAAACTTTCTCATTCATCTGTTGAAGTTGGCAGAAATCATAGCCACATGATAAAAACTTCTTTAACATGCTATCAATCTTTATCATAGCTTGAACAATGTCAGACGTAATTCGTCTGGCATGGACAAACTTGGAATAGGGTACAGTAATCCCCTTATCAATGATTTAGGATGACAACTGCTCAACAATAATAAGTTATTTCTATCAGTTGGCTTAGAGTACAAATTAGTAGAAATTAATCCCTCTCTGACAGAAAAAGCAACATCTAGAAATGAACCTCATCAGCACTCATGGTATAGGTAAATTTTACTGGAATATCACTAGAATTATGTTGATTAATATGCTCAATCAACACACTACTATCACCTTTCCAAAACAACAGTAAGTCGTCGATGTAATGACAGAAAAAAAACAATACAATTGGCTATATAAGAGTTTAAAAAAAATACTAACTCTTCAATATCAAATATAAAAATGTTTGCATGTGAGGGGGCTACCGTCGCCCCCATAGCACAGCCAATTAACTACAGATAGAAGGTTTAATTATAAAGAGAAAAAAATTGACAAAGTTAGCTGTAAAAGTTCAAACACAAAGTTCACATCAGGACCGTTATATATTTGTTGGCCTTCCAAAAATTGTCTGATTGCACATAATCCCATATCATAAGGTATGATGGTATACAAACTAGTCACGTCAATAGTAAACGTTCACACGTAATCATCTAATTTTGAAAGTGCTTGTAATTTAACGAGCAATGACGTAGTGTCCAGAAGATAGTGTGGATGATCACAAATGTATGGCTGTAACACACCATAAAGGTAGACTGAACCAGGTTAGAACAGCCACCCTTGGGACACAATGATGGGTCTACCTGGGGGATCCAATAGGGATTTGTGTATCTTTAGTATCATGTAAAAAAGTGGAACCAAAGGAAATGAGGGCAATAATGCATTACTCAGCTGTTCTAATATAGTCCCATTGGACACCGCAGTCTGCAGAATAACTAATAATTCTGATTTAAAGATGTTATTAGGATAACTTGCTAATTGTCGATATGTCAAATCATCATTTAAATGTCATTCCACTTGTAGTTTGTAATCAGATAAATCCTGGATAACCAGGGCACCCTCCTTTTCAACAGAATGAAAGACCAAGTCCTTATTACATGCCAAATTATCTAGGCCTTGCTGTTCAACAGGATTAAGATTCCGGCACTTAGATGGTAAATTGGTTACTGCAGTTTGTACATCCTCTTCTAGTAAGTGAATAAAGGTCTTTATTGAAGGGTTGAAGGATAGAGGATCGAATGTAGAGTGTGATAACAATTTATCTAGCTGAACAGGCAATACAGGTTCATCTAAGACAACATTGTCACGCTTGCCATAAAATTCTTTCAATTTAAGCTGCTTTTGGAGATTAAACTGCTCAACACGCCAATCAAGGGGATTAAATCGGGTGGACGGCACAAAGGATAAACCTCTTGATAGAACATCTGTCTCAACTCTAGAAAGTTCATATAAAGAGAGGATCACAAATTAAGTTTTGTTCGATAGTGGCGGTCTTCTGCCACGACCCCTACCTTTTCCTTTGGCCGCCACGCCTGGTGTAGCCGCATTATATATATACTGTATATATACAGTATGTCTAGAAATTAAAAGAGAATGTAAAGTTCGTCTACATGGATTGAAAGGGACAAAAACTTTTAATAATAATGCTGATATAAGTAAATTATTTAAAATAAAATGGTTTATTAATTACAACACCACTCATGTAATTTAATTGTTGGAATGTAGTTGTGGCAAAAGATATGTGGATAAAACGAAAAGGGAACTGAAGTTGCAAATTTTAGAGCATATAAGAAATATAAAGATTAATATTGAAAATCATAGTGTCGCTCGACATTTTAAACAATGCCATTCAGGGAATCCTTCATCGCTAAATTTATAGGGCTTGAATATATACCTATAAATAAATGAGGAGATAATAGACTTAATTATCTCAGTAAAACAGAAACTTTTTGGATTGTTACTCTTAATACAGTGTATCCGAGAGAGTTAAATGAGGGTTTTAAACTAACTCCCTTCATATTGTGAGAATGTTTTCCTTTTTCGATCTTATTTCCCTCCTGTGTATCTTCTCTCTATCCTTATTTATATGGTGTTTGGTTTATCTTGCCATCAAGATTGTTTAAACTAAATTTGCTTCCTTTATAACAATGTATTTTGATATCGGTATCTTTTTGCTAAGTTCGATGCTGGTAAAATAGCATTTGTATATTTATATATATATATATATATATATATATATATATATATTGTGACAAGAACACTGGGATAGTGTTTGAGGGCAGGTATATTTGTCCCAGGTTCTTGTCTTACATGTTTTAGAAAATGTTAACTTCTAGGAAAAATGCTTTTTGTTTTGTCTGAACCTTTTCAGTTTGCTGTAAAAGCTGGGAAAAGGCTCTGAGAGAGAGATAAGGCGAGTTCTAGACATTGGGCCCAGTTCGGGTCTTTGGCCTCACAGAGGGCTAATCAGGGTTTCAGCTGTGTAAGAGTGATATAGTGCTTCTAACCTGATTAGTATGGGCAGACTGCCTGGGAAGGCTGCAGGATCTGTGTGTGAGAGACACGCTTTCTGATGCAAGTAAGCTATACAGTATGTACTGAAGAACTCTGTGTTTTGTTTAGTGACAGTTAGGAACATCTTATGTTTAGTTAGTGCCGGACAGGCAAGGTATTTTTATTTTGGGGTTTGTTTTATTTTCTGTTTCAATAAAACTGGCCGGGGTCGGTTGTACCAGAAACTGGACTTGTGTTGTTCCTCAGCTGCTGCGGGCTGCCATATTCCCCAGGAAAAGGCACCTTGCACCCCTACAGTGTTACAACTTGGTGGAGAATGCGAGCAGGCCGTTCTGCGCATAAGTGAAAGCAGCAGCTTTGTGAGGCCTGCAGAAAACGGTGGTTTATGCAGATACAGCCCAGTGTGAAGTTACTGAGACTCACCCCTGAGGGTTTGATATATGTCCTGGGTGAAAGCAGCTGCAAAGCCGCCTGAAAAATCTGTTGACATGGAGGATCTGCTTAAAGCCTTGCTGCAAGCTACAGCGGCTCAGCAGGAGGCCAACCGACAGCAGCAGGTGGCAATGGAGGAAAATAAGAGACAACAGCAGGTGGCAATGGAGGAAAATAAGAGACAACAGCAGGCAGTTGTTGATGAACTTTACAGGCAACAGCGTCAGGATAGAGAGGCCTTAACAGAAGTGGTGCAGAGACTTGCAGCTCGGGTTGGAGATGTGGCCGTCAGTGCTCCAACCAGCTCTAGTTCTATACGAGCCAGTCACTTCCTGCAGAAAATGACAGAGGCTGATGATGTGGAGGCCTATCTGACCACGTTTAAAAGGACTGCCGAGCGTGAGAACTGGCCGAAAGCACAGTGGGCCAGTCTGCTGGCACCTTTCCTGTCAGGTGAGCCCCAAAAAGCTTACTTTGATTTAAGCCCTGCTGAGGCTCGGGACTATGATAAACTAAAGACTGAGATCCTGACCCGCCTGGGAGTCACGCTGTCAGTACGAGCGCAACGGGTGCACCGTTGGCTGTACGCCATGGAGAAGCCTCCGCACTTCCAGATGCACGACCTTATTCAGCTAACAAAAAAATGGCTGCAGCCAGAGACATTAACTGGTCCCCAGATGGTGGAAAGAGTCGTCATGGACCGCTACTTGAGATCTTTGCCCATGGTCCTGCGCAAGTGGGTGAGCCATGGAAACCCGGGTACTGCTGACCAGTTAGTGGACATGGTAGAGAGGTATTTGGCAGCAGAGGAACTACTGATGACCACCCAGCAACCCATAGGTCCTCGACAGCGCCCTTCAGTAAAGACTGGTAAGACTGTTCCGTGGGAAAACGTTGCTGGGCGGTTAAGAGAACGCAAGGCTGGAGAGACTGTAAACACTGGCCCTGGAAACAGGCCAATGGGGCTAGAACGGTCTATGCTGCCCAAATGGGTTGATAATCGTGTGGTTAAATGTTTTAGGTGTGGTATGCCAGGTCATGTTATTGCCAATTGCCCAGTCACGCAAGAACCCATGCAATGTGATGCTGCCTTTGAATGTCGCAGAATGTCTTTCTTTGCTAGGTTAGCTTGTACTGTGGTACCTTCACCTGAGCTGGAAAAACAAATGTGTGATGTGTTCTTAGAAGGTAACCGGGTAGAGGCCTTGCTAGATTCAGGAAGTTTAGTTACCCTCGTGAAAGCTGGGTTAGTGAACCCCTTAAAGGTCCAGCAAATACCTATTGGGGTAACTTGCATACATGGGGATACCCAACATTATGCCACTGCTGAGGTGAATATAGAAACTTGTTGTGGGTCAGCAATGGTTAAAGTGGGACTGGTCCCTACCTTGGTGCATGAGGCCATAATAGGGAGGGATTTTCCTCATTTTTGGAAACTGTGGGAATCACGGTTATCAACAGATGTGAGAAGTAAAAAGCCAGTTGATAATACCGGTGATTTTATGGATGTACGTGGGTCTTCGGAACTTTCTGGCCCTTTGCCTTTTGCTAGTTTGGCTGGGGAAGTGACAGATGGGGAGTCCAGTGAGGACCCTCTTGCCGGGAACAGAGACATAGTAGTTAGAACTGAAAGCGTGCCTGACCTGGAGGTAAAGAAGGATCTGTTTGCGTCTGAACAGTTAAAGGATCCTACCTTAATAAAGGCTAGAGAGAATGTTAAGATTGTTAATGGGGAACCTGTGGTACCAGGTGACAGGGTTACGTATCCCCACATGGCCATCTGTAATGAGCTCTTGTACCACATTGTCAAAAGGGGTGAGGATGTGGTGGAACAGCTGGTAGTTCCCCAGCCTTATCGGAGAACGGTACTAGATTTAGCTCATAGTCACGTTACCGTAGGACATTTAGGGGCAGAAAAAACCACTGAAAGAGTTTTACAAAGGTTCTTTTGGCCAGGGGTTTATAAAGAAGTGTCTGAATATTGTTCTTCCTGTCCTGAATGCCAGTATCATGCCCCTAGACCCCATTTCAGGAGCCCACTAGTTCCCATGCCTATTATAGAGGTCCCGTTTGACAGAATAGCCATGGATCTCGTGGGGCCCTTGTTAAAGTCTGCTCGGGGCCATCAGTATATCCTGGTAATTATGGACTATGCCACTCGATATCCTGAGGCTGTCCCTTTACGCACTATCACAACCAAGGCGATAGCTAGGGAGCTGGTGCAGGTATTTAGTAGAGTGGGAATACCAAAAGAAATTTTGACTGACCAAGGTACTCCATTTATGTCAAGGATCATGAAAGAATTGTGCAAGTTATTTAAGGTCACTCACCTCAGGACGTCCATCTACCATCCCCAAACTGACGGGTTGGTGGAAAGGTTTAATAAAACATTAAAAAGTATGTTAAAAAAGGTTGTTGAGAGAGATGGGAAAAACTGGGATTGTTTGTTGCCCTACTTGTTAATGGCCATCAGAGAAGTACCTCAGTCCTCTACGGGGTTTTCTCCATTTGATTTGTTGTATGGTAGACACCCCAGAGGGCTGTTGGATATTGCCAAAGAGACGTGGGAAGGACAGCCCACTCCTTATAGAAGCGTTATTGAGCATGTAACACAAATGCAGGATAGGATTGCAGCCGTGGTACCTGTTGTCAGAGAGCACATGGAACAGGCCCAAAGTGCTCAACAGAGGGTCTATAACCGGAGTGCCAAGATACGGGAATTTGCTCCTGGAGATAGAGTTCTTGTTTTGGTACTCACTGTGGAAAGCAAATTCCTAGCTAAATGGCAGGGTCCATTTGAGATTAGGGAAAAAGTGAATGAGGTTAATTACAAAGTATACCAGCCGGGAAAGAGAAAACCCGAACAGATCTACCATGTTAACTTAATCAAACCCTGGAAAGATAGGTTGTCTCTGTCAGCGGAGCCTTGCCCTTCGGTGTCTTCACCCCGGTTGCTTCCCGCAGTGAAGGTGTCAGAGACATTATCAGCTGATCAGAACAATCAGGTTAAAGAATTTCTCATCCAAAATAGGGAGGTATTTTCAGAGCTGCCTGGCCGAACGACCATAATAAAACATGACATTGTCACAGAACCAGGGGTCAGGGTTCATTTAAAGCCATATAGGATTCCTGAAGCTCAGCGAGAAGCTATTTCTAAGGAAGTTAAAACCATGTTAGAACTTGGAGTCATAGAGGAGTCTAACAGTGAGTGGTCCAGTCCCATAGTGCTCATCCCGAAGCCCGACGGTAGCATACGCTTCTGTAATGACTTTCGTAAGTTAAATGAGGTGTCCAAGTTTGACGCATACCCCATGCCCCGTGTGGATGAGCTTGTAGAAAGGCTGGGAACAGCCAGGTTTCTCACCACATTGGACCTGACCAAAGGTTACTGGCAAATACCTTTATCTGATAGCGCCAAAGAAAAAACAGCCTTTTCGGTTCCGGAGGGGCTGTACCAGTATAAGATGTTACCCTTTGGGTTGCATGGGGCGCCAGCAACCTTTCAACGGGCGATGGATAAAATTTTGAGGCCCCATAGAAAATATGCAGCTGCCTATTTGGATGATGTGGTAATCCACAGTACAGACTGGGGGTCCCATTTGGTTAAAGTACAAGCAGTACTGGACTCAATCAGAGAGGCAGGGTTAACTGCTAACCCAAAGAAGTGCTGCCTCGCAATGGAGGAGGTCAAATACTTGGGCTTCACCATAGGCAGAGGTCTGATTAGGCCCCAATTGAATAAAGTTGATGCTATTCAAAACTGGCCTCGTCCAGTGAATAAAAAACAGGTAAGGGCTTTTTTGGGAATTACTGGGTACTATAGACGGTTTATTCCTAATTTTGCGACCACAGCGGTGCCGTTGTCAGACCTTACCAAAGGGAAGCAGTCAAATGTGGTGAAATGGAACCCTGATGCAGAAAAGGCGTTCCAAGCATTAAAAGTGGCTTTGTGTTCACAACCGGTGTTGATAACACCAGATTTTTCAAAAGAATTTGTGGTACAGACAGATGCCTCAGAGGTAGGGATAGGTGCTGTGCTGTCCCAAACCAGAGATGGGGACGAACACCCTATCATTTATTTGAGTAGGAAACTCAATGAGCATGAAAAAAGGTATGCCATTGTGGAAAAGGAGGCTTTGGCCATTAAGTGGGCACTAGATACCTTGAGATATTACCTCTTGGGTAGACAATTCAGACTAGTGACAGACCATGCCCCTTTAAAATGGATGTATGTAAATAGAGGCAAGAATGCTCGTGTAACTAGATGGTTTCTAGCGTTGCAGGACTTTAAGTTTACTGTCGAACATAGACCGGGAACACAATTGGCCAACGCAGATGCATTGTCTCGCATCTTCTGTTTGGGGGCTACAAGTGTTCCGGCCCCTAGGTCGAAACAGGGGAGGGGGATATGTGACAAGAACACTGGGATAGTGTTTGAGGGCAGGTATATTTGTCCCAGGTTCTTGTCTTACATGTTTTAGAAAATGTTAACTTCTAGGAAAAATGCTTTTTGTTTTGTCTGAACCTTTTCAGTTTGCTGTAAAAGCTGGGAAAAGGCTCTGAGAGAGAGATAAGGCGAGTTCTAGACATTGGGCCCAGTTCGGGTCTTTGGCCTCACAGAGGGCTAATCAGGGTTTCAGCTGTGTAAGAGTGATATAGTGCTTCTAACCTGATTAGTATGGGCAGACTGCCTGGGAAGGCTGCAGGATCTGTGTGTGAGAGACACGCTTTCTGATGCAAGTAAGCTATACAGTATGTACTGAAGAACTCTGTGTTTTGTTTAGTGACAGTTAGGAACATCTTATGTTTAGTTAGTGCCGGACAGGCAAGGTATTTTTATTTTGGGGTTTGTTTTATTTTCTGTTTCAATAAAACTGGCCGGGGTCAGTTGTACCAGAAACTGGACTTGTGTTGTTCCTCAGCTGCTGCGGGCTGCCATATTCCCCAGGAAAAGGCACCTTGCACCCCTACAGTGTTACAATATATATTACACACAAATGTACCCAAAACTGCGCTGACATGGGGGGGGGGGCTGCACTTGTGGAATAACCCTTTTGCCAGTTAAGGGTTCACAATCAACATATACAACAAAATTCCAAGTGCGCACAATACATTTTTCTTAAATAAAATAACTGATTGTCAATCAATATACAACCAACAACCATAAAAATTCACAAGAATTTATTAAAACCAGTTCATTGGACATGTATAACCTCTAGCAGAATAACATCAAGGTTTAGGTGTCCTTGCTTTAGAGTTCAGATCCCAACGCGTTTCGTCCTTGTTAGGACTTCATCAGGGGATATCAACAAAAAGCTGGTTGATGGAGGAGAAGAATGAAGAAGACAACAATTTATCCACTATAATATATAGTTCATGATTACAGCGAACAGCCAGTACATAATTTCAAAAGGTCATATTCATAAATGATGTTAGACATATTGGCATTCGGAGTAAATAAAAATCAATTAGATACAATGGAAACCATATGTACTCAATTAGCAGGCTACCAATTTATTATTACCGAAAGCTGAAATAATTAAAAAATGATTTGAATAAAAGACACCTTTTGTTGGTATCTAATTAACAATACAATTTTGTACACTCAATTAAGAATAAAGAAGGAAAGAGGTATGCATACCATGACTCCTCACGGACCACACAATGAATAACGTGATTTACTTGTAGTTAGTTTTAATGACCTATAATGTGATCAATAAATAATTAGAACTAGTTTAGAGTGGTATTAAGTCAGATCCTTATTAGATTGAAGTAATGAGATGACTCCAAATATACTTACTTATAGGTAAGAAAGGTCTATAAATGGTGTAAAAATATTCTAGTGAACGATCTTATTCCTTAAATGTAATATTGTGACCATAAGATGAATTTCTTTCAATTAGTGACCTATTAAATAATATTAAACAATAATAAATACAATTAGTGTCTATTGATTATATTTTATTGTAAATATTATATTAAATAAGTGAACTTACTTCAAGTATAGGAAGGTGGTCATACCATAGCCTCCATATGTGAATACGAACCCTCGTATATAGGAACCTATTATAAAATATATTTAATATTAAACAATAATTAATAATATATAAAAATAATGAAATTAAATATACTAATATTTACTCACATAATGAATCAATCTCCACTGGTGCGTGTCATTAAGTGATGAGCCCCTATAAATAATTAACCCTAATCAGTGTTTCTATTAAGAATTGATATCAGAATAATAACGGCCCATAAGTCCAATATTACTTAAAAGTCCAGATTTCCCAGAGATGTGCATCAGTCTCTTCCACATATGTTAATGAGCTCTGTGGGGCAGTCTTGCTCTATTTATACCTAGTGTGATTTCCTCACTTCCTTTAGGACTTTCATCCAATAGGAAATGGGGTAGTGAATAAGGATGCAAATATGATATAAATATACTGAATACTATGTTTAAAATGCTTGACCTAAAGTAATCAGATGATTAAGTATCCATAATTCTAATGAACCGCTCTCAAAAAGGAATAACATCTGTATTTAACCTCCTTATATAATTCATGACGTCACTTCCGCCTCTTAATCCGAGTGCGGGTGTAAAATGTGCTATTTAGGGCCCGTATTTCTGGCTACATGAACCGATCCTAACGGAGACCCTGCTGAGAGGCTTAAAAGTAGCCCAAGGACACTCGTCCCTCTGTATACACAGCCCTCGTCAAGAGAGGGCCGTGGTTTGTGTTACAACCGATCGTGGTGGAACGCATGTGACGCACCGGATGTGGGTCCCATATTGGTTGACGGCTTACGTTCCACCCGTCACCAACCGCGGAACGCAAAGTCCGTACCTGATGCGCCGCTAATCTGGGCCGTAGGAAGGGCACATGTACTGCGCATGTGTCCTCCACTAAACTCTGCGCTGTCATCTGCATCTAATAATAAGAGCTAATCTATCTAAACCCTATACAGAGTCACTGACCCCACGTATATGTAAATAAATAATTAAACAACTAAAATAGGAACGACTAAAGAGGATTAGTTAATTAATATGGATGTTAAAGTATAATACCTTGTTCCTTCTATATCTTTACAATAGTCAATGGTACATTAAACATGATGACATAATATATACCAGACAAGTGCAATATGTTACAGCAATATGTTCTTCATTAGAAAAAGGCAACAACATCCACATTTTCATTTAATCCATTAGGGGATAAAGTAATCAAAGTGTAAATCCAATACGTCTCCCTTCTGGACAATAGTAAATCCCTGTCCCCACCTCTCGCATTAGATTTAATATGTTCCAGCACTCCAAAAGTTAATTCGTTAACATTAGAATTATGGTGTTCTAAAAAATGACGTGGTAAGTTATGTGACAAGACTTTATTTTTAATGCTCCTAAGATGATCCTGAATACGGATTTTCACTTTTCTCTTAGTCTTACCCACATAGGAAAATTTACATGAACACTCAATTATATATATAACATAATCCGTGTTACATGTAACCCTATCTCTCAGAGTATGCAATCTTCCATCATATTGTTTAATCTGTGACAAATTATTTCTCATAAATTTGCAACAAATGCACTGGTTACAGGGGAAACATCCCCACCTGTTTCCTAAAAAGTCTGTCGAAGTTGAATTTGAATCCTTGGTATTTTTCAATTTACTGGGTGCCAGTACACTTTTGAGATTAGGGGCTTTTCTATAGACCATTTTCGGATTGTTGGGAAGGTTAGGACCCAATATGGGATCTTTTTTTAAAATATCCCAATGTTTGAACATAATTTTCCTAATTTTCGGTATATCTTTATTATATTCAGTAATAAAGGGACAAATGGGTTTTTCAGAACTGGACTTAGGAGGTCTATCCATTAGAAGTTCATCTCTATTTCGATGGGAGGCCTTTAATTGAGCGGCCTCCAGTGAAATTGGATCATATCCTCTTTCCACAAACCGTTTAAAAATCGTTGTAGACTGTATCCAATAATTCTCCAAACTACTACTATTTTTTTGTAACCTTACAAATTGTGAATAGGGAACACTATTTTTCCAAGTAGAATGGTGACTGCTATTATATGGGATGTAGCTATTTGCATCTACATCTTTAAAATAGGTCTTTGAAGTGATTTGGCCCATAGGATTACCCTCTAGAACCAGGTCTAGATAATCTATTTTCACAGGGTCCGTCTTAAATGTGAAACTTAAATTATAATCATTCATGTTGAGGTAGTCAATAAAATTGACTACGTCTTCTTGACTCCCTTCCCAAATGAATAGAAGATCATCTATGTATCGCTGGAATAATTTAATATGATGACTTTCATAGATGGTATTATATACATATTTAGCCTCCCATTCTCCCATAAATATGTTGGCATATGCGGGGTCGAATTTGGTCCCCATGGCTGTTCCTTGCCTTTGTAAATAATAATTGCCATCAAATTCGAAAAAATTATGTTCTAATATAAATTTAATACAATCCAGGATAAACCTGACCAATAGATCTGTATTGGCTGCATCTTTGGTGAGTATATTTCTGACTGCCTCTAATCCCTTTTGATGAGGGATAGAGGGATATAACGCCTGTACATCTACAGTTATCCATCTATAGTTATCATTCCAATTTAAATTATCTATGAGTCTAAGGACACTTGTAGAATCTTTCAAATGAAATTTATTTTGTTTCACATACGGTTGTAATTTGATATCGACATAATGAGATAAGATAGCCGTCAGGGAATCAACCCCCGCTATGATGGGACGACCAGGGGGATTCATGTTATCTGTGTGAACTGTTGGTAACTGGTAAAAAATGGGCATGATGGGGTACCTTTTAAATAGAAAGTCAAATTATTTTTTACTCAGCAGCCCATCCTTATTCGCTTTATTAAGAAGTACATAGAGATTCTCTTGGAATTCAATAGTAGGGTCTTTTTCCAGCTTAACATAAGTGGAGGTATCATTAAGAATCTTATATGATTCTTCTAGATAAGAGGATTTATCAAGAAGGACTACTGCCCCCCCTTCATCAGCTGACTTGATTATTAACTCCTTATCTTTACTGATCGTCTTCAAGGCATATTTTTCTTGCGTACTAATATTAGTGTTAAATCTACTATCAGATGTTTTAATTTTACGAAAATCATTCTTCACTGATTCATAAAAGATGTCAATATAGCTACCACGAGATTCAACCGGATAAAATTTAGACGGAAGTGATACCACTGGTTTAACTTCGGGTACATAAGCAAGTTTGGGAACAGGATTTTTAAGGAAGTGCCTCTGTATCGTCAAATTCCGAACATACTTATGCAAATCGATAAATATATCTAATTTATTGACACTGGCTTTAGGGGCAAAATTGAGGCATTTTTCTAATAACGTGTTCTCGGCTGTGGAAAGTGTTTTCTTGGATAAATTGATAATTCCTGTCTCACATTTGACTGGGACGTTTGGATTGCTCTTTTTTTGGGGGGGTGATTTCCTACCTCCTCTCTTTCCCCGTCTTCCTCTCGAAACCCTCTTTTGATACCGTGGGGTGGGGGACTTTCTCCTGTCTCTCCTCGATATTCCGTTTTGGGGGAGCTTTTTGGGTATCTCGATAACCTAAAAAATGTTTAGAGGTAGAGGGGGAAGGAGACCTAAAATGATCATATCGATTGTGATGAGAAGGGATACGATCTCTTGATTGATAAGAAGAAAATCTTCTCTGACGTATAGATGGATACCTCTGATAAATATAATTCTGATTATCATAAGTGGGTTTAGAATACTGTCTCCTTGGTTTCCTATAGGGGGATCTAAAATTAGTTCTACCCTTCTGAGTGTATGTAACTTCTTACCACTCTTGGTGGTTGCGTTCTGATTGGTATATTTTATTTCGATCAGCTTTAGTATTGGACCAATCATGAATATTGCCTCTGTTGTAATCATCTTTATCCTGAATAAATTTCCTTTGTTTTCTGTTAATAATTTCACTTTCTACATTATCTAATTTAGACAGTAATTTGTTAGAGTCTGACTTAAACTCTTCACTGTTGTTAAACCTTTCCATAGTAGATTCCAATGTGGATATAGCTTCATCTAATTTATTGAGTTCCTTCTTACGTTCTTTGACAATGAGGCCCATCAGTCTAGTGGAGCAGTCATCAAGGACGGCATTCCACTCAGATAGAAAGTCCTCATTGTCTTGGCCATAGGTAGGCGATTTAATAATTCTCAATCCCCTCAGGATTCTTCCCACTTCAATATATTTCTCCAAAGTAATAATGTGAAACCATCCTTTCATTTCTTTAATAGATAATTTCTCCATCTTATTTAAATGGCTAAAATAATCCTCCTCATTCTCCTCCATTAATTCTGATTGATTATCATCTAAAAACATACACTTAACTTTTTGAGACCTGTCCAATCTATCCTTAAATACAGGCATTTTAGCGCTGCAGTTTCGGGTTACATAGCAACAAAAATACAGTACACACATATGTACCCAAAACTGCGCTGACAAGGGGCGGGGGGGCTGCACTTGTGAAATAACACTTTGCCAGTTAAGGATTCACAACCAACACTACCCCATTTCCTATTGGATGAAAGTCCTAAAGGAAGTGAGGTAATCACACTAGGTATTAATAGAGCAAGACTGCCCCACAGAGCTCATTCACATTTGTGGAAGAGACTGATGCACATCTCTGGGAAATCTGGACTTGTAAGTAATATTGGACCTATGGGCCGTTATTATTCTGATATCAATTCTTAATAGAAACACTGATTAGGGTTAATTATTTATAGGGGCTCATCACTTAATGACACGCACCAGTGGAGATTGATTCATTATGTGAGTAAATATTAGTATATTTAATTTCATTATTTTTATATATTATTAATTATTGATTAATATTAAATATATTTTATAATAGGTTCCTATATACGAGGGTTCATATTCACATATGGAGGCTATGGTATGACCACCTTCCTATACTTGAAGTAAGTTCACTTATTTAATATAATATTTACAATAAAATATAATCAATAGACACTAATTGTATTTAATATTGTTTAATATTATTGAATAGGTCACTAATTGAAAGAAATTCATCTTATGGACACAATATTACATTTAAGGAATAAGATCTTTCACTAGAATATTTTTACACCATTTATATACCTTTCTTACCTATAAGTAAGTATATTTGAAGTCATCTCATTACTTCAATCTAATAAGGATCTGACTTAATACCACTCTAAACTAGTTCTAATTATTTATTGATCACATTATAGGTCATTAAAACTAACTACAAGTAAATCACGTTATTCATTGTGTGGTCCTTGAGGAGTCATGGTATGCATACCTCTTTCCTTCTTTATTCTAAATTGTGTGTACAAAAGTTGTTTTGTTAATTAGATACCAACAAAAGGTGTCTTTTATTCAAATCATTTTTTAATTATTTCAGCTTTCGGTAATAATAAATTGGTAGCCTGCTAATTGAGTACATACGGTTTCCATTGTATCTAATTGATTTTTATTTACTCCGAATGCCAATATGTCTAACATCATTTATGAATATGACCTTTTGAAATTATGTACCGGCTGTTCGCTGTAATCATGAACTATATATTATAGTGGATAAATTGTTGTCTTCTTCATTCTTCTCCTCCATCAACCAGCTTTTTGTTGATATCCCCTGATGAAGTCCTAACAAGGAAGAAACGCGTTGGGATCTGAACTCTAAAGCAAGGACACCTAAACCTTGATGTTATTCTGCTAGAGGTTATACATGTCCAATGAACTGCTTTTAATAAATTCTTGTGAATTTTTATGGTTGTTGGTTGTATATTAATTGACAATCAGTTATTTTATTTAAGAAAAATTTGTTGTGCGCACTTGGAATTTTGTTGTATATATATATATATATATATATATATATATATATACACACATTTGTTTAAAATATGTATTTATTTTATTATGGGAACATATACTGTATAAGTGCATTAGCTTTTAATTATGATGGTTTAATTATGTCTTTATAACAATTTGTTGTGTTTCTAAAATTGAGAAACCCTATTGCTCAATGCAGGGCTTGCTATGTATTTGGGTCTGTGTGTGGTAGATGGAAGATGCGGTGGAGCATGTGCCTTCAGGTTATGTTTTAAGCTGTTATACAAGCGGTGGTTTCACCACCACCTTTGGTTCGAATTTGAGCTGATATTCTTCATGTGATTTTGTATTAAACTGTTATACATTTAATGCAATATTGGCGCCCTCTTTCCTATCATTTCTAGACATTAATTTCCCAATTGGAGTCGGGTATAAGGGGAGACAACAGCTGATAAATACAGCGTGCTGACTGACTGTGATTACCCACAGAGCCGTGGATGTCAGCAAATAAATTACTCATTCCTGATAACAGTGTGTATTGGCATACTTCAGCTGGGGAGACACTCCTCCATTCTCCTCGTTTTGGCGCTGGCGCACCTTTCTCAGTGCAACAGCATTGAAATTGCGGTCAGTGCCTTTAGCACTGAAACCGCTGTCAGGGATATGGAGTGTCTCCTCACTATTACCAGGAATGGGTAATATATTTGCTGAATTAAGCATTATTGGAAGCACTATTTAAAGCACTTTGTAATGGTGGATTAAATCATCCATTGATTCTGGAATGCATTTTGGTTGTGCTGGACTCTCTTTTTCCTACATGCTTTATTGCTAGTAAGGATGAATTCAGTTATGTGAATTATTACTGGACCTAGCACCCACAATTTCATTAAGTGTTGTGTTTGATTCATGAATGTGTGTGTATATGTATATATACACTGCTCAAAAAAATAAAGGGATCACTTAAACAACACAATGTAACTCCAAGTCAATCACACTTCTGTGAAATCAAACTGTCCACTTAGGAAGCAACACTGATTGACAATCAATTTCACATGCTGTTGTGCAAATGGAATAGACAACAGGGGGAAATTATAGGCAATTAGCAAGACAGCCCCAATAAAGGAGTTGTTCTGCAGGTGGTGACCACAGACCACTTCTCAGCTCCTATGCTATCTGGCTGATGTTTTGGTCACTTTTGAAAGCTGGTGGTGCTTTCACTCTAGTGGTAGCATGAGACAGAGTCTACAATCCACACAAGTGGCTCAGGTAGTGCAGCTCATCCAGGATGGCACATCAATGCGAGCTGTGGCAGGAAGGTTTGCTGTGTCTGTCAGCGTAGTGTCCAGAGCATGGAGGTGCTACCAGGAGATAGGCCAGTGCATCAGGAAATGTGGAGGAAGCCATAGGAGGGAAACAACCCAGCAGCAGGACCGCTACCTCCTCCTTTGTGCAAGGAGGAACAGGAGGAGCACTGCCAGACCCCTGCAAAATGACCTCCAGCAAGCCACAAATGTGCATGTGTCTACTAAAATGATCAGAAACAGACTCCATGAGGGTGGTATGAGGGCCCGACGTCCACAGGTGGGGGTTGTGCTTACAGCCCAACACCGTGCAGGACGTTTGGCATTTGCCAGTAAACTCCAAGATTGGTAAATTCGCCACAGGTGCCCTGTGCTCTTCACAGGTGAAAGCAGGTTCTCACTGAGCACATGTGACAGACATGACAGAGTCGGGAGACGCCAAGGAGAACGTTCTGCTGCCTGCAACATCCTCCAGCATGACCGGTTTGCAATGGGTCAGTAATGGTGTGGGGTGGCATTTCTTTGGGGGGCCGCACAGCCCTCCATGTGCTCGCCAGAGGTAGCCTGACTGCCATTAGGTACTGAGATGAGATCCTCAGACCCCTTGTGAGACCATATGCTGGCACAGTTGGCCCTGGGTTCCTCCTAATGCAAGACAATGCTAGACCTCATGTGGCTGGAGTATGTCAGCAGTTCCTGCAAGACGAAGGCAATGATGCTATGGACTGGCCCGCCCGTTCCCCAGACCTGAATCCAATTGAGCACATCTGGGACTTCATGTCTCGCTCCATCCACCAATGGCACGTTGCATGACAGACTGTCTAGAAGTTGGCGGATGCTTTAGGCCAGGTCTGGGAGGAGATCCCTCAGGAGACCATCCGCCACCTCATCAGGAGCATGCCCAGGTGTTGTAGGGAGGTCATACAGGCACATGGAGGCCACGCACACTACTGAGCCTCATTTTAACTTGTTTTAAGGACATTTCATCTGTGACAGAATATACTGTCCAAGGTCCATTCTGACTATGTTGTAGTAGCTATTGTTCTTAAACAGAGCCAGGTGAGATGTGTTATGCTGGACCAGTCACTAGACACTAATAGCAGGACGCTGGGAGCAGTTGGAGCCCTCCGAGGTCACATATGACTATAAAAGGATAAAACAGGGAGTGACTGGCTATCTTCCCCCATCACCAAGGGATTAATTGCATCAAGATCCCATTGTTCTCCCCCTGAGAACAGCAGGGGGGATCTCTACATGACTCATCTCTTTTACAGACCCTCATTGATCTCTTCCAATCAGGAGGGACTTTGGTGGTGGAAATTGGAATGTTGTTTAAAAAGGGAAGGCAAGAGATCTCCAGTGTGTGTGTGTGAGTTTGGCTTCAAAAAGCTACTAGTCCTGGAGTCTCAGCTCCTGCTAGTGTGCTGAGGATTTTGCCTGGGAGCATTGTGGCTACTGGATTACCCACTTTTCCCTGGATTTGCAGACTTGTTGGCTCTGCTGTATGAACACTGCTTGAAACCCCTGTGATCCTACACAATTATACTACATCCAGACAAGAGCATGTGGGAAAGTGCTGGGAAGTCTGATGGTAAACTGCTGTTTATTGGGACCTGTTGTTCTGGGGTTAATTTCAAATGTGTTCATTTTATAGTTGATTTAGAGAGTTTGTACTAAGTAAATCCCTAATAAATATATTGTTATATCTTTATCTGTCTACTGTCTGCGTGACCTGACCCAGAAGTCCTGGAGTACCCTCTGAGTTTATGCTCTAATACTCTTGGTCTTCACAATTGGTGGCAGACAGTGGGGTCATGCAGTCCCATCCAGTGGGAAGAGCATAAGGTGCTGTACAGAGATAAACCAACAGGAACAGGTTTCAGTAAAAAGTAGCCAAGTAATATCAGTCCCGTTAGATAACCCAACAGACATCTCAGGAAGAATGGCGAGTGAAGCTGCAATAGGTGATTTAAGGGAAGCAGAGAAATATTACAGGAGGACTAGGAAACAGCAGTTGTTTGAGTTCTGCAAGCTAAAGAAGATCCCCTGTTATGGAACTGAACAAAAGGATGTGTTAATCAATCTACTATTGGAGTTTGACAGAGCTCACCCAGGGGAGATTGCTCTAAGTGTTGAGGAGGAAGAGCAAATCCCAGCAGTGGGGACAAGAATGGGGAGAATGCAGAGACCAGAGGCAACTCCTGAAACATTGGAGCGGATGATGAAAGCCCTAGGGGACAGAGCTACCTCTAGGTAAAGGGCAGGAGTAATACAAACTGTGTTGGGGATAAATATCTACCCGGCGGGACCAGCTAGACAGGCTGTGCAAGAAGAAGAAAGTAGAAAGCCACGTCTAAGATATAGAGATGTGCCCAGATTTAAGGAAGAAGAGACGGACATTGATACTCATCTGCAGGTTTTTGAGAAACTGATGACCATGCACCAGATTGATGAGGAGGAGTGGGCTTGTTAGGTGGGACCCAGTTTAACAGGCAAAGCTCAGCAAGCCTATCAATCTCTAGCAAATGAGGATGTGGAAACTACCAACTGGTGAAGAAAGCCCTGCTAGCAAAATTCCAAGTCACCCCTGAATCCTATTGGGCAAAATTCTGGACTCTAAATCATGGGGGGATGACTCCCATGCTGAATTTGCCAGACAACTGAAGAGAGCGTGCCAGCAGTGGTGGGATGGACAACATGTGTGTTCCCCAGAACAAATCCTGTATAAAGTGCTTCTGGAACAATTATTAAATAAAATGGCACCAGAGGTCCGAGAGTGGGTGGCTGACAGTAAACCTCCAAACCCAGAGTCAGCAGCCCGAATGGCAGATGAGTATCTTGCTAACCGGGTCAGATGGAAGGCACCCAGTGTACAGCAACAAGGAACACATAGAATGGGAATGAGAGAGACCCAGAAAACCAGACCATTATCTGCCCCAGAAAACCAGAGGGATACCGCACCTCGACACTCACTAGTGCAACAGTCCTATCCCCGCAGATGTTACCGATGTGATCAGCCAGGGCACATCCAGAAGGATTGCACTTGGTCTTGAGGACCTTATGTGGGAGCTCGTCCTGCCCCAGTTAATGTGGTCTACCAACCAGTGGGGGGATTTGAACGGGAATATCCCCATCCTGATGCACCAGAGGTGATGGATGGTGTGTATGTGGTGGACCTAGTAGTGGGGGAGGGAAGCCAAACTAACAGAAACATGAAAGGTCATTTGCAGTCTGTCTGTGTGGATGACCAGGAGGTCCAGGGGTTGAGAGATTCAGGAGCCTACCTTACCCTCATAGAACCTGACCTGGTGTCAGTAGACAAGATCCTGGAGGACCAAAGGGTTAGAATCGCCATGGCAGGGAATCAAGTTTGGGATATCCCAGTAGCCCGAGTGCATCTGTACTGGGGGGCAGACCATAGCCCTGTGGATGTAGGAATTCTTAGCGGCCTGCAAGCAAAAGTCATTCTGGGGAATGACCTAGGACAGGGACTGGTCACACATTTTGGTGACCAGGAACCAAGCCCTGAGAATGACCCCCTCAACAGAGACAAACTCTGCATCTTCGTCCACCCTGGGGCCCACTCTCACTCAGATCCAACACACTACTGCTTCTGAACCCAATACACAGGTGGTGAGTATGCCCATCACTGAGAATGATATGCTTATAAATAGGAGTACTGCAGTTGACCATGGGTAGGTAGATAGAAGTGAATTCAGAAAGCTACAGAAAACTGATCCCACCTTAGCCAAACTTCGAAGTGTAGCAGATAGTGGGTTTTCTGACTCTGAAGGGTATAAGGTAGCATGAGTGAACGGGCTGTTGTATAGAATTTCTCCTCATAGTCATGATCTCGACCATGGCAGTGCCTTAAAGCAATTGGTGGTTACCCAAAGATATCGACAGCAGCTGTTGACCTTAGCCCATGACATACCAAAAAATCACTTATGTGAGAAAGCGCATGAAGACTTTAAACATATTTATTTCATATAAAAAAACTATAAAATTCTATTATAGCATCAACATATGCATATTACCGCTAAAGAGATTTTGAAACAATGTAGTTAATATTGCTACACACATAGAACTGTCATTAAATAGAAACACAAGTCAGTCCATGTTTATCACCAGCTGCCACTTATTTGCAGATTTGACTTCAAGATTTTTATTTCCACTTTGTGGCTAGAATACAACTTAATGTCCCGCATCAATAGATTCTAAATTCTTTGTCCACAAAGTTGGTATATACTGTAGGTACCGCTTTAACTTCATAGATTGTGACTATTGTTCAAATCAAAATGCTGCAGCAAAGTTCCCCCTTGCTCCAATATTTTATTCAGACTGTGGAGCTTTAAATAGATTTGTATATGAACAGACTTAATTTAACATACAGAGAAAACACCTCTTGTCCACTGGCACACACATGGTAACGTGTCTAGCAACAGAGGAATGATTGTTATGGACTACCAATAAATTCCCCATGGTTCTAATCCCACTCCAGCAGGGGAAATCCTGTGGCACGCTGCCGTAGCTGGGTGCCGCAGTACTAGGGAGGCCAATCCCGGGGCTTTTTTTCAATCCCGGGATTCGGGATTGAAAAATGCTCAATCCTGGGATTCCCGGGATCCCGGGATTGCAGTAGGGATCAGTGTAGGGAGCAGAGAGTATATGTGGAGGGCAGCGAGGGGTGGAAGGCAGCGAGGGAGGGTGGATGTAGGGAGCAAGGCAGGGTGGGTGCAGGGAGAATGTAAGGAGCAGGCAGGGAGGATGGTGTAGGGAGCAGCGGGACAGTGGGTATGTAGGGAGCATGTTAGGAGCAGGAAAGGAAGGTGGGTGTAGCGAGCAGGGAGGATGTCAGGAGTAGAGAGAGAGAGGGAGGATGTCTGGAGCAGTGAGGGAGTATGGCTGTAGGTAGCGATAGTACTTACTAATTGGGCAGGCCGCGGGCAGCAGCCATGGACACACACACACACACACTGACCACGCTGGCCGCATTTCAAATGTAGCGCTGGCCGCCAGCCAGTCAGAACTGGCAGTCCGGCAGCCAATCAGGAGCCGTGGCCGCTGCCGCGTCCCTGATTGGCTGCCGGTCTGCCAGCTCTGATTGGCTGGCAGCCGGCGCTACATTTGAAATGCAGCTAGCGCGGTCAGTGTGTGTGTGGAACTACCTCGCTGACAGCCGGGCAGCACTGAGCTACAGTGCTCAGCGCTGTCCGGTAAAAACTGCGCATGCGCACTCTAATCCCGTGAATCCCGGGATTGGAAGCTCTAATCCTGGGATTCAAATCCCGGCATTTTTGGGCCCAAATCCCAGGATCCCGCTGATCCCGATCCCGGGATTGGCCTCCCTACGCAGTACATCATCACACCACGTATTGGATCCACAGGCTCCGGCAGGGGGAAGCCGGATGGCTTTTAACAGAGAATACTTCCGAGGCATACCGCCGCGGCTGGGCATCTCATAGACGGACATGTCATGCTCTGTGAGCTCAGCGGCAGCAGGGAAGACACAGTGGTTATTGGCCACGGCTGTCCCCTGAGGGAAGATAACAACACCTGGGCTGCAGTGAGGTGAGACATAGTTCTCTAAACTGATAATCATTCCTCTGTTGCTATACACGTTACCATGTGTGTGCCAGTGGACAAGAGGTATTTTCTCTGTATGTTAAATTAAGTCTGTTCATATACAGTACAAATCTATTTAAAGCTCCACAGTCTGAATAAAATATTGGAGCAAGGGGGAACTTTGCTGCAGCATTTTGATTTGAACAATAGTCATAATCTATGAAGTTCAACCGATACCTATATACCAACTTTGTGGACAAAGAATTTAGAATCTATTGATGCGGGACATTAAGTTGTATTCTAGCCACAAAGTGGAAATAAAAATGTTGAAGTCAAATCTGCAAATAAGTGGCAGCTGGTGATAAACATGGACTGACTTGTGTTTCTATTTAATGACAGTTCTATGGTGGTCATTCCAAGTTGTTCGCTCGATGCCGATTTTCGCTATATTGTGATTAGTCGCTTACTGCGCATGCGCAAGGATCGCAGAGCGCATGCGGTTAGTTATTTTACACAAAAGTTAGGTATTTTACTCACGGCATAACGAGGATTTTTCATTGTTCTGGTGATCGGAGTGTGATTGACAGGAAGTGGGTGTTTCTAGGCGGAAACTGGCCGTTTTATGGAGTGTGCGAAAAAAACGCTGGCATTTATGGGAAAAACACGGGAGTGTCTGAAGTAACGGGGGAGTGTCTGGGCGAATGCTGGGTGTGTTTGTGACGTCAAACCAGGAACGAAACTGACTGAACTGATCGCAATGGCTGAGTAAGTCTGGAGCTACTCAGAAACTGCTAAGAAATTTCTATTCGCAATTCTGCAAATCTTTCGTTCGAAATTCTGCCAAGCTTAGATACACTCCCAGAGGGCAGCGGCTTAGCGTGTGCAATGCTGCTAAAAGCAGCTAGCGAGCGAAAAACTCGGAATGAGGGCCTTTGTGTGTAGCAATATTAACTACATTGTTTCAAAAGCTCTTTAGCAATAATATGCATATGTTGATGCTATAATAGAATTTTATAGTTTTTTTATATGAAATAAAAATGTTTAAAGTCTTCATGCGCTCTCTCACATAAGAGATTTTTGGTTTAGAATTTGGTAACACTTCAGAATACTGAGTGGGAGCTGCATTTAGATTTTAAGTTGTGGTCATCAGCAAAGTATATTGGATAGTGTATGGAAACTAAATAATTTTTTATTAGAATAGAATATATTTGCGCCTGAATTTATATTCACGCACAGACTCAGGTGGACCTGTAAATAAGTTTGGTCCTGTGCGCCTGTGCATTTGTATAATTGTATTGTTGCCATGACATACCAGCAGCTGGACACTTTGGGGTCAGGAAAACGCTTGCTCAAGTTTTGAGAAGTTTTTTTTGGTCCAATGTATCCCATGATGTGAAGCATTATCGAGCCTCCTGTGATACTTGTCAGAGGTTAGGAGGTGTACCACAAAGAGCCCCTGTACATCCTTTACCTATAATTGGGGAACCTTTTCAGCGGGTAGCCGTAGATATAGTAGGGCCTCTTAAGATTCCTAGTCATTCAGGAAAAAGATATATTCTGACCCTCATAGACTTTGCAACTCGATATCCCGAGGCTGTAGCACTCTCCTCTATAGATGCAGAGCATGTAGCGCAGGCCCTGAGTGACATATTTAGTAGACTGGGCTATCCCAAAGAGATTGTAATGGATCAGGGGGCCCAATTTCAGGGGGAATTGTTACAGACATTATGGGAAAAATGGGGAATACGTCCCTTAAGGACCACCCCCTATCACCCACAGACTAATGGATTATGTGAGAGATTTAATAGAACAATCAAACACCTGTTGCAGGCTTATCCGCAATCAGAGCGGAGGGACTAGGAAAGGGCACTGCAGCAGCTCCTGTTTGCATATATGGAAGTGCCACAAGACTCTGCTGGGTTTTCCCCCTTTCAATTGTTGTAAGGCCGCAGGGTCAGAGGACCACTGGATCTAGTCCGTGAAAGCTGGGAAGGAAGCTTTATTGATCATGGTCAACCCATCCTGCAGTATGTGGCACAGATGCGGGAAAGGATGGCGAGGTTAATGGCCTTAACACAAACAAATCTCCAAGGGGCACAGGCCCACCAATCTGAATGGTATAATCAGAATGCCAGACTCAGGGAATTACATGAGGGACACAAAGTAATGGTGCTTATTCCTGTACATAAGAATAAATTACAGGCTACCTGGGATGGCCCTTATACTGTGGTAAAACAGTCAGGCCCAGTGAATTACATTGTTGCCCTGGATAAGGCTAGCCGACAAGTCAGAAATGTCCACATTAATCATCTCAAAGCTTATGCAGAAAGAAATGTAGCAGCAATGGTAGTATGTTGTCACCCCATGGAGGCCCCTGAGTTAGACCACTTACCTGATTTATTAGAGGAATGCAAGAAGGGCAAAGGATTGGAGGCAGTCAAACTTAGTGTTGCCCAGCGTCAGGACATGGGGGAGGTGTTAATGGCCCAGGCTTTGCAATTTACATGTATTCCAGGGACCACCACCCTCACTCAGCATGTGGTAGATACAGGGGAGGTCAAGCCCATCCGGCAAAAACCATACAGAGTCACGCCTGAGGTAGCAGGCAGCCTCAAAAGGGAGATTGATGAGATGCTGGCGTTAGGGGTTATTGTGAAGTCCAATAGTCCATGGGCAGCCGGGGTAGTCTTAGTTCCCAAGAAGGATGGGACCACCAGATTCTGTGTGGATTACCGACGTTTGAATGAGGTGACTGTCACAGATGCATATCCCATACCCCGGGTGGAAGAGTTGTTGGAGAGATTAGGGGGAGCAACCTATGTAACCACTCTAGATCTTAGTAAAGGATACCGGCAGGTCCCCTTAAGTCCTGAGGCCCAAGAAAAATCTGCGTTTACCACTCCATTTGGGCTTTATCATTTTTTGTCTATGCCCTTTGGCATGAAGAATGCCCCGGCCACTTTTCAGAGAGATATAGATGTAATGTTGGAAGGGTGTCAGGATTTTGCACAAGCATACCTAGATGGCATAGCTATATTTAGTTCTTGCTGGGAAGACCATCTATCACAAGTGGCCGAGGTCCTTAGGCGTTTTCAGCAGGGTGGGTTAACCATCCATTCTGATAAATGCCAAATAGGAATGGCTGAGGTGCAAATATCTAGGTCACCGAGTGGGAGGGGGTAAGATTAGACCAGAGCTAGCTAAAGTGGAAGCCATTCTAAACTGGCCAAGACCTTCCAATCAGAAACAAGTAAGAGCATTTTTAGGACTAGCTGGCTACTATAGGAGGTCCGTTCCCCAATACAGCACATTGGCCAAACCTTTGACTGACCTGACCAAAAAGAAATATGCTAGACAGGTTGCATGGTCCCCTGAATGTGAGAGCGCATTTGTGGCCCTGAAAGAAACCCTCTCCAGTGCCCCAGTACTAGCTGCCCCCGACTTCTCCAAGAAGTTCATTGTTCAAACTGACGCCTCTGGTTATGGTTTGGGAGCAGTGTTATGCGAAGTGGGGGAGGATAACCGTGACCTCCCTGTGGTATATTTTTCCCGTAAACTGGTGGATCGGGAAGTGGCTTTTGCTACCATTGAGAAAGAATGCCTGGCCATTGTGTGGGCCTTGAAAAAGCTACAACCATACTTTTATGGACGAGAATTTATGGTGGTGACTGACCACAATCCACTTCATTGGTTACAAAAGACAGCTGGGGACAATGGGAGATTACTATGTAGGAGTCTTGCCTTGCAAAGTTTTAACTTCTCCATCTCTCACAAAAATGGCCGTAAGCATACCAAAGCTGATGGATTTTCTAGCAGAGAAGAAGGAAACAGCATTGCACCTGGTAAAGGTCACATGGCTGATCCAGGAAAAGGATCCAACCCTGCTCCCTTGATTTAAGAAGAGGGAGGTATGGGACAGAATATACTGTCCAAGGTCCATTCTGACTTTGTTGTAGTAGCTATTGTTCTTAAACAGGGCCAGGTGTGATGTGTTATGCTGGACCAGTCACTAGACACTAATTGCTGGAAGCTGGGAGCAGTTGGAGCCCTCTGAGGTCACATATGACTTTAAAAGGATAAAACAGGGAGTGACTGTCTTTCGTCCCCCATCACCAAGGGATTAATTGCATCAAGATCCCATTGTTCTCCCCTAGGACTGAGTCAGACACTGGGGCATGAGAACAGCAGGTGGGATCTCTGCATGACTCATCTCTTTTACAGACCCTCATTGATCTCTTCCAATCAGGAGGGACTTTGTTGGTGGAAATTGGAATGTTGTTTAAAAAGGGAAGGCAAGAGATCTCCAGTGTGTGTGTGAGTTTGGCTTCAAAAAGCTACTAGTCCTGGAGTCTCAGCTTCTGCTAGTGTGCTGAGGATTTTGCCTGGGAGCATTGTGGCTACTGGATTACCCACTTTTCCCTGGATTTACATGTATAAATCATTACTAAAAGTCTTGAGGAAGGGGTTTTCCCTGAAACGTTACATTTAAATATACTTTTTTTCTGGATTCAGCCTCTGGAGTGCCTCATTGTCCGCGTTTGGAGGTGTATGTATCTTTTTGGATTATGGCAATGGGGCAAGCTGCATTAAGTTGAATTGAGTGCCGGCTGAGTTGTATTCATGTACATTAGGGTTGCATCAGCATGCAGTCCAGGTAGCATGGCAACTACAGCGTTTTTTTAAAACATTGAATATTGGATTTACCGAAATTTGTGCCTGTTTATTTGTCTCAGTCAGCCAGGTTGTGCTGTTTGATTTTTTCACTGGTGTGGAACTTGTGTGCATTACAAATAGTATGGATCCAGCTAGTGGCACATCAGCTTCGCAAGATGCGGCAGAATGCCATACTTTTATTGTACCTCCTGGTGAGACCTTTTGCTTTACTCCAGAGCAAATAGAGGGGATTCTTCTTAAAGAGAAAGTACCTGGCTATGATACTAAGCACACTATGGAAGATGTATACATTCAGTTGTTCAAGCTTAAATGTCGTGAGACGGATTATTTACTTCATGCTTCCTCTCTCACCGAATATTATAAAGACAAGAAAATTCCACGGGGGTTTCGATGTAGGAACATCCCTACCATCGGTAGGAATAATCCCGAGTTTATTATAAAATGGATTGGCATCCTGACTAGGTGTGCGCTAGATCTCATGATTCTAGTGATTGACGAGGCACGCCGTGAACTAGATTCAACTCGGGCTAAAATGAAATCCCTGGAGAAGGAATCAAAGAAGTTATTGAATGATCCCATCAATTCCAGTTGGGTCACTAAACTTGAACAACAATATAGGAAAGATCTACTCAAGTTCAAAAGGAATAAATGGTCCACGGTTGATAACGATTATGATGAGAACAGGGTGTATCGTTGGCTGTCTGGCAATGAGGGGGAACCTCGCAATAAAGTACGCTATCAAAAGAGACGACCGTGGCAGAAAAAAATGTTCTGCTCAGGGCACACCAAACAGTAACAGTAATAGTGACTTTTTGATTTCAGATTCTGATGATTGTAATCCAAGTACGAGCGTCCCTTTAGGCCACGATTCCCAGCAATTAAGTCACCCAAGTGATCTTCCACCCGCCACAGTGGCCAAAACAAGAGGTGTCAAAAGTGCAGACAAAAAGAAGACACGCTAATATTCAAATTATCTGACAGGACATTATCAGAGGATGAACTGAAGGTATTGCAGAAGGCATTATCCTTTGTGCCAACAAACATGCATGATGGATTTGAATGGCACCGAGATCATCATAAACTGGCACGTAAATTACGTTTAAAGGAACATTACCAGTCTCGTCCAGTCACGGCTGTGACTACGCATATGGATCCTTTTCTGCATTCACACCCCAGCTCTAAATTTGATCCTACTTCATCCAATCTGTCTCTCAAACCTTTCAACAGACTTTTAGATGAATCTGTCTGCAAATTTGCTGCAGCGCCTGGCCGTATTTATCCTATAGTGAGACCGTTGCTCTTAGAAATTTAGCCAGCTATGAGGATATAGTCATTAGGCCCGCCAACAAGGGTGGAGCCGTGGTGGTCCAAAACATTGTCGATTACCGGGATGAAATTGTACGCCAATTTTCTGAAACAGATGTGTATAAAAAATTGGCCAGTGATCCTACTAAGGAATATCAACGCGAAGATAGAGCCATTCTTGATACCGCGGTCCAAGAGGGTCTGTTTACACCAGCACTACAGAAGATTTTGTACAAGGAACATCCTATAACTCCTGTGCTTTATACATTGCCAAAACTCCACAAGGACAGTGTATCCCCTCCCGGTAGGTCTATCATATCGGCCAGGAATTCACTTGTACAATCAATAGCTCAGCTGCTGGACTTCATTTTACAACCACTACTTTTGTGCAAGCAGTCATTTCTTGTGGGCTTTATTACGTTGGACAAACCTCTAGGCCGTTTAGGGACCGGATGGCACTGCATCGCTCTGCCATCAGTCTAGCCGGTAGGAATTTGGACCAGCCCGTGGCATGCCACTTTAAAGCAAAGGGTCATACTCTTTCCATGTTAAGGTACTTTATGATTGACCACATCCCTTTATTATTAAGGGGCGGTGATTGTCAGAAAGCCCTTCTTTGAGCTGAATCAAGATGGATTATTCGACTAAATACTATGTCCCCTATGGGGCTTAACGATAAAATTAACTGGAATAGTTTAATGTAGGGATTCCCTATGGGGTGTGAAGCAGTGACCCTTTTGCTATGTAGTAGGCTTGAGTTGAGGTGGTACTTTGTTTGATCATTGTTGTATTGATTTATATATTTTAGTAATGATTTATACATGTATGTGATTGATGCACACTGGTTACCTGTTATTTTAAATTTTTTGTTTTTGTTTTTCTATATTTGTGTTTAGAGCCATGCTGCTGTGGCAACCTCGCCCTCTAGCAGCGCTCCTGGGCCAGCATTGCACGATGAGCCTCCCGGCATGGAACGCAAGCTGCCTAGGTTGCTATGTCAACCAGGTCAAGCTACGACCTGGAAGTGCGGCACAGCGGCAGCCAGAGACGGGAGTGGCGGCGAGAGATGCGGAGGATGACACTGCTGGCTCTGGGGTACATTAGAGGGTAAGTTTGTCTATTTCACTTGTCGGGTATGTCTTGAGGAAGGGGTTTTCCCCGAAATGTTACATTTAAATATATATATATATATATATATATCAATGCATACAGGGTCCCTGGCACTCCGGTCTTACGTATGTCTTGGTCCGGTGCCCTCCCCTCAGATCAGCATCTGTAGATATCTGCTTTCTTATGGGCGGCACTCAGAGACTTTTATCAAACGGATTAAGTGAAAAAAAGACCCCACCGGGCCGTTTTATTGGTAACGTTTCGGAGTATACACACGGAAGTTGCACTGGAGGGTCACAGGTCAGTTTTTGTTATAAATGTCACTGTTGTTCACTACTTTGGTTGTCTGAGGAAGGGGATTATACCCCGAAACGTTACCAATAAAATGGCCCAGTGGGGTCTTTTTTTCACTTAATCCATTTGATAAAAGTCTCTGAGTGCTGCCCATAAGAAAGGACATATATATATATATATATATCTATATATATATATATATATATATATATATAGTGAATCAAAAGTCGCAGTACACCCTTTTGTTTCAAAAACTGTGCAGGAAATGGGAAAACTCAATACTCCAGTAATGTATGGTTGAAGTTGGCTATTTTTTAAGGCATGTTCCACACATGGGTGCCATCTTTAAATCAGCCATCATGAATCTAAGTCAGTTTTTTTCAAATGGAAAGGGGGACGTCTAACATATCAAACAACATCAGAATTTGCTGTAAACTTTATTGCTGCAAACATATTTGAAATAGCACGTATGTTTCAAAAGTTAAAACACTTTATTTGTTTCAGGTAACTGAAGATGGCTTTGTCAAAAAAGGAGAGAACTGAGGTCATTTTGATGTCTGGAGAACAAAGTTTCAATGTCATACCTGCAGATATTAACAACCGGCATCCATAGAGACCTCCAACTTTAACAACCGGCACCCAGAAAGACCTACAATGTGGTATGTGATATGGGATACCCCAGTAATTGGATCCATTTTCATTGAGCAGAACCTAAATACACAAAGCTACCTTAAAATGCTGCAAGAAGTGATGTTCCCCTCAATTCTGAATAAAGATGGCAGCTTCTCCTGTTACTTTCAACAGAATGCGGCTCCACCACACTACAGAGCAATTGTTCGTTAGTGGTCAGATGGTCAATTTACTGATCATTGTATTGGCCAATATGGTTCTGTGAAATGGCCACCCAGATAGCCTGACGTCAGGCTACTTGACTTTTATCTGTGAGGTCATTTAAAACAACTCGTGTATGTGGAGAAAATAAGAAACAGACATCATATCCAGCAATGCATTGAAGAAGCATGTGCCAACATCTTCGGAAATCCTTCTGCGAGTGCATGACAATTGGATCCAGTGCCTTCAAATTTGTTTTGACTAAGAGGGACAACATGTTGAACACCTAAAATGACTGGCCTTTATGGAGAACATTTCAGCCTGTAAATCCCCCCAAAAAGTGCTAATTTTGACCCATAACTGCTATTTCAAATCTGTTCACATCAATAAAGGTTTCTGCAAATTCTGTTGCTGTTTGACATGTTACACGACCCCCTTTCCATTTGAAAAAAAATCCAGACGTCCGATTTATAGATGGAGCCCATGTTCGGTACATATATTTGTGTGTACATATACATACAGTATGTGTGTTTATATATATATATATATATATATATATATAGAGTCCAATCCGGCCCGGCACTCCTAACGCTCCCCAGCGTTTGGTAACACGCTCCCGTGCCCTCACCTTCAAGGCAATGTGCCCAGCATACACGTAGCAAATAAGGGCGGCACTGGGAGACTTCTCAATAGCGGTGAAAAAAATAAGTGCTTTTAATGAGAATAGCAAAGTTTCGGGGGTCGCAGCCCCTTCGTCAGGATACAGTGTAGTGAAAAACAAACAAACTTAAATACCTGTGGACAGTGAGGCCCATCCCGCCGCCTCGAGTCGCGCTGCCTGGTTTCCGGTCCTGACGTCACCCCGCTCCCGGAAGTGACGCGGCTCCGGTACGTCTTGCCGGCACTCTGAGGCTCTGTGGGTAGGTAACCATGGTGATAATAGCAAACAATAACAAAAAAACAAATACATAAATTGTTAAGAAGTGTAAATAACCACTGGTTTACCTATATATTGATAAATATAAGATGTCTGTCGACAATAAAAACATATGGTGAAATAACCTTAGCTCATTAATACAACTAGAGCAATGAGAACGGCATATGGAGTTTATGTTATAATATACACCTAAACTGTTTGTTTAGGTGTAAGCTACCTTTACTGTGTACATGAAACGATGGAAAGTGAGAGCCAGTGAAACAGATAACTCAGCTGATGTTAACACTCCTATCTAAAGATAACATTTTAGGCTCAACGCTTCATTTAAACCCTTGGGAAACTGCGTGTTTAAAGTAAAAATCCATTTAGCTTCAACCTGTAGTAACCTCCTAGAGCGGTCCCCCCCCCACGTAGTGAGAACGGGACCTGATCAATTATCTTATATCTCAAAGTAGCCATCCCATGCTTGGCTAGCATGAAATGGCGGGCCACCGGTTGATCGCTACTGCCAGTTTTGATAGCCTCCCGTATGGCATAATGATGCTGTTCCATCCTGGTTTTAAAGGCACAATCAGTCTTACCCACATAAGCTAGTCCACATGGGCATGTCAACAGATAAATGACAAACTTGGAGTCACATGACAGAGGATATCTAATAGTAAACTTCTTGCCCATATGGGGATGTTGAAACGTGTCACCCTGAACCAGGTAACTGCAGGTAGTGCAGCCGCTACATCTAAAGCACCCATTTTTTCTCTGTAAAAAATTCCTAGATGTACGTTCCTTGGTGAACTTAGAAGTGTCTGTCTTAACCACGTAGTCGCGGATATTGCGACCCCTGGAGTAACTAGGCAGTACTCTGGAGTGATATACATCTCCTAAGTCCTCATCAGATGATACAATGGGCCATAACTGTTTCATTCGTTTAACCCTTGTAGTACTATCACTGTTGTATTGTGTCACCCACGGAAACCTCCCCTTAAGGGTTTTCTTATCTTTGGGAATTAGAAGTTCCTGCCGTGACACACTCATTGCTTTAAGTCTAGCATGTTGTAACAGGTCTGCTGGATAACCCCTCTCCCTAAATCGAATGGTCATTGCTTCCAACGGACTGTCTCTCTCATTCGGTGTGTTGGTTATTCTACACACACGTAGAAACTGTGAATAGGGAAGACCCCTAATGGTAGACTTAGGGTGTGCACTGTCAAATTTTAATAGGTTATTCCTATCTGTGGCTTTGGAGTACATTTTAGTGAAGATCATTCCCTCATGAACTGTGATACATACATCAAGAAAATTGATCTGAGACTCATTCACCTCAATGGTGAACTTGATGGGGCTAGACGTAGCATTGTGACGATCAATAATGCCTATCAATTGTGTTTTTGATCCTGCCCAAAAAATTAGCACGTCATCAATGTAATGCTGATAGAGGTACAATTGAGAGGAAATAGACGTGTCTTGGAGAAATATCTCACGTTCCACTTCCCACATGAAGGCATTGGCGAATGCCGGGGCCACTGCCGACCCCATGGCACAGCCCGTGCGTTGTAAATAAAAAATGCCATCATGTAGGAAGTAGTTATGAGTCAACGTGAACTCCAAGAGTGTTAGGAAAAACTTGATGTCAGGACCTGTATATGAGGGATTGTTGGTGATGAGGTGTTCAATGGCCTGTATACCTAACCCATGTGGGATACAGGTATACAGGCTTGTCACATCAATTGAAGCTAAGATAACCTCACGTGTTAACACCCCTACTTTTTCAAACAGCCTAAGAAGAGCAGACGTGTCCTTCAAATGGGTAGGAGTGCTCTGTATACACGGTTGCAAAAAACTATCACAATAGATAGAAATGGCTTCACACAAAGAACCCCTGGCAGACATTATTGGTCTGCCGGGGGGGTTCACCGCATCTTTGTGTAACTTTGGAATCACATAGAATACGGGAACCACCGGACACTCAACACTCAGCGCCTTGGAAACACCAACTGAAATTATACTGCTGTCCACAGCCTGTCTAAGTATTACATCCAACTCCTTCTTAAATACATTAGTAGGATCTTTAGATAACCTAGAGTAGGTAGAAACATCAGACAATAACCGTGAACACTCTGCTTTATATTGCTCAGTATCAAGAACCACATTACCCCCACCCTTATCAGCCTGCCGAATGATAATGTCTTCCCTTCTGCTGAGGGCTTTCAGGGCACCAAATTCTTCCTTAGAGAGGTTAGGATACACCCTCTCTCTAATGCCCTGCTGTGAAGTCTCCAGCATACGGCTGAAAGTCTTAATGGATGTGTTCATGGTATGTGGGTCAAAAGAAGATTTGGAAAGTTTCCTCACCTGGGGAGGTATTGAAATTGTCCCTGTTGTTAGTTCCTCTCCTTTGTGCTTAGCGAAATATTCTTTCAGCTTCAATGATCTAATGAGTTTATAGTTCTCAATCTTATGCTGAAATCGGTCTGTAATAGAGGTTGGGACAAATGATAACCTTCTACTTAGGACTTTGACCTCGATATCAGACAGCTGTTTAGTTGATAGATCAAAAATCAATTGTGTCTGCCCTTTGGTGGTTTGGTGCCCATGCTGGCTCCTCGTCTGCCTCCTCGCTTGGCCCCCTCGCCTCGTTGGGGTACCTCTCTTCCTGCTATGATAGCTCGGGTTCGTACCCCTAAAGGGACATCTCTCCTGTTGCGCGGGGTAACCTGGGAGGCATCATCTACTTCACTAGCTGAAGTACTGGAATACTGTGTACGTTGAGACCTCCTCCTATAGGGCGGTTGCCCATTACGAAGCTGAGATGACTGATTGCTCAGCCACGCGTAGACTTTGTGTTGATCATAATCCTGCTGGACTCGCACCCTCTTTTGTTTCTTGAATTTGATGAGGTTCACTCTGTACTGCTCCACTTCATCAGAGAGTTTGCTGAGCCAATCGGGGACCGGATCAGTGGTTAGATTGTGTTCATTTTCAAACACCGTTATCTTGCCCCGTTATCTATGTGATTCCAAAGTTACACAAAGATGCGGTGAACCCCCCCGGCAGACCCTTAATATCTGCCAGGGGTTCTTTGTGTGAAGCCATTTCTATCTATTGTGATAGTTTTTTGCAACCGTGTATACAGAGCACTCCTACCCATTTAAAGGACACGTCTGCTCTTCTTAGGCTGTTTGAAAAAGTAGGGGTGTTAACACGTGAGGTTATCTTAGCTTCAATTGATGTGACAAGCCTGTATACCTGTATCCCACATGGGTCAGGTATACAGGCCATTGAACACCTCATCACCAACAATCCCTCATATACAGGTCCTGACATCAAGTTTTTCCTAACACTCTTGGAGTTCACGTTGACTCATAACTACTTCCTACATGATGGCATTTTTTATTTACAACGCACGGGCTGTGCCATGGGGTCGGCAGTGGCCCCCGGCATTCGCCAATGCCTTCATGTGGGAAGTGGAACGTGAGATATTTCTCCAAGACACGTCTATTTCCTCTCAATTGTACCTCTATCAGCGTTACATTGATGACGTGCTAATTTTTTGGGCAGGATCAAAAACACAATTGATAGGCATTATTGATCGTCACAATGCTACGTCTAGCCCCATCAAGTTCACCATTGAGGTGAATGAGTCTCAGATCAATTTTCTTGATGTATGTATCACAGTTCATAAGGGAATGATCTTCACTAAAATGTACTCCAAAGCCACAGATAGGAATAACCTATCAAAATTTGACAGTGCACACCCTAAGTCTACCATTAGGGGTCTTCCCTATTCACAGTTTCTACGTGTGTGTAGAATAACCAACACACCGAATGAGAGAGACAGTCAGTTGGAAGCAATGACCATTCGATTTAGGGAGAGGGGTTATCCAGCAGACCTGTTACAACATGCTAGACTTAAAGGACTGAGTGTGTCACGGCAGGAACTTCTAATTCCCAAAGATAAGAAAACCCTTAAGGGGAGGTTTCCGTGGGTGACACAATACAACAGTGATAGTACTACGAGGGTTAAACGAATGAAACAGTTATGGCCCATTGTATCATCTGATGAGGACTTAGGAGATGTATATCACTCCAGAGTACTGCCTAGTTACTCCAGGGGTCGCAATATTCGCGACTACGTGGTTAAGACATACATTTCTAAGTTCGCCAAGGAACGTACATCTAGGAATTTTTTACAGAGAAAAAATGGGTGCTTTAGATGTAGCGGCTGCACTACCTGCATTTACCTGGTTCAGGGTGACACGTTTCAACATCCCCATATGGGCAAGAAGTTTACTATTAGATATCCTCTGTCATGTGACTCCAAGTTTGTCATTTATCTGTTGACATGCCCATGTGGTCTAGCTTATGTGGGTAAGACTGATTGTGCCTTTAAAACCAGGATGGCACAGCATCGTTATGCCATACGGGAGGCTATCAAAACTGGCAGTAGCGATCAACCGGTGGCCCGCCATTTCATGCTAGCCAAGCATGGGATGGCTACTTTGAGATATAAGATAATTGATCAGGTCCCGTTCTCACTACGTGGGGGGGGGACCGCTCTAGGAGGTTACTACAGGTTGAAGCTAAATGGATTTTTACTTTAAACACGCAGTTTCCCAAGGGTTTAAATGAAGCGTTGAGCCTCAAATGCTATCTTTAGATAGGAGTGTTAACATCAGTTGAGTTATCTGTTTCACTGGCTCTCACTTTCCATCGTTTCATGTACACAGTAAAGGTAGCTTACACCTAAACAAACAGATTAGGTGTATATTATAACATTAACTCCATATGCCGTTCTCATTGTTCTAGTTGTATTAATGAGCTAAGGTTATTTCACCATATGCTTTTATTGTCGACAGACATCTTATATTTATCAATATATAGGTAAACCAGTGGTTATTTACACTTCTTAACAATTTATGTATTTGTTTTTTTGTTATTGTTTGCTATTATCACCATGGTTACCTACCCACAGAGCCTCAGAGCGCCGGCCAGACGTACCGGAGCCGCGTCACTTCCGGGAGCGGGGTGACGTCAGGACCGGAAACCAGGCAGCGCGACTCGAGGCGGCGGGATGGGCCTCACTGTCCACAGGTATTTAAGTTTGTTTGTTTTTCACTACACTGTATCCTGACGAAGGGGCTGCGACCCCGAAACGTTGCTATTCTCATTAAAAGCACTTATTTTTTTCACCGCTATTGAGAAGTCTCCCAGTGCCGCCCTTATTTGCTGCGTATATATATATATATATATATATATATATATATATATATATAAACTTCATGAACGGCGGCACTCAGAAATAAAGGACACAGCACTGTCCTTTATTCCTGAGTGCCGCCGTTCACGAGTTTTATTGTTTGGGAGTTGCTTCACTCTCCTATTACGGAAGGCAACGGACAAAGTATCCCAGTTTATGCTGAGAGTGCCGGGCTACGCGCTGTACATATATATATATATATATATATATATATATATATATTACAAAAGTGCAGCACTCGACGAGCATAAGAATACACATGCAGAGTAATGCGATCAACATTTCAGTGTTAATACACTATTTTCAAGATACAATAGTCAGGTATTCAAAAACGATCTCACCTTTATACAGCATATCACCCAGTGAACGGTCCCACCGGCATGTGGGATTGGCGCTCCCATCCGGTGTCCACCATTGATGACATCTTACCGCACAGCTGTAGCATCAAGGGACTAACGTTAGTGCAACCCTCACCATAGCAACATAACAACACATAACATACAGAGTACGCTGGAAGATAAAGATAGAAAGCATGATAAGTAACATGATGATACACAAATTTTGGTATAAGTGAACTGAAAAATCCTACACAAGTATAACGGTCACAGACCACAAACCATATAAAATATAGAAGACACTCTATGCATATATATATAAACACCTAAAAAAATAAAATTTAAGAAATATGAAAGAGAAAGGTTTTCATTAAGACCTCTAGGTGAAATCACATCCAAACGGTGGATCCACCGTGCTTCACATTTAAGTAACATTAAATTGCGATCCCCTCCTCTCACGGGCAATGGAACATGGTCTATCATTCTATACCTCAAGGAAGCAAGATTATGCCGTGCTTCCACAAAGTGACGTCCGACAGGTTGGTCGCTTGTCCCACTTAATAATGCAGCTCTAATAGTAGAACGATGACCCGACCCACATATGAGAGCCCACAAGGACATACAATTTGATATATCACATAAGTACTGTTACGTGTAAGATGGTATTTTATCTTATATTTCTTCCCAGTATGGGGGTGAGAAAATTCATCACCCGTTAGGAGGAAGCAACAGGTGGTACATGGACATTGAAAACATCCTGTTTTCTCAGCGGACAAAAAGTGTTTGGGCATATTATCTCTAATAGTAACATCTGCCCTAACTAGATGGTCATGAAGATTTCTGCCACGTGAATAATATGGCATCAACTGAGTATCCGTAAACTGTAAAAAACTGTCCGATGATAATAGAGGCCATTTAGATTTAGCAATTCTACTAATAGAAGGTGATAACTGGTTATATTTGTTCATCCAGGGGAGTTTATTATCTACGATTTTTTTATAGGTGTTTAAAAGCAGGACTTTCCTATCTAGCCGTAGCACTGATTCTTTAGTAGCCATTAGTTTCTTCAGGGGATATCCCCTTATAACAAACTTATGATTCAAATCATCCATTTGGGTACTTGCTAAAGAAATATCAGAGTGAGTCGGTTCAAATCAGGCTCAATGTTTTGGTGTCTCCACCCTTATCAAGAACTTGATAAAGACTAACTTTCTGTCATAGAGACTAAGACAGAAAGTGAGGGATGCACTAGGCACCATGTGAGTATAAAAGTATCCATGATTTAATGAAAAAGTAAAAGGTTCACATACATCTATGAAAGAAATCATCAGCCCCAGTCTCTTCCTGTGATACCTCCGGATGGCTCACAGTGTAAACGCTGTATGGCTGGTAGCAGCAGCAGCGACACCAGCTCCAGGTCTACTGCAAGAAGAATGCTTGTCTGCAGTGTATTAAAGCATTTCCTGGTCTCAGATCTCCTCTCTCCACGGACACAGACTATGATGTCTGTCAGCTTCAGTCCACAGGCCACACCCAACCGGTTTCATCATTAGACTTCATCAGGGGTGTGTGGCCAAGCTAGCAACTGCTCAGTATTTATGATCATTTAAATCTACTATGCAAATTAGCACATTAATGCATTATTTAAACCATTAGTATAAAACAAGTTCATTAACTATTAAAACAACATTTCATAAAAGTCACAATTAAAAATGCATACATATTTATCATTTACCAGCGGAAGCGGTAGCATATATTACATCCACATTCTATAGTATATAATACATAGCCTATTTAACCAGCAATCTATTAACCCCATCATTACATACATTTATATTATAACATATAATTACCAAACCTTGTAACAAACCTAACCACTCAGGCTGTTTATACTGATACTGCTCTCTTGATGTACAAAGATACATTTTATTCAATAAAATACTTTTTATTCAATAAAAAAACTTTCTAAAAACAGACTGAAAAAAAGACAATATACACAAATAATATTTATTGAGACTCCCTAGCCCTTCAATCAGCAGCTCTTTAATCACCATATAATACTTCTCATCATTTTGAACTTCAAGTTAGGACAACACATTCCACACTTTCACCGGTTTCTGACATTCACCTTAAGGCAGTGCAAAGTAACCTATAATTAAGACAATTTTGCTCTGCCAACCAAAAATTTCATACATCCGTGTCTAGTGCAAGAAAGGGGTGATGTCATAATTTTCGTTCAAACCATCCGGATTCATAGTTTTCAGTGTATGGATCCAATTAGTCTCCCTTCTACTTAATCTATTTAAAACATCTCCACCCCTATCATCCAGGACCACATGTTCAATAGCTCTGAAGCTGAATTTATTTAAATTACCCCTCCACAACTTGAAAAATGTCTAGGGACACTGCGATTATTAACCTTATTGACTATGCTGCGTGTATGCTCTAATATTCTTATTTTCAGTTGACGTTTAGTCTTTCCCACATAGCGAGCTCCACATTCACATTACAATAAGTAAACTATACATTTTGTCTGGCAGGTAATAAAACTTTTGATGTCCCATGATTTTGTCTTATCTATACTCCAAACCTTTTTACGATCCTTATGCATATAGGGACATATTTTACAGTGGTTACAGGGAAAACTTCCATTAATACTACTCAACCATTTTGTCTCGTGCACAAGAGGTAAGTTACTTGGGGCAAGAATATATTTCAAAGTTCTTGCTTATCTATAGATAACACGTGGAATTTCAGGTAAAACTTCTTTTAGCAGCGGATCCAGACTTTTTACATCTCAATGTTCTTCAATATGTTCTTTATATTTTTACCTTTAACATTATAACCTGCAATAAAAGGAACAAATGGTTTATCAATTTTCCTTTTCTTCTCTTTATATACCAGAAGCTTTTTTCTATCTAGTTTATCTGTTCTCTCTTTGCATCTATCTATCAATTATTTAGGGTACTTATTTTCAAAAAAACATTGTCTATACAGATCTACCTGTTTCTCATACATTGAAACATCTCCACAGTTCCATTTTAACCGAATAAATTAAGAATATGGGATATTAGTCACCCATTTCATTCAAGAGACAACAATCATAGTGTATGTAATTGTTACTTTCCACTTTTTTTTATATATGAATATGTGTTAATTTTATTGCCAGGACTCCACAAACTTGTATCTAGAGCTAGTTCTAAAATTTCAATTATATTTTTCTAGAAATGTGAGGTAAATCTCAAGTTATATGTATTACTATTCAAATAGATCATAAACCCTTCAAATTGGTTTTTATTTCCTTTCTATATTAGTAAGATATTGTCTATGAATCTAGTAAATGTTACAATATGACTCTTAAAAGGATTATTATTAAAAATAACCTCACATTCCCATTTACATAAATATAAATTTGCATAGCTCAGCGCATACGTAGTACCCATTGCACAGCTGCACTGTTGGTTATAATATTTACCCTGAAATTTAAAAAAATATATTTTTCAAAACATAATCAATAGACTTTAAAATTAGACATTCTCATGTATTCACTTATTATTATTAGCAGTTATTAGTAGTTATTTATATAGCACACACATATTCCGCAGCGCTTTACAGAGAATATTTATCCATTCACATCAGTCCCTGCCCCAGTGGAGCTTACAATCTATATTCCCTATCACATGTACACACAGAAACATTCACGCTAGGGTTAATTTTTTTGAAAGCCAGTTAACCTACCAGTGTATTTTTGGATTGCGGGAGGAAACCGGAGTATCCGGAGGAAACCCACGCAAGTACGGGGAGAACATACAAACTCTGCACAGTTAGGACCATGGTGGGAATCGAACCCATGACCTCAGTGCTGTGAGGCAGTAATGCTAACCATTACACCATCCATGCTGCCCTGCACTTAGGGTTTCATCCTTTTCTAAAAAGTACATAATATCTTCAAGACTACTCTTATGTGGAATACTCATGTACAATGATTCAACTGTATACCAGCTGTCTTCTTTATTCCCCTCTAAAATCATCCAAAAATTTTAATATATATGTAGAATCCTTAACATTTGACTTTAAAAAAACGAACATTTTTCTTTATGTAAATATCCACATATTCCGAAAGTCTGGATGTTGCTGAATTAATTCCCGCTATTATAGGTCAACCTGGAGGTTGATCCAGCCTCTTGTGGATCTTTGGAAGAAAATAAAAAATCACCATTCTGGGGGTATAATTAGAAATGTAACCTATTTCCTCTCTACTAATACATACTTTAATATACTGTACCCATCTTCTAGAAGACATTTTATCTCCTCTACTATTTTTGTAGTAGGATAAGCCTCTAATTCAACATAGGTAATGACATTATTTAACAGTCTAAAAGCTTCTTCCAAATAATAAGATTTATTTAAAATAACAATACCCCCCACCCTTGTCCTAGAATGTGGATGTATTACATGCTACCGATGCAGCTGGTAAATGATAAATATGTATGTATATTTAATTGTTACTATTATGAAATATAATTTTAATAGTTAATGAACTTGTATTATACTAATGGTTTAAAGAATGCATAAATGTGCTAATTTGCATAGCAGATTAAAATGATCATAAATACTGAGCAGTTGCTAGCTTGGCCACACACCCCTGATGAAGTCTAATGACAAAACTGGTTGGGCATGGCCTGTGGACTGAAGCTGACAGATATCAAAGTCTGTGTCCATGGAGAGAGGAGATCTGAGGCTGGGAAACGCTTTAATACACTGCAGACAAGCGTTCTGCCAGCAGAATACCTGGAGCCAGAGCCGCCGCTGCTACTAACCGCACAGCATTTACACTGTGAGCCATCCAGAGGTATCGCAGGAGAAGCGTGACGCTGATGATTTCTTTCATAGATGTATGTGAACCTTTTACTTTGTCATTAAATCATTGATACTTTTATGCTCACCTGGTGCACCCCTCACTTTCTGTATTATACATATGTCCAATGAACCTGTGGTAAGGTTGAAACCATAGGAGGCAGCACTAAACATCTATATTAGGGACAGAGAACTTGCTTTGGAAACCATAATAAGGACCTGTATGGACTCGGCACAACATATTTCTTTGCATATATATATATATATATATATATATTTGTGTGTGTCACAATAAATGTATATATATATATATATATATATATATAAAAATGACTACAGGTATAGTCACTCACCACAATTTCACCATCACAGTTTTATTGTAACTCACAGGTACTTCATCCTTGGAGATAGTATCTCATGATTATTTCGACATTTCGGTCCCTTCTGGACCTTTGTCAAGTCCAACAACACACATTCAGATGGGCTCCAGGATGACTATCTGAATGTGTGTTATTGGTCTTAACAAAGGTCAAGAAGGGACCGAAATGTCAACATAATCATGAGACACTATCTTCAGGGATGAAGTACCTGTGAGCTACAATAAAATTGTGATGGTGAAATTGTGGTGAGTGCCTATATCTGTATTTGTTTATTAATTTGCCTTGCAACCCTTTATGGAGCACCACCACATGTAAAGTGGAAACAGTGAGTGTGGACATCACAACATAAATAAATATATACATATATACATTCACATATGTACACACACATTAAAAAGCCTACACAGGGCTAAAAATTCCAATTAAACAGCTAGCAGGATGATAAAAAAAAATACAGCCAGCTTAATTTTTGCTCTGCTATTGGCAGAGGCTGCTGGTGACACAGGAGAGCAAGAGCTTGTTCAAGCACACAACCTCCGCTGGCTCCACACTTCATCTCTGCAGCTTATCCAATGACTGCTACTCTACACACCATTGGACATCTGAGCCGTCACTCAGCTGTCCTGTACTTCTATGGGGAGACTCCAGGAGTGCAGCGCCGCAGATTGGATGTCTGATCTGTGGTGGTAGTCCCTTTTAGAAAAAAGGTCCTAACCCCCAGGGCCCATCCTTAATCCAGCTCAGGTGGTATGTAACTATGTGAAAGACTAAGGCAGAGACTGAACTGAATAAATATTTATTATCTGTAAGGTGATGCCTAGTGGCAAAAAGACATTGAAACAATAGGACCATCCCCAATGTCACCCAAAAATGCAGCCCATAACAAAAACAAAAGTGGTGCAAGATGGAATTATTCTTGGTCTCTACCACCCACCCTCATGTTGGATATTTAAAAAAGGCATGTACAGTTTAATAAACAAAGCACTTAAGCATCAGGGAATACGACCCTTGTGGCTTAAGTGCTTGGTTTGTTTGGGTCCCCAGAAAACAATCTACTAATAGGCTTAAGGCAGCTAATCTTACAGCTGTACACTAGTGGCAAGATGTCATTTTCATTACCACTGGTTGTCTTGCTGAGTTTTTTTCCGTGGCAACAGCAATTGCTGGAGAAACTGAAGGAGAAGATGTTGTGCTATGTTCCATTTGATCTGCCAAATTGCTCACAAGGAGATCTTTGCATCTCTTAAGATCTGGGTCAGTTGGAAAGAAAGACAAGATACATGACTTAAACCTACAGTAGGATAAGGAACGGTCACTATAATATAGTGATCCAATTTCAAGCTATTGACAACTCTTGGATACTGATGTAGTGAATAAAGGACTTGATCTACTGCACAAGCCAAACTTACTTATTGGAATCACTTTGTTTGATATCCTCCTTCAATTTCTCAGACTGCTTTTCCAAAAGTCTAATTAGGAAAATCACCTTACTCAAGTTGGAAGTGTCTGAATTCACTTCCCAGTTGACTGCTTTGAATGCTTTCAGCACCTTGCTGTGCTGCAGTAAGGTACATTTCCCCTCCTATTCCAATGTTCTTTTTTTGTGTAGGTTTGGATGGCTTTTTGCTGTTCCTCCATCGGCTAAAGCACGTAAAATGCTGGATTTCCACCTTGTTACTACAGTACCTCTTGCTTCAGATGTCACTATTTTTTCCAGGCCACAGACAGCATCTCCTACAATTTCCTGTCATTTCTTAAAAAACTCTGTACCACCGAGTTGATTGTGTAAGCAAAGCATTGCTTGTATTGTAATTCACTCAGCTGTAATGCTGTCACAATATTGTTGGTGTTTTATCACAAATCCAAGCAGGGTAAGCCATTTTGCTATGACAGCCCTTAGTTGTTCTAAGAGGTTGTCAGTGGTGTGACTCTTAGTGACATCGGTGACACAAAGCATACAGTACATTGGCTTTTCTATAAAGGGTGCAATGGGTGCGGTGCACACGGGCCATTGGGTCCAGGGGGGCCAACACCGCACACATTTCAACCATTTAAATACTTACCTTACCGGAGTCCAGCAGCATGCTCAGCATTCGCGGGGGAAATCACCGTCAAAATGGCTGCCGTGCATGCACAGTAGTCAAATTGCTCTCTGGATCATGGTGGGCGCCATGTTTCTGGAGACCTCTTCATGCACAGTAGACTCCGGCACAATGCCGGACTCTACAGCACTGTTCAGAGGAGGGGGCTCATGTGGAGGTGCACACAGGTCCCCTCCTCTGTAGAAACGCCCCTGATACAGTAGCTTGTCTCTGAATGAGCTGTAGATGTTTGTTAGAAGCTGCTGCTGAAGATGATTCACATGCCCAATGGGTTATCACAGTCATTAATCTTGAGATTGCCCAATTCCACTTGTCCACATATTTGTGGTAAAGTTAACAATGGGTACAATGACATTTTGTAGGCCAGTAATTAGAGTTGTTTTAGAGTCTTAGTACAGGCAAGGAATTGCTTGTCTAGTAAAGGGGAACCAAGAATGAATTTGGTAGCGAGTACACCTGATCTCTAATAACTGTCAAAAACCTGCTGCATTAATGGAGGCTATTCTATTGGATGCATGTCACGTTTCTGTTTGTTTGTGAACCCGGGTCTGGATATTTGTCAGTGTAGGTGTCTGGAGAATATGTGAAACTGGCTGGCTTGAGGATACCACCCAATATGTAATGAAAATAGAGTCAGTAAGCCTCCCTGACTGGGAATAGGATCTGGCAGAGAGTGCCAGATCCTGCCACTGGACCATCAGGGACTTTGGTGTTTGTAGATGAATGGTTTCTGTGGAGAGAGTGAGTGTAACAGCAGTTTGACCAGGTTTGATACAGGGTAGTTACTGTGAATGGTATGTGACACTATCTAGTAGATGCAGTTATCTGGAAATGCTGGAGTGACAGAACTGGACAGTGGATTTACCAGGCTTGATACTGGATTGTATTGTAATCCAGGAACTGGGAGCACTCAGATGGAAAAACACCAGAAAATCGTACACCAGAATGCATGGGAGCAGGAATGAGTGAGGCAAGCAGATAGTCCGTAGAAACTGATTGTGTAACCTGAGGAATGACCTGAGCTGAAGGTAAGCAGGTCAGGAGGTAACTGTAGCTGATAATGGCAAAACTGCCCTGGCAGGATACACGTGGAACAAAAATCAGGAGCACTGCTATCTTCACCTAGTAATGACTAGGCTAGACATTGCACAGGCATCTTTTGTGAGTCAGCTGATTGAATAAATACCCAGGGCTTAGCCAAGATTGGCTGAGCAGCATCAGGTGATGCAGAACTGCTCGGGGTGACTAACGATTGGCTAGACTGGTCATGTGATTGGGACAGCAGAACTCTGGATCTGGCTGGCAATGAACTGCAGCCTAGTTGGTCGAGAAATACTGAGACCTTTGTAGTTATCATAGGCACTGAATTTTGACAGCTTGCCACCTCATCGGGTATTAGCACGACAGGAGCGGTAAGTAACCCATCGACATGGGAGGAAATACTGATTAGTGACAGAACCCCCCCCCCCCCCCTTTAGCAGTGGCCTCAGGACATCTCTTAGGTTTTCTTGGGTATTTAACATGAAAATTGGAAATGAGATGAGGTGTAAAAACATCTTTGGCACTCACCCAAGATTTCTCCTCTGGACCATGTCTCTTCCAGTGGACTAGATACTGAAGTTCTCCATAACGACATCAGGAATCAACAATACTTTCCACTTCGAATTCCACTACTCTGAGTCTTAACTGGATGAGATCTTGGAGAGAGAAAATTGAAAACTGTTGAGTACGAGGGGTTTAAGGAGAGACCTCCTTCCAGTAAATAGCACCATTCTTCAAATGCTAATTTGATGGCCAAAAGTTCCTTTTCACCAATGGGCTAATTCTTTTAAGCAGGCAGGAATTTCTTAGAGAATAATCCACAGGGATGAAGTTTATTGTCTAATCTTTGGGAAAGAACTGCCCCCATGCCCTCAAGGGAGGCATCCACTTCCAGATTGAAATGTTGAGTGAGTACAGGAGCTGAAATGAATGACTGTTTAAGTAGTTGTAATGCAGACTTTGCCTCTGGATACCACAGCGTTGGATTGGCACCTTTGCAGGTTAAGGCGGAGATAGGAGCTGTCAAAGTTGAAAAGCCTTTAATAAACTTGCGATAGTAGTTGGCAATGCCCAGGACTCTCTGAATTGCTTTAAGGGAACTGGGTTCCATCCAGGAGAGAACTGCTTGTACTTTCTCAGGATCCATCTTGAGGACAGAACCTGAAATAATGTATCCTAGAAAGGGAATGTCAGGAATTTCAAAAACACATTTTTTCGAGTTTACAGTAAAGATAATGAGTATGTAGTCTTTGGAGAACCTCTTTGACTTGACTTTGGTTGGAAAGGAGATTATTAGAAAATATGAGAATATTGTCCAAATAAACAACAATGGGATGGTACAAGAGATCACAAAATATTTTGTTCACAAAGTGCAGCAACACTGCTGGGGCATTGCTTAATCCAAATGGCATGACGAGATATTCATAGTGCCCAATTCTCGTATTGGACACTGTTTTCCATTTGTCACCTTGGCGAATGCAAATCAAATTACACGCACCCCTTAAATCCAACTTTGTGAATATAGTAGCTCCTTTTACCCTGTCAAAGAGTTTTGTGATGAGTGATAATGGGTACCAATTCTTCACTGTTCTCTCATTGAGCCCCCTGTAGTCAATACAGGGGCGAATGCCACCATCTTTTTTTTTTTACAAAGAAGAATCCTGTGCCGGCAAGAGAGGATGATGGCCAGATACAAACTTTTTTCAGGTTCTCTTGGATGTATTCCATCATGGCCTTGGTTTCTGGTATGGATAATGGATAAGTGAGCCCTCTGGGAGGTGATTTGCCAGGAACTAAATCTATAGGGCCATCCCATTATCTGTGAGGTGGCAGTATATCTGCGGCTTGTTTACTTAAAACATTGGAGTAGGAATGATATTGAGATGGTAAATTCTCAGTAATAGCAGAATCGATGATCGGATGGGAACCACTTTTTTCAAACAGGACAAAGAACAGTAATTTCCCCAAGACAAAATTTGCATAGTAGTCCAAACAATCTGGGGGTTATGTTTCTGCAGCCAAGGAATTCCAAGTACCACAGAATGAGTAGCCTTGGGAATTACCATAAATTACATCTCCTCAGATTGTAACACCTCTACTTGTAATTTGACTGCTGAGGTTCGCAGGGTGATGGAGTCATGTGGAATCAGACTGCCATCCAAAGCTGATAAAGAAATTGGATGGGATAAAGTCTCAATAGATATGTGATGTTCTGTGACATAACCTTGCGTTATAAAATTCTCAGCAGTCCCAGAGTCCAAGAGAGCACTAAGAGGGTAACCTTTAATAGAGACAAAAAGAGCCACTGATATTACAGAGTCAGGTTGCTTTGCAGGTATTGATTTATTAATTTATTATTGGTATGTCCAAAAAGTCAACTTTCACTTTGTCCAAGTGGTGCATAAACTTCAAGTTGTAATCATTGATGGATATGTTGTTCAAAAGGCCATAAAGTTTTCCTCACTCCCTTTCCATATTATAGGGATAGCATTGATATACCGTTTGTAGAGTATCAGTTGTTTCAGGTGTGGATTATTGGAGTAGATTTGGTTCTCTTCCCAGCACAAGAGATTGGCGAAGCTGGGCGCAAAGATTGTCCCCATTGCTGTTCCACAAATTTGCAGGAAGAAAGTATCTTCAAACTTGAAGTACTTGTGGCAGAGGATACATTTAATGGTCACATATTGCATTCTAGTGAGATGTTGATAACACGGGATCTCTGACCAAAAACCTACTGCATGCTTATATCCCTTTTTCGTGAACAATGCAAGTGTGCAAGGTTTGTACATCTATGGTTAACCAAACATAGGATTCCTTCCATTTTATATTTGATATAGTATCTATCACACTGCCTGTGTCTTTGAGATATGAAGGTAGTTGTACCACATATTTTTGAAGAAAAATGTTGATGTATTCTGACATATGAGCTGTCAATGAGTCGATACCTGCAATAATCAGTCTACCTGGTGGGTTGTTGAGCAATTAATTAATTTTCTGTAGAAAATAGAAAATTGGTGTGACTGGAGTGGGTGTCATCAAATATTGGAATTCGCCTTTTTCAAGCACATTATTGTGGAGATAGTGTACTAGCATCAATCTCAGTTCATCAACAAAGATATTCCTTGGGTCATGGTAAGTCTCTTGTAGGAGGAGTCATCCTTAAGGAGGCAAAGAGCTTCTTTTATGTTTTCTTCTTGGTCCATTATCACCAGGCCTCCCCTTTGTTTGCTTGCTTGATGACAATATCTTTATTATCTTGTAGGGTCTTCAATTTTTGTGGTTAGAGTGTTTTTGATTTTCAATTTCTCCTTCACAAAGGTCCTTTTTCACCAGTTCGTAAAACACATTTATGTGGTTCCCCTTTTACTCTATGGGGAAGAATTTGGACTTTCTTTTTAAACCTGATTTTTACTGATGAATTGTGTGCATCTCAGAATTCTTTCTTGTGAAATGTCTCTTCAGTGTTAATGACCTTACAAATTTGTTTAAGTCAATAAAGGTTTCAAATTGACTAATTTGATTCGTAGGCACAAATTTCAACCCTCTGCTGAGCAATGAAATTTCTGCAGTGTTTAAAGGACGTTTTGATAATTTGAAGATTCCATTCTCCATTGGATCCACTATTGTAGATATCTCTTTTTGTTGTTTCATCCTGCCACTGCCCCTTCTCCGTCTTCTTCTGGGAAACCTCTTTTCATAAGGGGTTGTGCCTTGATCTTTCCCTGAAGAAACTTTCTTTATGGGATTATTGATTGTCCACATACGGGGATAAAAAAATCTGGATCACTGTTTGATTCAAGATGCTGTAGTGCAGATAATCTATTTCTTATGGGAAGAGCTTTCACATGTGGAGAATTAAACTTATCTTTTGTCATTCATCGTCCTGCAAAAGTTTTCTTTTGGTATGGAGTCATCTTCCATATTGTAGTCCTTGGATCTTGGAATACCGGAATATGGTGATTCTTTCTTTCCTGAAACATACTCAAGTTTTTCACTTTATTGTGTAGGTAGTCTTCCTTGTGTCTGAGGAATTTCTTCTGTTTGCCCTTAATTACCTCTTCCTCGATATGCTCAAGTTACTTGGTTAGTGTTGCATCATTTGCTTTGAAATCTTCTTTATCCTGATTGCATACTAGAAGTTGTTTCTTATTTTTTAGGTCTTCTTTGATGGTGGTTTTTCTGAGATAATTGATCTCATCAGGGGGATAGAACAGTTGGCGAGTGTCTCATCCCTTTTCCTCAGGAACTCCTGATTATCCAATCCAAATGTTGCTCTCTTAATAAGTCGCAGGCTTCTAGGGATCCTATTTACTGCAATATATTGTTCCAGACCTTTGATCTCCCACCATGCCTTGATCTCTTTCGTCAAGAGTCTTTCTTCATCCCAGAATAAGGTGTCCATATCATCATCCGTTGTCATGGTGTGAGATGTGCATGGATTCTCATCATTAAAAATCTGTTGGCAGAGATTGTTCCTTTTTTCCAGACCTCTTTTCTTAAACATTGTGGTGTGTTTTGGTTAATGGCTGCCTCCAGAAATAACCAAATAATAAAACAAGAATAATAGATATGGAGGAACATAGGTGGCACAAGTGACACATGTGGTGCATGTAATGTGTAGAAAAAAACATACAAAAAATATTTTTTATAAGATGTAAGAAAAAGGTAATTTTTTAAAAAACTTGACAATGATATTACTCAATATATAAGTGAGTGGCAGTTCGATAGACAGATAGATAGATAGATAGATAGATAGATAGATAGATAGATAGTAATGAGGCATTTGCAACAAAAATCACCCTAAAGAATTCAGTGCCAGAATAGACACATGGTTGTTAGGAAAAAGTTAGGAGAAGACCGAAGACATGAAACCATACTGTTTACTGATGCTTTAAAATACAGTATATTTGAGACTTATATTTCTCTCTTTACATTGGGTGATCAGGACTTACTGTAGGTCTTTCTGTTCTTACTGTATATACACACACGAATAGGATTACATTGTCCAGGCTTTAACTCCAGATACAGTACTGATTATTTATATGACAATGAGTCATGGTTATGTATAAATGTACATTTGAAATAATGTTTTGAAAGTGTATTAATGTAATAAAACCATAATAATCCTTATAAAAATAAACATTTAAAAAATAATCATCATAATATTAATTGCACTCAATTTTTTTTAGTGTAACCTTCAGAGAATACAGACATGTACAAGCTTTTATCTTTGCAATTAATCAAATTAACAGGAACCCAGACATTCTGCCCAACATTACTCTGGGTTATCATTTGTATGATTCTTGTGGAAGTGAGAATAAAGCTGTGGAAGATGTTTTCCAGATATTATCTGGACACAAAATGTTAACTCCTAATTACATGTGTATGAAGCATGGCAAAGTAGCTGGTTTTATTGGGGATCTCAACTCTCACACCACCATCCCAATGGCACAAATGCTGAATGTATATGGTTATTCACAGGTAAGTGCTTTCTTAAAAATATAAATACAACCTACAGTAGTTTATTATTTGTATGATTGTTGCAGGATCAAAGTACTCACTCTTTTAGATTATTACATGTGACTATAATGGAGATGCAGGCACCAAAATGATTCCAGTGTGTCTGTTTTAAAAAAAGGGAGAACACACATGACCTCGCCTATCAAATTATTGACACTTTAAAACATAGAGCAAACTAGCCAGAATCATGATGATGCTTGCATCTTTCACTGTATTATATTTCCACATAGATGTTTAAACAATCAAATAACATTTATTTGTTACAATACAAAACATAAAAAAACATATTTGTTCTTACCAGGTTCCCGGCAAGAAAATACAAATGAAGAAATAGGAGTATTAGGGGTGTGCAATAGGTTGCCAGATGTGCAGAGCATTTGTAGAGTAGACGCAATCTGTCTGTTGAAACCTGTAATCCTTGACTAAAGACCTCATGAAACATCAAGGCACAGAACCATACAGATGTACAGTATCCTCATACATCTTATCTCAATATACCATGCACAGGAAGATGCCTGGTGTAAGTGACCTGACAGGTCCAGTGTAACTTTTGTTAAATATGCTAACAATTAGAAACACAAATAGAGTCTGCTGATTCAGCAGATACAGCAGTGGTTGCACACGTTATGTATGCCGCACATCATTTAAAACAACAAAGGCTGCTTTTCCATCCTATTCACATCGTTTAGTGAATAAGATTCAATTTAATGGAAAAAGTCAGGACACATCAAAATATCAGCAACACATGCACCAAAGGAGTCAGCATGTTCACTTCCTTCACACACTCATTATGGATCTCAACAGAGGCCACTGGAGAGCCATGATCTTCTGTGACTACAAGAGTGGTCTGCAACAGTAGGAACGTTTTTACCAACTGAAAGCTTGTTTATGTAGGGAACATGGACCATCCTTTACCACTGTGTTTGAGTGGTTTGCAGAATTTCAGTGTGGGAGACGCCTGAGCTGAAGATGCATGAGATTTGTTTTGAGTCACCAGAAGCTGCAGTGAAGACCCTAATCCAGCATGTGGAAGACATACAGTACCTGCTTCACACAGGTCCAGCTGCTTGTCCGAGTGGTTTGAGCACATGCAACTTTGCATAGACTCATGTGGTGAATACTTTGACAAAAATGTATCGTTCACTTTGTAAATATAGTAGTTTTTGTGCCTAGGGAAATTTACTGTAAACTTCTCATAGTAATAAGGGGTTTAATGTAGCTATTAAAGATGAATAGAAATTATTTCTTAAACAATTAGCATTAGCTTTCACATTGCTAGACCTTTTTTTTTAAATGGCAGCAATCGGAAAAGGCCATGACTTAGGTTGGTATTGTCATTAATAATTTGATTTTCCATCTCTACACTTATTTTGCATGCAAACATCTTTTATCACGGGTAGACTTTTTCTGATAAAAATCATATTAACTGTTGTTTCCAATTTAAAAGTGCAAAGGAATATGTTATATAAGAAACTGTTAATAAGTTTATAAATATTGAAAACCCTTTTTAGCATGTTACGATCTGACAGAGTGCACTTTCCAAACCACATTGTGAAATAATTAGTTGAAATACTCTCAGGAGCAGATCCACAAAAATTCTTTAGGAACTTTTGTCTGGAGGTCTACAGCCTTCTTACAGTATTACTTAAAAAGTAGATAATTTGCTGGAGTTTCATTATCATAAAAGAGTTGTTAGTAGACAAGAGATGTGTGGTGGGAACTTTTCATGTTTTGTGTTTTGGTTTTTGATCTGGATCCCCATTCATGTTTTGGATATGGATTGGTTTTGCTAAAACCACCCTTTTGGGTTTTGGTTTTGAATCTGGATGATTTTTGAAAAAAAACCCCACATAAAAACAGCTAAAATCACATAATTTGGGGGTAATTTTTTTATCTTATGGTATTATTAACCTCAATAACATTCATTTACACTCATTTCCAGTCTATTCTGGACACCTCAGATCTCACAATACTGTTTTTTGGCCAAAAGGTTGCAGCGAGGTCACTGGATGACGAAGCTAAGCGACCCAAGTGGACGGCACAAACACCTGAACCATCTAGGAGTGGCACTGCAGTGTTAGGATGGCACTTTTAAAAACTAGGCCCCAAAGAGCACATAATGCAAAGAAGAAAAAGAGGTGCAATGAGGCAGCTGGATAGCCAAGCTAAGCGACCAAAGTGGGTGGCACAAACACCTGGCCCATCTAGCAGTGGCACTGCAGTGTCAGACAGGATGGCAATTTTAAAATCTAGGCCCCAAAGAGCACATAATGCAAAGAAAAAAAAGAGGTGCAATGAGGTAGCTGAATGACTAAGCTAAGCAACCCAAGTGGGCAGCACAAACACCTGGCCAATCTAGGAGTGGCAATGCAGTGGCAGACAGGATGGTACTTTTAAAAACTAGGCCCCAAAGAGCACATAATGCAAAGAAGAAAAATAGGCGCAAGATGCAGTTGTCCTTGGGCCCTCCCACTCATCCTTATATTGTATAAACAGTACATGCACACTTTAACAAAACCAGTAATTTCAGCAACATAACTGTGGCTGAAATGAAGGGTTTGTTTTGGCACCCACTAAAAAAGAAGCAATTAATCTCTCCTTGCACAAACTGGCTCTACAGTGGCAAGATTTTGTCCTCATCCTCAGAACCCCCCCCCCCCCTTCAGTGTTTTCTTCCTCATCCTCACAGAGAAATAATATTCAAACAAACAAAACCATATCATTTAGATCACAGTAGCCTTCTTTCGCTATTACCCAAAGTGTCTGGACTTGACAATGACTTATGATGAATGCACTGCAGGTGACATATAAGGGAGTATGTTCCAAGGTGGTTAACGTCCTTTCCCCTACTTATTATGGATTGACAATGGCAACAGATGGCTTGACACCTCCACATTTGTGGATAAATAATTCCACACCAAAGAAGTGGCTTTTTTGGTATTTTTCCCAGGCATGACAATGGGCTTATTCATCCCACGGACAACAACTGTCTCCCCTGGTGTCTGATTTAAACAAACCACATCACCATCAGAATCCTCCTTGTTGACTTCCTCCTCAGCGCCAGCAACACCCATATTCTCATCCTGATTTACTTCAAAAGTGACATCTTCAATTTGAATATCAGAAACTGGACTGTGGGTGCTGGGTGCTCATACCTGCACTTGGAGAGGGCATGAAAATGGTGGAAGGAGCCACCTTTTCCAAACGAGTGGTGGGAAGGTCAGGTATTGCAACCGCCAACACACTTGGACTCTCCTTCAGGATTTGCGATACCATGCACATCTACAGTATTGGTAACTGCTCAATCAGATTGTGATGTAACTCAGGTGCTAAAAGGGAGGGGTAATTCTGTGTAAGAAAAAACAATTTGTGTTCCCTAATGCACACTGAGTGAAAAATAATACTACATAATGATCAGATAATATGGAGATCTTAGTTGCGTATATATCTGCAGATATAAGATTAAGCCACCAGGCCAATCGACAAGGCTTCTCCGTCACTGGGGGTCCCTAATACTAGGTATGGGTCTGAGGTGCAGGATTTGTGATACCATTTTAGAATGCACAGTTCTTTGCTGTGCTTTTGCCAGCTTAACTCTTTTAATTTTTATAGTGGGAGGATGAGGGCTTCTATCGTCATGTGAAGCTGAACCACTAGTCATGAACATAGGCCAGGGCCGTAGCCGTTCCTTGCCACTCCATGTCGAAAATGGCATATTGGCAAGTTTACATTTCTCCTCAGACCATTTCAATGTATTTTTTGGGGTCATTTTACTGAACTTTGGCTTTTTGAATTTTACATGCTCTCTACTATGACATTGGGCATCGGCCTTGGCAGACAACGATGATGGCATTTTATTGTCTATGTCAGCTCAGCCCTAGGAGGAATTGGTTCTTGATCTTTCCCTATTTTATCCTCCACATTTTTGTTCTCCTTAATTTTTGGGAGTTATATAACAATATACGACACAGGAGAGCATACCCCTACACCACACAGGGCAAACCCTGTAAAATGAAATAGATAACAACCCTTTTATTTGGAGTTATTATAATTATATGCCACACAGGAGAGCATACCCCTAGTCCACACACACACACACACACACACACACACACACACACACACACACGGCAAAGCCTTTAAAAATTATTTGAATAATAACCCTTTTATTTGGAGTTATTATAATAATATGAAGCACAGGAGAGCATACCGTTAAACTGCACACACACGGCAAAGCCTTTAAAATTTATTGGAAAATAACCCTTTTTATTATGACAATATGCAGCACAGGAGAGCATACCCCTAAACCACACATGGCAAAGAATATAAAAATTATATGCATAATAACCCTTTTATTTGGAGTTATTATAATAATAAGCAGCACAGGAGAACGTATCCCTACACCACACAGGGCAAACCCTGAACAAATTATTTGCATTAAATAATAATAACCCATTTATTTGGAGTAAATAATATAGAGCACAGGACAGCACTACTGGACTTACATGGCAGTACCGCTGGACTTATAAGGCAGTGCCCCTGGACTTATACGGCTGTACCCCTGGATTTATATGGCAGTACCGCTGAACTATATGGCAGTACCGCTGGACTTATACGGCAGTACCCCTAGACTTATATGGTAGTACCCCTGGACTTATACGGCAGTACAGCTGCACTTATATGGCAACACCACTGGACTGGACTTATAAAGCCACACCTCTGGACTTATGGCAGCACAGGACACCACCACTGAGCTTATGGCAGTACAGGACACCACCACTGGACTGATGCAGCACAAGACAGCACCACTGGACTGGACTTATACAGCAGCACTGGACATATGGTAGCACAGGACACCACCACTGGACTTATGGAAGCACAGGAGAGTACCACTGGATTGGACTTGTAAAGCACCACTGGACTGATGCAGCACAGACAGCACCACTGGAATGACACAAAAGAGCAGTTTACCACCTCACATGCCACGCCACAGACACTGAGGAGACACGTCCCCTCGATAAACTTTTCAGGACTGGAGTGGAAATGGCAGCGATGCAAAGTTCCTTATATGGAATCCAAAACCCATGAGAATCTGACAGCAGTATGAAACAGACAGATCTGACATATGATCTGCTAGAAAATTGTATAGCGAATGCCCAGCTTTAGCCACAGTTTATGTAACTGGCCAATGGAAAGTTCACAAGCAAACCCTTGCCTCTCCCCTCCCAGAAAATGGAGGCAAAGTGCCCCCATTTTCAGGAATGCAGCCCTCCCTATGGCCTCTCCCTACAACCTCAGCACCACTGCATTTCAATCAGGAGCAATTGGAAACTATAGGCATCATCACAAGGCCCAAACTGCACATGTACAGAATGGACCTTGCACAGCCACAGATTCCTGATAATCCAGATGTTCTGCACTGCTGGCCAATGAAAGTGGGGTCTGCAAAGCCGGGATGTGTTTGGTGACTCACAGACTGTTGGCTCTCCCGTGTTGTGAGGCGCCACAGCCCATCATCCCTGTGAGTCCTGGCCATTACTAGGTGACCAGGATGTCAGAGTGCTTCTGGCCTGTGGCTTCCTCCTAGTTCCTTGGCAACAGAGATGCATGGTGGCTGTGAGGGTTAAGAGATGTGCAGGAGACACATGCAGTATTCCAGCTGCACAAGCTTATTAATTAGGAGAGGTTCATCCAAGCTGGACTCTGGATTGGCTCCTCTCTCCTTTTTCTGACTGTCAGTCCCTGCCAGTTATAGTTCATGCTTGCAAACGTGGGTCCCTGGTCCTCTGTTCCTGGTTCCAGTATTTTGATCCTTATTACTACCCTTGTTGATTCTTGGGAACATCCTGTATTTATGGACTGCTATCACCTGCCAGAATTCTTTATGGCTGGAGTCCCCACTAGGATACAGTCAGTTTTCTGCAAGCATACTATAGTAGCAAGTCAGGTTATGTTCCAAAATAAGAGCCCCGATATTTGGTAATAGCACTGTGGGGGATGCCACAGTGACATATGTGGCAGCTATATTACATGTTTGGTCAGTGTATTGGCATGACTAGTTCCCTGTGCAGACACATATCTTTATTTAATCAGACTATACCCCAAAGGGCACTCTGTCTATTTTATTAGTACAGGTGAAAGCCCCAATTCCTGAAAACAGCACAGCGAGATATGCCTCAATTTCTCTGCTCATACTCCTGGACCTATCTCCTACCTTTGACACTGTAGATTATCCTTTGCTCCTCCACATCCTCCAGGCCATGGGCCTCTCCAGCACTGTCCTTGCCTGGTTTACCTCTTACCTCACTAACAGCTCATTATTGGTGTCTGCCTCTGGCTCCACCTAACCCCCTTCCATCCTCAGTGTTGGTGTCCCACAGGGCTCTGTCCTTGGCCCCCTTCTCTTCTCCATGTACACCACTTCCATGAGTGCGCTTATAAGCTCCTATGGCTTCAATACAACCTCTATGATGATGATATGCAACTATACCTCTCCTCTCCCAACCTCTCCCTCTCTGTCCTCTCTTGGGTATCCAGCTGCCCCTCAGCCATCTCCTCTAGGATGTCTGAATGCTCCCTGAAGCTGAACATGAACAAAACCGAACACATCATCTTTCCCCCATCCAGGGTCTCCACCCTCAATAATATCTCTTTCACTTTTGACAACACCATCATCCTCCCTGTTCACAAACTACACTGCTTAGGCATCACTTTTGACTCCTCCCTCTCCTTTACCCCCCATATTAATTTTTTTTGCTCAATCCTGTCGGTTCCAGCTATGCAACAATCACTAAACTCATTATCCACTCACTGGTCATCTCACGGCTCGACTATAGAAAATTCTTATCACTGGCCTCCCATGCTCTCATCTTGCTCCACTCCAGTCTGTTCTCAACTCCACAGCTTGACTTATTTTCTTCTCCCGCCACTCTACATTTGCCACTTCTCTCGACAAAACCTGCACTGGATCCCATTCCCACACAGAATCCTCTTCAAACTCCTCACCCTCATTTACAAGGTGATCTCTACCTCTACTGCTCCCTACATCTCCAACCTCATCTCCCTACATACTCCCTCCCACTCAAAGCCTCTCTTCTACCTTTAATCTTGGAATTGCATCCAATGTGCGATTCCAAGATTTTACCTGTGCTGCCCCCCTTAACTGGAATGAGCACCCTCGCTCTATTAGACTCTCTCCGACCTTGCAGAGCTTCAAACAGGTACTCAAAACCCAACTGTTCATCAAAGCATACCATGCTGCATAATCTAGTTTTGATGTCCCTCTCCCAACTCAGTCCCTCATGCCTTGGCTATCTATGGAATTCTCCTTCCATTAGGCTGCCTTTTGCTTACTTGCACCTCACGTCACCTTTCTGCCCCCCACTTTTTAGACAGTGAGCTCCTTGGAGCAGGGCCCTCTTCTCTCCTGTTCTAACAACCCTCTTCTCTTACACCTCAACTACAGCCTATGTAGAGAATGTCTATACCTGCATCTCCTTTAGCTCATTAGTGTTTATCTCTTCCGATGGCTGCTGTCCCCATTATTATTATTATGAAAACTAATTTGCTTGCTTTCATCTTGTCTTTAGTGTGTACTTATAACTGTGTTGCTAATTGTTAACTGTGCTCTCTGTTAGTTTTTCTGTTAATGTTGTGTTAATTTCTGTGTGTCCTGTATTTTTTTATGTGTGTCATATGTATGGCATGGCAAAAATCTGGTGGAGACCTATAAATAAAATGTCATAATAATAGTAATATAAGACACATAAGACATGTATTGCCCATGGTTGGACATAACAAGTTCCCCACACACACATCATCATTGAATAAGGATATCTACATTGACTATCGCTGACTCTCCTGGCTTAGGTATCATTAGCCTTACACATGGACAGACAGTATTACACCAGACCATACCATCACAGTTGAGTGGAACTCTTCATTATAATTATGCTCATCACAATGACATATATCCCACGTATGGTCCTGTATGTCCCACATATGGTCATGACCTATTCCCTGCACACACATTCTTATCTAACAAGCCTACAACCCAATGGGGACCATCTGACTTTTTTCCTGGTTTAGATGTAGCAAGGGCAAGTGTACTCATGAGGTCACTGGCCCTGCTGCTATGTGCCATTCCACTCCTTGCATGGGAGGGACTTGGCAGCACTTTGATACTGGGCTTCATCAGGTCCAGTCCCCATCTGTCCCCATAGCAACATAGTTTGCTGGTGTCCATGGTAGCAGCAGTGTAATGGTTGGTCCAAATTGGGAAGGAATCAGTTCCCATCAATCACAGTGCTGCATTTTTAATCCAGTGTTAATAGTGAGACAATCACAGTTCACATGCTGGTGGCCAATCAAGAGTGGCAGTGGTGAGCCAATCCTGGCTCAACACATCATAGTCACTGCTCCTGGCACTAACTCATGGCCAGTGTCAGGCGCAGGATCTCAGTTTGTCAGCTGGTATATAGCAGTGAAGAGTTAATGGGAGTGCAAAGTCCAGGAGTGTGACAGCCATTGAAAAAGAGCAGAAACAGGCCATTTCCTGTCAGCTGAAGTTCAAAGAGGCGTCACTTATTGGTGAAGATGCCGGAAGCCCTGAGGTAGTGGTGTGCAATAAAAAAGAGCTAGCACTTGCCACCGCTGCCCAGACGAAGGCTCCAGGAAGACCAAAGGTTGTGGAAGCTGTCCTGCATCCAGCAAAGACCACAAAGTGGGAGTTGCTTAACCATGCTTTGTTCAGCCAAAGACCTCAGGACTGGCAAGTCCAACAGTGTACACCTTATACCACCAGGGTTCAGGCACCTGGCCTGTGGGGACATCAGGCACTAGACCTGTGGGGACATCAGGCACTAGGCCTGTGGCACAGTAGACAGGCTCTAAGCTCATGGAGCACAAGGGGGCATTGGGTGCAATAGAGGAGGGAAGGCTATTCATTCCCCAATGGCAGCAATAGGCCGTGGCACAGCGGGCATTAGAACCAATGCTATTGTAAGGGTTCATGTTAGGCCCAAGGCATTGGGAGGATTCCAGTTAGGTAGGCTATAGACCCATCAGCAAGTCCTTCATATAGGCAGCAATAGGAAAGGGCACAGTGGGCAGTAGGCCCAAAGCTATTGTGTGATTGACATGTTTGGTAAGTCAGCACTAGGTTGTGGCATCTTTTGATCCAGTGCTAGGCCACAGGTATAGTAAGTCAGCACTAGGCTGTGGCATCTCTTGACCTTGCACTAGGCCTATAGGTTTAAAGTGAGCAGTCAGGCTCCCATTAAAGGTAGGCTGCAGTTAAGTCCTTGGTTTCTCCACAGTCAGGCCACCATGAAAGGAAGGCTGTCAGAAGGTACCCATTAGTATCTTAACGTTGTTAACTGTATTGTCCACACCACTGTATTGTCTGCACCTCTGGCTGGGCAGGAACCGTAAGGGAAGTGTAGAAGTGCCACATCAGTGGGCTGCATCTTTATGTTCTAATGCAGGAAATAGGGGATGGGATAGCAAACTGGCTGGAGGCTGATATTACAGCCGGTGAGCAAATTCGTGTTAGGTGCATTGTGTGTATATTGTCCCATTTTCCATTTCCTTTTTGGATGTTTTTGTTCAGAGTTATGCCTGGTGCATTACAACAAAATGGGGGCACCTAGTCTGAGTCCACAAGTGCCAATGGTGACCATTCACTGAGCCCAGTGGAGGTCATCTCTTCAAAGCGTATTTTTTGTTCTTTCCAGGGTACCACAGGAACTTCCTGATTGTGTACGAACCATGTTCCAATGCAGTCTGAGTTCCCTTGATGGACAGAAGGTAGGAAGTAGTGGCAGAAGGTAAGGGACAAACTACCCCTGCTTGGAAGCAGGGCATGCAACCACCCCCACCCCTCCCACATTTGGAGCAGGTGTCAGGATCTGAATACAGCAGGCAATGTGGAACTCCACCAAAATGGTCCCTGCATTCGACACACGCTGGAACAGATCCTCACCCTGGCATGGGAGCATACAAGTGGCTGGCCCACTGTGAATTCAGCTGATCTGCTGAAGATAGTGCAGCAGTCAAACTGGCAAGACAAAGAAGAACACTGTCTGACTAAATGCAAGAAAGCTACTGCAATCTCCTAGAAGGTGTGCGAGCAGCAGGATCATGATGCTGGCAGTGCCCCCAGTGGGATGCTGTGAAAATGAAGGTCAGGAGAAAGTCTGCAGTCACCGAGACCCATAGGAGAGAACACCACCACATAACCAGGTCTCCTGGACCAACCCAAAGCTCCAAGGAGTCAATGGAGGTGAACCAAGAGGGAAGCAGCCAGCTGCTCTGATCAGAAATGCAAGAATTGTTCAAGAAATTTTTGGACAAGCCCTGTACTGAATTTTCTGACAAAAGGGGATATGAACTTCAAGACTGCCTATGGGCCACCACTACGATGATTGTGGAATGGCGCTGACAGAAGCTCTACATCAGAAAGCTGCAGACAAACACATGGAGGACCCTCGGACAAGAGAGACACTATGTTATGCCTGTGGCAGCTTTGGTCTTAGACTCAATAGTTTGCCTTGGGATAACGAATGGAGTGAAGGGGAAGTAGAGGGATGTAACAGCTGACCCCCAGGGAGACCCCAAGCATCATCTTGCAGACTGTCTCTGTACTAGGGATCAGGAAACCGATCCACCCCCCCCCCACTGGAGGTAGACATGGACAACAGAAACATGATGAGCCCCGCACTATGAGAAACAGTGGAAGGACTCAGCGACAACAGATACAAGGAGCTCGCGCATTGGGAAAGCCCACAACCTAAAGCTGTACAACAAGAACACCTGGAATACCTGGAATTACCAGTGGAAAAATATGATTTGCAGTGGATAGAGTAAAGAGAATTTGAGTTTGGCGGATACTAATTTAGTTCAAATGGGGTTGAAAGCCTTTCGAGCTCTCGTCAGCTCGGCAGAGAAGTCTTGAAATATAAGCAGTCGGTTGTTTTCCCACTGAAGGGAATGAAGCTTCATAGACGCAGTCCATATGGCGACTTTGTGAAGATAGTTGAGGCATCTGAACAAGGTGACCCATGGACGTCCATCAGGAGAGTGAGGAGGAGATCCTACATGGTGCACACGTTCAATTACTAGATCCCTACAAGCGTCGGTAATACCAAGTAAGGTAGGTAAAGTAGATCATACAAACTAAGTGAGATCATCTCCCTTTACAGATTCCGTTAAGCCAACCAGCCTAATATTATTCTTCTAGACCTATTTTCTGCATCGTCTAGCTTCATCCAAAGCTGGTAATTTTCTTTTTCAAGACGTTTAATACATCCCTGTACATTTGCCATATCATGACCAAGACCTCCAATTCTGTTCTCATTAACGGAGACTTTATGCGAGAGATGTTGTAATTGAAGTGAAATATCCAACACTGCTTTAGATAATAATGGAGACATAGCTTGCGTTATGGCTTCAGTCAGATCAGCATACGTTATTGGCGAGTCAGGAGACCGGTCAGTCGGTGGTGTACAGGAAAGAGACTGCGATGCTATCAATTTTTTAGGAGCTGGAGAAGAAGGGGGAGTATGAATGCCTGGAGCCATAATTGTATTAGCTCTCCTTTTTTCCTGTCAAACAGGGAGGGAAGAAGCAGGAGCTTTAGCTGGAGTGTTGGGGGACAGGAATCGGTCCATCAGTAGCAGTAGAGTAGGAAGAAAAAAAGAATGGAGTTCCTTTAAAATAACACTGTACACAATGCAGGGAGTATTATAGATATGTTGGGTGACACGTAGAGAGGGCCTTTTGTTAGGAGATAAATGTTCTGTGTAACACAGTGGGTTGGCAGTATATAGTATGCAGCAAAATCCGTACCTTATGTAGGCAGCGTCCCTGAAGTATTAGCCCGGCTGGGAGATGACTGATCACACTGATCGTCTCAAGCTGTTTACCCGCTGGCGGGACTGGGAACTCTGGAGCATTGAACGTGGGCGGCCTCTTTGATGATCTCAACCGGCCTAGTGAATGCGGCTCAAGGTAGAAGACTTTGGTGGCTTCAGAGGCTCTGTTATCACGATGCGCCGTCTGGCGGGACCCACCCGGCTGGAATGCTGCAGCCGCAGGTGCTCATCCTCTTCCGCTGGTGGCTCCGGGTGTGCGCCGGCGGGGACGTCCGGCTATTTGATAGTGGCTCGGTGTGGACATCTTACGCCAGGGGTGCCTTGTGCGTCATTACCGCTAAGGGCTTGTATGGGTGGCTGACTCAGGGAGACTGTAGAACAGTCGATATAACAATACCTTTGTCGGGAGTTAACGGAGCTCTGCTGTGGTGTGACTTCACAGCATGAGACCGGAACCGGAAGTCCTCTGGACCGGACTGGTTAACGGTTGAAGAATAAAGCTTGACTGGACTGGTTACTAGCTGAAGAATAAAGCTGAATCGGACTGGTAACCAGCTTAAAAATAAAGCTGGACCAGACTGGTTACGGGCAGAAAATTAAAGCTGGACTGGCCTGGTTACTGGCTGAACAGTAAAGCTGGACCGGACTGGTTACCAGCTGAAGAATATAGCTGGACCGCACTGGTTAACAGCTAAATAATAAAGCTAACATTGTAACTAGTTACACAGGCCCTGAGTGCTTGCAAAGAACCTCCTTTTATACCTGAACAGGAAACAGCAGGGAGTATCAGTGAAAATGGTCTCTCATAGGCCCCTTCCGTCATGTGACCAAAAGAACATTGGCGGCGCCCATACAGGAGACCACGGGAATACTGGCCATGCGTTCTGACACATGTATGACACCTTAGTGGGGAGGGAGTTGGAAATTGTGCAAAAACTTTTTCTACAAAGTGAATCATAGATGGAACTTTAGTGTTTCATATGACAATATATTTATTAATTGTAATTGGAAAACTTTTTGCATTTAATGTTTGATGTGCATTTAAATAATGTTTTCTGATATATTCATTTTATACTGAATGTACAGTATATCTTTTTTTATAACATATGCCATATTCTTTTCCTGAGTGTAAATATTATTTTATTGCAACTGACAGTGTACAAACAGGTATGTCACAGAGTCCCATTGACTACTGGAGTAATAAAAGGCAGTTTGAAGTAGAGATGTGCAGGTTCAGTTTTACTCGGTACTTAACGCCATAATTAACGAGAGAGTTCAGAGTTATCGGGATTTCTCTTTTTGGCTAACCAAAACACGTGACATCCGAGAGCCAATAAAATGCCACCTTGAGATCCGGGTAAATCCGAGTAAATCTGAACCCGCACATCTCTAGTTTAGAGGCCCTTGCACAAACTCACTTTGCATTAATTAAGCTGATGCCCTCCACTTTTTCCAGAGTTTGCAGCACAGCCGGGAACCTTGTCAGTGTTCGGCATAGGAGGCTACTTTCTTAAATGTGGAAAACCTGACGTTTATCAAAATTAATTACAAATTCCACAAAAAGACCTTTACAGGCAATTACATCATATTACAGAGACTTCTGTAAATGGATTCTATCAGGGATGAGTTATTATAGAATGAAATTGAAGTGCTTGGTTTCTTAGACTGTGCATGTCCTTTTTATTATCCATCTTGCACCACTTATTTTCTGCCACTGCTGTGTGGCAAAGTCTCATAAAGTAGATGTGCTATAAACTGCCATGTTTGTACCACAGCTCTGTTATTGAGGTTAATAAAAATGTAGGAACAAAAAAGGCCTACATTTTGTGATTTTAGCAGGTTTATTTTAAAATGTTTGAAAAAAATCCAAATCCAAAACCAAAACATGAGAGGGCAGTTTTGGCAAAACCAAAACACAAAGTTAATACTAGTGATGAGCAGGTTTGGTTCCCTGAGAACTGAACCCACCTGAACTTGGAGATCTGAGCCCGGATCCAAGTCAGGATCGGTTTTGTGCACCTGACACGAAATCAAAAACAATGCAAAATGTCATTATCCCGCTGTCAGATCTCGCTGGTTTTGTATTTTATATATAGTCCTGGTGATTGCGCCATCTTCACTCCGGACTTGGAGAGTGCATAGTAAGGACATGTTCCTTCGGTGCTAGAGTTAGGGAAGGGGGCAGGAGAGAGCAAAGGGGGCAGGAGAGAGTAGACTGGTTGCAGGAGAGTCAAATTAACCAGGGGTGCTGCCTGTGTAGGTGTGTTGTCACTGTGTTAGGGCTCTGCATATTAGTGCACTGCATATAGCATAAAGTGGCTGTGTATAGGACCAGGTGTTGTTCTCTGTCTATAAGAGGCTGTGTACTGCTGTACACTACTGCTATATATCCTCTTTGTGTGATCCAGACTCAGAGCAAAAAATACATTTCTATTGGTGCATCATCTGACTACTAGTACTGTGGCTGCCATACACCACTGCTATATATCTGTGTGTGATGCAAAGCAAAAATAAACTTCTATTAGTGCATCATTCATTGACTACTAGCACTGTCAGACACTACTGCTATATATCTGTGTATGATCCAAAGCAAAAAATATATTTCTATTGGTGTGTCACTCAGTGACTACTAGTATTGTCTTACACTACTGCTATGTATCCTCTGTGTGTGATACAGAGCAAAAAATATATTTATATTGTTGTGTCACTCAGTGACTACTAGTTCTGCTGTACACTACTACTATATATCCTCTGTGTGTGATACAGAGCAAAATATATATTTCTAATGGTGTGTATCTCAGTGACTACTAATACTGCAGCTGCTGTACACTACTGTTAGATATGATTTAGCCTCTGTGTTTGATCCAGAGCAAAAAATATATTTATATTGGTGCGTCACTCAGTGACTACTAGTATTGTCTTACACTACTGCTATGTATCCTCTGTGTGTGAGACAGAGCAAACAATATACTTCTATTGGTGCATCACTCTGACTACTAGTATTGTGGCTGCCGTAAACTACTGCAATATAGCTGTGTGTGAGCCAAAACAAAAAATATATTTATATTGGTGTGTCACTCTGACTACTAGTACTGCGGCTGATGTACACTACTGCTATACATTCTCTGTGTGTGATCCAAAGAAAAAAATATATTTCTATTGGTGTGTCACTCAGTGAATACTAGTACTGCTGTTCACTACTATATATCATCTGTGTGTGATACAGAGCAAAAAATATATTTCTAATGGTGTGTATATTAGTGACTACTAATACTGCAGCTGCTGTACACTACTGTTATATATGATTTAGCCTCTGTGTTTGATCCAGAGCAAAAAATATATTTCTGACTCATTTGTGTGACACTGTTGCTGTACCAAATGAAGCATATGTATGCTGTCACCATTTAAATAATAGTTGCTGATTATTTCAGTGATAACATCCAAATAGGCATGTCAGACAGACCAGTCAGCAGCCTTTTTCATTTGCTTAACACTGATCTTTTACTCCTATACATTTTCTGTGTGATGCCCTGGGGTGGTGTGGCTGGGATAGCTTGTGGGTGCTCTGCGCCGCAGAGGTTAACCCTTATAATGTTATGTACCTGTCTGACAAGGTCACTAATGAAGTAGGTGGGCAGGCTCATATACTGGCCAATATATGCCAAAAACCTTGAATATTATATTATGGTTGTTATAATTTTAATGGTGTATCGTGCACCTGCACCCTTGTTCCTATATTGTAGTTCCTAAGTCCCAGCAAGGTAGTACATCCCATTATAAGAAGCTACGGTGTGCAGTCCAGGCCCCCTCTCAGAGGGACCTGTGATGGTGGATTCCAGTGGGGACAAATGTATAGTCTGTGAAGAAGAGGATTTACACACTGATGGGGGTGAGGAATCATATGCTGATGACCACATCATGCCTATTTAAAGTACTAAAGCCAGTTTATCCACTGCCTATTGCCATCTTATTTTGTGGGGGTCCAAACAAACCAATCATTTCAGCCACAAGTAACAGTCCCTCTCACTGAAATGATTGGTTTGTAAAATTGTGCATGTCCTGTTTTTTTTTTTTTTAGACAACAATTTCTTTATTATTATTTGAAAAAATCATCATGACAACATATACATTTACAATGAATACAACGATGACGGCATTACAGAAAAATAGGTATAACAATTTAGAAGTTATGTTAGAGAAGAAGTGTAATTCCCATATCAGGGAATCTAAGGCAAAGGAGAGAAAAAGAAAGTAACTAAGTAAATCTAGCAATATATATCAGAACCCTCCTCAGTTTAACAGGGAGAATTGACCAGATTGTGGTTAACATCCGTAGGAGAGCTAGTAAATATATAATAACTCTGGTGTAATAAAAGCAGATATCCTTGTGAAAAGCTATAACTAACTAAACTTAGTTAGAGAGGCCAACATCGCAATTCTCACCATAGAATCACACAAAAAATAAAATAAAACAATAAAATAAAAACAGAATAAAACTACAAAAAAGAGTATGGGAGGGGTTTGAGGGGGGGAGGGGAAGTAGATATTCGTGATACCAAATAAAGTTTAAAAAAAACTCCCAGTTTGTCCTGAACCCAGACTGAAACCGAACACATTATTAAGTTTAATAATATCTATCAGGGGGTTAAGAAGGTTGTTTGCGTGAATTTACCTAAGTAAGGTTACGCAAAAGTTGCCATTCTGTGTTTTCAAAAAATTTCATAATGGTATTTTGTGTGGAGAGATCCAAGGAAAAAATAAAAGGTTCCCATTTCGAATGAAATTTCTCGATGTTTTTATTTAAATCTGGAAAAGTATCTCTCCTATCAAAGTACATTAATTGAAGTAATTTTTGTCTAACTTCTAATTTGGATGGAGTAGTCCTAGATATCCAATGAACTAGGATCATTTTCTTGGCCACTGTAACTATAATCGTTAATAAAGGCAGAATGGTTGATTTGCGGGTGCCTAGGGCCCAACCCCTAAAATCAGCTAAGAGACAAGCAGAAGGATTTGGGAGAAGGTGGAGATCGAACAAAGAATTTATGTAATTGAGTAATTTACACCAAAAACGTTTTATTTTCTTACAACTCCACGTGCAATGGAAAAAATCCGCTCTAGAAACTCAGAATTTTGGATAGGAGCTATCATTTTCAGGGAACATGTGAGCTCTCTGAGACGGAGAAACATAAGCTCTGTGTGTTGTTTTTAAATGTACCTCTTGTAAATATGAGGATTTCAAATGCTTCAGCGTCGTTTCAAAATCACTAGTAATGTCAGCGGAACTTTGTATAGTTGCTATGTTAGAATGCCATGCTTTTAAAAGTTTTGACCATGCCGTTGATGTAGTGGCAGGGGAAAGAAGAGAATAAAGCAATTTAATGTGGTATGGCATAGATTTTAGAGCATTAAATAAACTATTTAGAGGATCTGTAGAAAGGGTATAGCGAGTGGAAGGAGTCAGGGATAGTGCATAGTGTCTAGATTGTAAATACATAAAAAAGGTCCGATCAGATAACTGATACGTAAGTTTCAGTTCGGAATAAGAAAGTATAAGCCCTCCAGGGTCAAAAATTTGTGAAGCTAAAAACAGACCTTTCTGTTTCCAATTCAAATAGTCGGCATTTGTTAATGAGGGAGGGAATGAAGGGTTTCCCCAAAAAGGGACGTAAGGAGATGAGAGGTGATTTCTGAATAATTTTTTGTTAATTTATTTCCATGCCAAATAAACATCACAAAATAGTATGTTCTGTAAAATGGTAGGTAGAATGTCCCCTTGTTTAGAGTGGAGCAAGGCACTAGGAGCGAATGGAGAGAAGATGGCACAGTCTAATGCAAGATCAGTGTAAGTGGAATAATTTAGCATCCAATCAGTAATAACACGAAATTGTACAGAAAGAAAATATCTATGGAGATTAGGGGCGTTCATTCCTCCTTTGGAGCGAGGAGACTGAAGTTTATCCAGGGTGATTCTAGAGCGTTTTTGATTCCATAAAAAACGTGAAGTGAGACTATCAAATTTTGAAAAATCGGATTTGGAGAGTGCAATTGGAAGCATTTGAAGGGCATAGAAAATCTTCGGAAAGATAATACTCTTAACAATAGCTAAACGGCCAAGAAGAGAAAGGGGTAGGTTCATCCATGCGTCATATAGGGTCGAGATTTTTGTAAGAATCGGAGAAAAATTTAATTTGCATTAAGAAGAAAGGTCAGAGGGAATATTAACACCTAAATATTTGATACTGTCAACCTTAGTAAAATGGGAGTGTATCGAGGAAAAAGAGGGCTTGACTGAACGAGGACTAGGCACAGTAAGTAATTCAGATTTAGCGATGTTTATCCTGAAGCCCGCCACACTCATGAATGAATGTATCAGGGACATTACATTGGGGATCGCAGTATCAGGTCGGGAGAGAAATAATAACATGTCATCCGCGAAGAGAGCTGTCTTCAGAACAACATCGCCAATTCGAATACCATCAACAAGTGGAGAATTACGAATAGAAACCAGAAGGGGTTCAATTGCTAGCGCAAACAACAAGGGTGAGAGTGGACACCCTTGACATGTGCCTTTATATATGGTAAATGGAGTAGAGAAGTAACTGTTACATAGAAGTTTGGATTTCGGCGAAGTATATAAGGTTTTCAAAAAAGAAATAAATGAAGAAGGGTAACCGAATTTCTCTAAAGTCAAAAATAAATGAGGCCATGTTATGAGGTCGAAGGCCTTTTCTGCATCTAAAGTTAAAACTACAGTGGGGGGGGTAGTCGCGAAAACTAGGAGCATTCAGATGTTGAATAGTATCTAATACCCTATATAATAAACGTGTTTATTGGCAAGGGATGGATGCATCTTATAGGATTGATATGCATCTGTGAGAGCTCGTTGAGCAGATAAATAGGATTGTGCATATTTTCTTTTAAGTGCCGAAGTATAAGAAAGAATTTTGCCTTGTAAAACAGCCTTGGAGGCTAACCAAAAAATGGATGGGTCAGAATCTGCATGAGATTTATTAGTATGAGAGTAAGTATTCCAGGCAGCGTCTAACATATCACCAAATTCAGAGGATACTATTTATTGAGATGGGAATCTCCAATGAGGGGGGGGGGGGGGGGTTATTTACAGGCCGTATGAGGAGTGAGAACCAAATCAAGGCATGATCGGAAATTGCTATTGGTTCAATGTAAGAGTCTGTGATTTTCGGAAATAGTTGGTGAGATATAAAAGTGTAATCGATACATGAAAGAGTGTTGTGTGCAGCAGAAAGGCAGGTATAGTTTTTGTCCGTAGGGTGTAAGGCTCTCCAAATATCTACTAAGTGTAAGGATGAACATAAATGTGAGATACCTAGTTTGGGAAGGTGAATGGGAGCTCCAGAGGAGTATGAGCGGTCTAAGTAAGGAGAAGTAATTAAATTAAAATCTCCACACATAACCAGGTTACTATGGGCATGAGGAATGAGTTTGGAGAGCAGTACTTGGAAGAATGTTTTGCTATAAGCATTGGGCTCATATACATTGCAAAAAATATACGGGATATCATATAAAGTGAGTTCGACAAGGAGGCGCCTACCAGCAGGATCTGCATCAATTCGTGTTACCACAATTGGTACATTACGCTCGGCTAGTATGACTACCCTGCGTGCCTTGGAATTAAATGGGGCATCTGCGATCAAGGACCACTGAAGCATTTGAAGTTTAAGTGTTTCTAGGTGAGTGAGATGTGACTCCTGTAAAAAGATAACGTCCACGTTTTGTTTAGTCGGATAATGAAGAATTTTGCGTCTCTTAGCAGGAGAATTTATACCCCCAACGTTGAGGGAACCTATTTTGATTTCAGTCATTTAAAGCATAGAACATAGTACTAATGAGTAACTGGGAGCAGCAAGCAAGCAAGAAATCAGTACATGTATATCTAGCTGGAATGGGGAGAGGAGGGGGAGGGACATAGGTAAAACAAAGCAAAATAGTAACAAACCAGAACAAATAATGAGTAATGTCTGTATAATACAGATGGAAATCCGGTAAACAGATTACAAGCAACATTGAGCACAAATACTGTGGAATTTTGACATAGTGCTCCGGTAGGCAAATTCACCACATAAGACTTGGTATACAGAATAGAGACCAATAAGCAAAAGGCTGAGACATTATCATTGAAATTGAAAAAGAGCAGTCATATTAGGTTTACAGCTAGAAACATATAGATACAACCACATATATGAAAGGTAAGATACGGGTAAACTGAAGTAGTAGTAAGGTAAGCAGAGTACCCCCAAATACAATTTTGCAACTTGAAAAAAAAAAATATATATATATATGCATTTAACATCATACGACCATCACATCACAGCGGTGAGTCCGTCTTGTAGTGAGTCATAAATGCAGAAAACCAGAAAACAACCATCCAGCGGGTTCTTTGGCAGGAAAAGAAGATTTATTTAGAAGCGATAGGAAGAGGGGCATCAGAAATATCTTCCCGGGTGCCTGAGGCTTCATCATGAAGATAGGCCAAGGCGTCATCAGGAGAGGTAAAATCAAGCGGTTTGTCATCTCCATAGATTCTGAGTTTTGCAGGGTATAACAAAGAGAATTTGTGTTTGTCCTGAATTAATTTAGAACACACAGGGTTAAAAGCTTTTCTAGCCCTGGTCAATTCAGCAGAAAAATCCTGAAAGATAAACAGGCGAGAGTTGTCCCACCACACGGATCTCTGTTTGCGGGAGGCTGTCCAAAATGCCATTTTATGTACTGTAGGTAATTAAAACAGCGAAACAGTGTGACCCGCGGGCGGCAGTCGGGAGTACGTGGAGGGGGGCCCACTCTGTGTACCCTTTCAATTACTAGATCTTTGCAGGCGTCAGAGATATTTAAGAAGGACAGCAGAGTGGTCTGAGCAAAGGTAACTAGGTCAGCACCCTTAACGGACTCAGACAAGCCCACTAACCTAATATTGTTCCGTCGCGAGCGATTTTCTGCGTCCTCCAGATGGTTCCATAATTGATGGTTCTCTTTTGTAAACGGAGGATGGAGCATTGAGCAGACGCCATATCATGACTCTAAACCCCAATTTGGTTATCATGAATAGACACCTTGTGTGTGAGGTGCTGTAACTGCTGTGTAATATCAGCCACAGCCTTAGACAACAGAGGACCCAAAGTGCTGGTGATCGCAGCGGCCAGGTCAGAGTGAGTTATTGGGGCATCTGAGGAGAGACTGACCTGTGGAGAGTCCTTATGAAACAGCTCATTAGCAGTTTTTTTTAGCCGCGGGAGATGCCGGAGGAGTGATGCTGCTCGGTGCCATATTGGGACTGGCACGCTTCTTCTCCTGTCTGGACGGCTGCGGGAGAGAGGAGGACTTCGGCGTGGCCCCTGAAGCTAAGTACTTCTCCATTAGGGTGCGGAGGTAAGCAGCAGTGCGCGAAGGTTTCAGTGGAAGCCGTGAAAAGGGCTTTTAAAAGCTAAGTGGGATATTGCCTCACGGAGCGACGCTGGGAGCGCACCTCACAGCATCAAGCCGGAACCGGAAGTCTCATGCATGCAGGGCCCAATGACAATTCCATCTTGCATCTCTTTTCTTTGCATTATGTGCTCTTTGGAGCATTTTTGGGGCATAGTTTCTAAAACTGCCATCCCGTCTGCCACTGCAGTGCCACTCCTAGATGTGCCACGTGTTTGTGCTGCCCACTACTGTCGCTTAGCTTAGTCATCCAGCTACATTGATGCAACCTTTTGGCCTAAAAACAATATTGTGCGCTGTGAGGTGTTCAAAATAGACTGGAAATGAGTGGAAATGAATGTAATTGAGGTTAATAATACAGTAGGAACAAAAACACCCCCAAATTCTGTTATTTTAGCTGTTTTGATTAATTTTTAAAAAAAAATACATATCCAAAACTACAACCCACAAGGGTGGTTTTGGCAAAACTAATTCAGATACAAAAGAAGGAGATCCAGATCCAAAAAAACTAAATTGGCCTGGTGCACACCCCTAGTTAATACAGATCTAAAACTAAAATATGGGGGTTTTATTGACATTCTTCTGGTTAACATGGCAATCATTTACTATTTGCACTGATGCTTCTGAACCTCTATGTTTGTGTATTATTTGCACACAGTACAGTAAATTCCAAGGTGCTGCAAGTGGATATCTAACAAGTCAAAAAATCAGCATCAACATCAGCATAAATATGCAGACTTGGCAATCAGAATAAGACCAATAATGCTTCATGCATATGCACTGAGTATGGATAAGCACATTTATAAGCTGATAAGCTATATTATAATAAAACATTTCACATTTATACATTTTACACAGGACACAGACAATCCCAATGTTCTCTTACTTTGATAAATGAATTAATAATATCAAATCTGATCCAACTAACAGAGTAGATCAGTGGTTCTCAAACTATGTCCTCAGGACCCCTCACAGTGCATGTTGTGCAGGTAACCCAGCAAGTGCGCAGGTTTATTAATTACTTACTGACACATTTTTAAAGGTCTACAGGTGAAGCTAATTATTTCACTTGCGATTCTGTGAGGAGACCTGCAAAACATGCACTGTGTGGGGTTCTGAGGACCGAGTTTGAGAACCTGTGGACCAGATGGACTAAGTAGCTCTTATCTGCCATCACATTATGTTTCTATAAGAAACTTTCAAAATTGTAGCAGAAATGTGCAGCTTTTTTTCTTCATATTGCTTCATACCGGCCTTGTTTATAAATTACCAATTTCTCCTAAATTTAATTTTTGTTTGATATTGAAATTTATTTTTACAATTTTCCACATATCATGTAAAACAGAGTAATGGTGGAAAAGTTCTCATTAGTATAAATAAACAATATAAGATTTTCAAACATGTTTGAGGAAATAAACCTCTTTTGTAATTGCTTATTTTGTCAACTAATTATAAGTTAACTTTAATTTTAGATCAGTTACGGAGCCAGAGACCCTGCGCTGAGTGACAGAAGGATTTATCCACAATTTTTTAGAACAAGTTACAATGACCAGATGCAATTTGTAGCAATTGTAAAGTTATTGAAACTCTTTGGCTGGAACTGGGTTGGGATAATTTCATCAGATGACGAGAGTGGAGAGCGGGAGCTCCAACAACTGAGCAGACAGTTAACCACTCATGGAATATGCATTGAATACAGCTTAAAAGTATTTAATACAGACATTTTTTGGAAAATGTCAGTCATTGAGAATATTCAGAATTCTACTGCTGAAATTATAATATTGTGTGGCACATATTCTTTGTCCATTACACTTCTTATCCATAGAATGTCTCAATTTACTTTTAATAAGACTTTTATTCTTCCAGCTTCGTGGTCAACTGTAAGAGAGATTACTGTGCCCAGTAATATGGGTGTTCCAGTTAATTGCTGCCTTGTGTATTCACTTCCTGTATGTAACATCCCTAGAGTGGAATCATTTCTAGATAAATTCAATCATCCAAATTATTCAAATGACCCATTACTGGAGGATCTCTGGATAACTCAACGTCGTTGCATGTCTAAAAATAAGTTGAAGAATTCAGTTTTCTCAATAATGCGTAACATAGACCTTAAAAACTGTACTGGGGTGAATCTTGGTACCTATTACAATTTTCCTGAAGATCCTCTTCCCTACCGAGTGTACATTGCTATTTCCACTATGGCTCAAGCTTTGCATGATATGTATCTATTTTTAAACAATAATGTAACAAAACACAGTTTTAAAGTAAATGAAAACCAAGTAAGTTTATACAATGAACATTATTCTCATAATGAAAAAAAAATTACATTGCAATGAATAACCACAACATACAGTTAGTGTTAACACATAACTAAATCTGGAGTTTATATGAATCTGGATGTTTAAAAGGAACTCAAGTACACGCCAATGGATTTAGAACACTTTATCATGTTATGTTGTTCTAAGACACTATCTTATGTATTTACAGTATATACTTTGACAATGTTTGTCATTATTGAATGCTCCCACTGTATATCTTCATTCCCTCTTTCCCTTCCTGCTTCCCTTTGTCTGATGTTTATATTTACCACTTTTGTTATTCTATTTATTTTATTCTAAATTCTACTAAAATTGTTACTGTTTCATATGTGCAAATTTCTCTCTACGTTTCAGTTATTTATATAGTGAATATTAGATGTATTTTCTTTGGTGCCACCAAAATAGAACCCTTTATTCTAGTTGGATCTAGCACTGTAATTCATATTGGTATTCAATTGCTAATTTTATATATTCTGTCTGTTACTTTACTTTACGAGCAATATACTTATTAACACTGTGTGGTTCTGGTACAGATGTGTCACCATACATCTTTACTGCTTTTTGCAGCTTGCTTTGACTCTGCCATGATGCATATGCATCATTGCACAGTGTAACGCCCACATCACAATAGCTAGAGGCCATGTGTATACTCACACGCTCGTTGGCTCCAACGGATCTGGTATTCATATCTCCAGGTAGCGGGCGTATCATTTACCACTATCCATGGTGGCTGTGTGCCTCCATAAAGTTTGTGTAGTGGGCACTGTCGAAGACAAAAATATTACATAAAAAGAACATACAAACTACACACATATGATTAGCTATACTTGCAAATACGCGCAGCGAGCACAGCAATATATGGTAACACATGCTTGTACACAGACATGCCACAGAAATGGATTCAACACTTATTTCATACAGTACATAAATATTATAATATCAAGCACCAGACATCATGATGATTTAAAATTATATAATGAAGTAATGTCATGTATGTGTATTATTTGAACGAAGTAAGATAGTCCTGTCATATTTACTATTAAAGCAACCAGATTAATGTGTAGATTCATTTGATACTTGTTATTAAGTTGTAGGACATTGCAACAAATAATTATGATTAAATGTATAAAAGCTAAAATCACTTTTATTAGAACAATATATATTCCAAACAGGATGTGGACAGGAAGCTCAGGCCAGCCCTTTGGATGTCTTCAAGGCTGAACCTGATTAGCATATACAAAGAGACTAGTGACTCATCATGAATGAGTAAGTCCCCTCCCCCAGAAACTAGATAACACATTGCTGATCACACAGGAGGTCAGTTCCTGTTTTGGTCTCAGCATAAGATGGAGTCCCAGCATGATTTTAGAGAGAGAGAGAGAGAGAGATAAGCATTGAGGGAATGGTATTGAATTGCTGGCCTGTAACTGTAACTGTATGTAACTGTAACTGTATTTAACTGTATGTAACTGTATGTTTTAACTGCTTACTGTGTGAGTGTAACCATGTAACTATAGGTATACTGTACATTGTAATATATATTGAATCCATATCCTTTTAATAACAAATATATACATCAATGAGTTTTGGAACTCAGATAATGTGTGGGTGTATTGTTTTCTCTTATGGGATGCAGTGTTTTGTGATGTACAGCACACTTTTATCGTATATGGTATTAAGATGCGCCTGGCATCTGCGATATATATTAGAGCGGGCATTTTAAATATTTGTGAGAAAGCAATTTTGCATTCACAGCACCCACTACAGTATGCTATGCCGAGACTCACAACCCGCTATGCAAAACATCAAGGCAAGACGCATAAGGATGTATCTGTATGTACTATTTTTTATTTGTTATAATAATACATATAAAAATATGTTTAAACATAAAGGTAAAGGGTCATCTAAACTGCAGTTTGGCAGAGGTGCAGTTTAAATGACCATTGTAGACAGAGAGACAAAGGGGACGGTTTAACAAATATTTTTTTTTCTAGCACTTTAGCAGAGAAAGCTCCACTTTGTTTTCTTTCCATTTAATTACATGAAAAGTGCAATAAATGATTGATATTTCCACCTTTTAATTTCTTCTTACACATTAATGAAGCCACCATTGGATATTATGGCGGCTTTGCAGGGACAGTATTTATATAGATGAGAAAAGCAATCATATTTCAATGCTCCCCTGAGCCGGCTTCCCGATCTGTGTTGGGCTGATGACACGGATGCTGATTGGTGCAAATTTGAAAGATGCTTGGGAAATATGAAAAAAAATTAAAGTAAAGTAGAACACAGCAGTTTTCTAGTGACACTTTTAATTGATGGACACATACAGTTTACTGTAGTACAATGACAAATTTTTTATCACATATAGTAGAGTGTTGTCAGTAAAATATTGTACTCAGCAGAGCTCACTTTGGACTAAAACATTGGTATTTTATAGTAACCAATAAGGCACTTGAATTCATTATCTGTTATGCTAGACTGTTGAAAGCTACACAATGTATACTGCATATATATATATATTAAAAATCTTTCTATCTCTATATATATATATATATATATCCGGATTGGCGGCACTCAGAGACTTAGTGAAAGTTGCAAAATAGTGCTTTAATTCAATGTTTCAGGCGTCAGCCCGTTGTCAGGAATAACAAACAGTGCACTGTTTGTTATTCCTGACAACAGGCAGACACCCAAAACATTGAAATAAAGCACTATTTTGCAACTTTCACTAAGTCTCTGAGTGCTGCCAAACCTCTGATATATACCGGGACCTTGCACCCCTGGAGGGCACCAGAGCATAATTCCTTCATCATCAATACTAGTGCCAGATATTTGCATATATATATATATATATATATATATATACATATACACATACATACATACATACATACATACATAGCAAGGTTCAGTGCCACTTGTGGTATACCCCTTAATGTAAATTCAATATTCCATTAGTCTGATAAAGAGACACTCCCTGTGATATAGGGTGTCAGCCAACCCCAAGTAAGTAGCAGTGGTAAACTGCTGGGTGAAAAATTTAAACAGAAGTGATGGGGATATCAGCCACCAATGCAGTCGTTACAGTACTAATAATCAAGAAAGAATATGTTCAATTAAAAATTAAGAGAAGCACTTTATTTAGAACAAAGTATATTAAAAGCATAAAATTCAAAGCTGTACATGAAAAAGTTTATATATATATATATATATATATATATATATAGTTGTATTAGCAAAGTAAAAACAAACACTTTTTTAATTAAAACATATATCAAAAGATAGGAGGTATGTCTTATCTTATTAGCAGGCAGGAGGTCACAGCGAGGGAGGCCCAACACACTTCGTCCTAAGACTTCATCAAGGGGTCTTAGAAGAAAATGCATTGAGCCTCCCTCACTGTGAAAACTTCTGCCTTCTAATAAGATAAGACCTACCTCCTATCTTTTGATATTTATATATATATATATATATATATATATATAACTTTTTCATATACCACTTTTTTAACTTACTTTCTGCTGCGGGGTACACTGGGCTCCACAAGGATTGGACAATGGTGTGTAGAGTAGGATCTTGATCCGAGGCACCAACAGGCTCAAAGTTTTGACTGTTCCCAGAATGCACAGCGCCGCCTCCTATATCACCCCGCCTCCCAGCACAGGAGCTCAGTTTTGTAAGTTGGTGCTGCAGTAAGCAGGCACTTAACAGAGGGGCTGCTCCAAGCAGCCCTAAGAAAAGCTTTTTATGAGGTAAAAAGTGAAGACTTCAAGGGCAGCAGCGGTGGTAAATGTCTTGTGACATTCACTGCTGCAGCTCCAGCTCTCCCCAGCGGTGCTGTACACTCCCGAGCCCTGGTTGCCGGGTACCTACAGCAGAGGCTCCGGTTTTCTTCATGTTAGACACACACGGCTGGGGCTCTCCCGGATCGAGTGACTGCGCATCGGGAGATGGTAAGTGGGTCCCGCTTGCGGGACCCGGTCTTTATTGCGATCTGGCGCGGTCAGTGGGAGGCGGGCCGCGCGCGCTGGTGATGGACACTTCAGCAGTACAGGCGATCCCACTAGATCACCAGGGCATGGGCGCAGGTCAGGTTTTCACTCTAAACCAATTCTTATATCGCCCACAGTACCCGGTGGTTTTGCCAGCAGAGGGGATAAGGCTTAGACCTGAAGCCCCTCCCCCAGCCACAGGGCGCCATTTCTAGCAAGTGTTCCCGCCCTGGAGCTGCATATCTGTCTTTTCCTCACTCCCTGTCAGTGTCTGCGGCGCCATTATCCCTCAGCTCACTGTTCCTGGGACTGCTTGGGCAAATCCTCGTATGTAAAGCCGCCTGGTTGTCAACGCTGTGCCTTTACACAACACTTAAGTATTCTACCTGCCTTTTCAGTCAGTGATAGTTAAGAAAGAGTGCATTTAGTCAGGGTTTTATAGTACAATTACCCTGTGATATACATCCAGTTCTTACTGTGTACTGTTATATCTATTGTTATATAGCTGTGTAAGCTAGTCCAGTGCAGTATTATTGTCAGTAATAACCTCTGCATTGTACAAACTGTAAATTTCTTTGTGTGCATTTGATAGCTGAGTGGTGTCCATTTCGTGTCTTTCACTCAACCTGCTATCATTTTATTCCATAACCTGAGGGGGCTTAGTGCGTCAGGTGTTATCTAATATAGGATTTTCACAAAGATATACTGTATTACATATTTTTCTCTGTGATTTAGTCACCATATCTCTCCTTTATCTCTGCAAGTGCTGACCACACTGCGCAGTAGTTTGGGTTCAGAGGTATAGTGCTGCTGATAATTGTACTGTGTTACCTGATACTGCAAGTTATATCATGTCTGCTTCTGAGGGTAACGGTTCTGGGGCTGAACACACTTCCGATGTTGCTGAAGCCGCAGATAACTATGAGGAGAATATAGCAGCTTTGGGCTCTGGTTCTGGGGGCTCCTTGCCCCCCAGTGGGACGGTGGCAACGGGGGCAAATAATGACCCGCCGTGGGCCATTTTTTCCACGCTTCTGCATACACTATTTCATAAACTGACACCCCCTATGGGACCCCCAATGCCGGTACAACCGTACGTGGTTCTTCAGCTAACCCGCCGTGGGCGGATGATGTATCTGCTCAATTAAAGAAGTTGAACCAGTCCTTGACTACTAAAAAGTCAGACCAACGCTCGCCTAAGTCCAAGAGGTCCTCTAAGCGAGTGCTTATCTCCTCACAATCCACTGCTGTCACTGACACCTCGTCTGATGAAGACGGCACATATACTGACCCCTCAGGTTCTGACTCAGATACAGCTGATGGGGAGGGTAGTTCACATGTGGATGTTCCTGATCTTTTGGAGGCTATTAAGTTAATTCTGCAGATAACGGATGATACCGAGCCATCCATCCCTCCAAAGAAACCAGATAGGTTCAAGCATCAGAAGGTGGTTAAACAAGTTTTACCTCACTCTGACCACCTAGTGGATATACGTCGGGAACCCTGGGAAAACCCGGGTATGAAATTTGTGCCTCAAAAGAAGATGCTGGCTCGCTATCCCCTCACACCAGAGCTGTCTAAAAATTGGGAAACGCCTCCTCCAGTGGACTTACATGTGGCTAGGATGGTGGTTTCCTCAGCTCTACCTGTCACTACCGTCACGTCTGTAAAAGAGCCTACGGATTAACGTGTGGAGGGTTGTCTGAAAGCGATTTACACCCTCACGGGTGCTGCACAAAGGCCTACTATCGCAGCTACATGGGCTGCAGAGGCTATTGAAGCATGGGCCTTGGAGTTAGAAGCTGAAATCTCTTCTGACCATGCTAGACAATGCTTATCATATATTGTCACAGCTTCTCGATATATTAGAGAGGCGGCTTCTGATGCCAGTATCCTAGCAGCCAAGGCCTCTACTACATCAGTCCTGGCTCGCCGGATATTGTGGCTGAAATCCTGGTCTGTGGATCTGGACTCTAGAAAAACCCTGGAGGTACTCCCTTTCAAGGAAGATATTCTGTTTGGGGAGGACTTAAATAAGATAGTGGCTGACTTGGCTACTGCTAAAACTGCCTGTCTGCCTAATACCGCACCTTCTGTGTTGAAGGCTAAAAGGTACGTCCTTTCGCCCCTTTCGTACTTCAGGTAAAGCAAAAGGTCAGGCGTACCATAAGCAGGCCCGCACTTCCAAACCTGGTAAGCCGAAGCCCAAAAGAGCCTGGGCTGCCCATCAGCCAGCGGCCAAGACCGATAAGCCTGCCGCATGACGGGGCGGGCCTCCCCCTGGGGGATCCCAGGGTGGGGGGCCGGCTTCTAGGGTATACCCAGGAATGGTGGTTGAAGACCACTTCAGATGCCTGGGTACGGGAAGTCGTCACTCAAGGTTACGCCATAGCCTTCAAAAACTGACCCCCTCATCGATTTTGCCAGACAGACATCCCTTTGGACCAGACAAAGGCAAAAACTCTACACTCGGTGGTACAGACCCTCCTGGATACAGGAGTCGTAGTACAGGTGCCTCTTGCTCAGAGGGGCCAGGTGTACTATTCTCCACTGTTTCTAGTCCAGAAACCGAATGGGTCCTCCTCGCCCATTCTCAACCTCAAGGCATTGAACAGGTTTGTGAAGGTTTCCAAGTTCCGTATGGAAACCCTTCGCTCTATAGTTCTGGCCTTGGAACATGGGGACTGCATGGTCTCCCTGGACATACAGGATGCTTACCTGCATATTCCTATAGCAGTGTCAAATAAACAATACCTGAGGTTCGCTATTGGCAACCTACATTACCAGTTTTGGGTGTTACCTTTTGGTTTAACAATGGCTTTGCGAGTCTTCACCAAAGTCATGGCGGTGATGACGGTGGTACTCTGCCGTTAAGGGGTCAGGATACTGCCGTATCTGGACGACTTGTTAATCCTGGCAAATTCCCCAGATCTTCTCCTACGTCATCTGGATATGACGGTCCGGTTTCTGCAAGCCCACGGGTGGCTCATCAACTTAAAGCAATCCTTCCTGTTCCCTGCTCAAAGCATGGTGCACCAGGGAGCGTTGTTGGACACTCACAACCAGAGGTTGTTCTTGTCTCAGGAGAAAGTCCTGAAGCCTCAAGACAGGATTCGTTGCTTCCTTTCTCGTCTGCAAGTGTCAATACATTCGGCAATGCAGGTGCTGGGCCTAATGGTATCAGCATTCGACATGGTGGAGTATGCTCAATTCCATTCTCACCCCCTCCAGAGGCTGATTCTAGCCAAGTGGGACATCCTGCCTCACCGGATCAGATCTCAAATGATCTTATTGACTCCAAAGGTCCGTCTGTCGCTACACTGGTGGCTCCGGGACCAACAATTGTGCAGGGGTCGTCCCTTCTGGATATCCAACTGGGTCCTGTTGATGACAGATGCCAGTCTAAGAGGTTGGGGTGCAGTGCTGGAGCAACACTCCCTTCAGGGTAGGTGGACCAAGGAGGAATCTCTCCTCTCAATCAACATTCTGGAATTGCGGGCGGTCTTCATTGCATTGAACCTGGCCCAGAATTTAATTCAGAACCGTCCTGTTCAAGTACAGTCGGACAACGCCACCACAGTGGCTTACATAAATCATCAAGGTGGCACTCGAAGCCGTTTGGCAAGGAAGGAAGTCTCACGGATTCTACGTCGGCAATATTCATTCCGGGAGTCCTGAATTGGGAAGCGGACTTTCTCAGTCATCAGGACGTGCATGCCGGCGAGTGGGGCCTCCATATAGGAGTGTTTCAACTCCTCATGGAAAAGTGAGGTCTTCCAGATGTGGATCTGATGGCGTCTTGACACAATAACAAGGTTTCGGTCTTCAGAGCAAGGACAAGGGATCCTCAAGCAGCATTCGTGGATGCGCTGGCAGTGCCATGGAGGTTTCGGCTGCCGTATGTGTTCCCTCCGGTGTCGCTACTGTCCAGGGTAATTCGGAAGTTCAAGCAAGAAAAAGGAAATCTGCTTCTCATAGCTCCGGCGTGGCCCAGACGTCACTGGTTCTCAGACCTTCAGGGTCTATCGTCAGAGCATCTGATTCTACTTCCTCAATGCCCAGACCTCCTTGTTCAGGGCCCCTGTGTCTACCAGGACCTGGCCCGGCTGTCTTTGATGGCGTGGCTCTTGAAGCTTCCGTCTTGAGGGCTAAGGGTTTTTCTGAAGAGGTCATTAAAACTATGTTTACTTTTAGTAAATATACCCCCAAGTGACATGTACTTTATTTCATACTTTGGTACTAATAGATACTATATTGTATCAATAATATGCAAGTGTTGTATCATTTTGTTATAAACATAGCTAGTATCTGTGTGCAATAATAAAGCCAATCTGATTCAGTATAACAACAGATGAAAGGATAGATTTGTTATTTACATCTTGCACAACTATATTTGATGCAATTAGATCCTTTCCATTATCAGGTTTGTGTGCATAGATTCCTAGCAATGATATTTGAATAATTCTAACTTTTTTCAAAAGCTTATATCCATAGAATGAATGAAGGAAACTAGATTTATTTGAATCTGTAAACTTTTGTGTATATTTGGTCTGTGCCTAGGCCCTCATTCCGAGTTGATCGCTCACTAGCTACTTTTAGCAGCCGTGCAAACGCATAGTCGCCGCCCATAGGGGGAGTGTATTTTAGCTTTGCAGGAGTGCGAACGCCTGTGCAGCAGAGCTGCTGCAAACACATTTTGTCCAGAACAAGACCAGCCCTGTAGTTACTTATTTTGTGTGATGATTGCTGTGACAAATGACACAGTAATGACGTCAGATACCCACCCAGCAAACGCCCGGCCACGCCTGCGTTTTTCCAAACACTCCCAGAAATCGGTCAGTTGACACCCATAAACTCCAACTTCCTGTCAATCTCCTTGCGATCAGCTGTGCGACTGAAAGCATCGCTAGAACCTGTGCAAAAGCACAATGCTCTTTGTACCCGTACGCAGCACATGCGCATTGCGGTGCATATGCATGCGCAGTTTTGCCATGTTTTAACTGATCGCTAAGCAGCGAACAATGGCAGCTAGCGATCATCTTGGAATGAGGGCCATAGACCTTCAACACAAGATATTTGATTGTAAAATAGTGTTAAATATTCTAATTCAATTGGGGTGTTCTTCATATTTGAAGTTTTATCGCATTATTCATTCCTTGTTTTACCCATTGTAAATATTCATGAATCCATTAAGGTGTAAAAGTGTTCTAAGCAATAAATTGTGGCTTTACTAATAGATCATGTAAACACACACAATAATAAATAGGGGGTAATAATAAATATAATGAGACATCAGATTTCAATCTAAGAAACAAGCATAATACATGTCAAAGCAGGAAACTTTTTTGTTTTTTTATCAATCATCTATCTTTGATTCACAATTTTTACACAATTTCTTGTGTTTATTTTTTATATTTTGCTGTTTAGTCCACATGAAATAAAATAATAATTTAAGGTTTATTTTTAAACTTATCCTTGTGCGCACTTGAAGACAACCCTGTTTTTTATTCTTGCTTGAATTTGATGTTATTGGTTTTCACTGCCAGAACCTATTATAATGGATCATTATAAGGTGGAATAATAACATTGGCTTAGAACAATATTCAATAACTTTGTATAGTATTTTTATTTTCAAAATTTATCAAAGTGCAGTATGCAAATATTTCCATAATATGGCTCTTTATTTATACCATATATTTGAATAATTGTAAACATCTGTAGCTTTTTCCTTGGAGTCAAATCTAAAAAGGTTTATTTCGGATTTGTTTTTCTCTTATAATAATACAAATATCTGTACTTTCCAAATGCTCTTATGATGTTTAATACATCCAAATGTATACAAGAAAAATATACTACTAAAATATGTCCATATACATATAAATATATATATATTTATAAGAAAATAATAAAAAATGAAATGAAAATAAACAATCTAAAAAATCAGGATAAATTGTATCTAATTATATATTCACATTGTGGAACAGCAGAGGAAGTCATATTTAACCTACTATTTCTAATTCTACAAAATAAATACTAAATTGTGTAGAAAAAAAATAAAAACATCTTATAGACAGGGGTCCCAAAGGTTGTATTAATGTAACTTAGACAACATTTTTTCACTGTACTGAACTTTAATTTATCATACAGAACATCTGGATTTAAAGTCTGAAAGTTTAGAATCCAACAAGCCTCCATTGTACATCATTTTAAAAATCTACCTCCCTCCTTTATTAATAGTATCATTGTCAATAGTATTGCGTACATACAGTAAATAAAAGATGAACAATCATAATTTTTAAGACATTTAATAAAAAATTTAATGAATGAGCAAACTTCATTGGTTTTGTCTTTAACAATAATAAATGTAAAGCATGTTGCTTTGTTACATTTATAAAAAACCATTAGGTTTTGGTGGTAGCCACATATTTGAAATTATATTAACAAACTGTTTTACTCTGAAGATAATATAGATTAAATAATGTAGCTCTTCAAACCAAGTCCATCTATACAGTATATATATATATATATATATATATATATATATATATAGTATATATATGTATATACACACATGGTTGCAGAACAGACAGCTGTGTGTGCTGACTGAAAGCACGGCACTCCAAGGATTTAATTCAAGACTTATTTATAGAAAAAATGGATGGTACAAGCATAGTTTATATCATAATTATATGGCTCACAGTCTTTGGTTAGTCCTCATAAGTGCCGACGCTAACGTTTCCGGGCTGCTGCAGACCCCGTCATCAGGGCAGAGGAGAAGGAGCTTAGTCTCTGTAATTGACCATTTGCTTGTGCTGTTACCTAGAAAGAAAAATGTGCACATTTTTCATTTGTGTTATATACTATAAAAATTCTAAAATAGTGTTCAAATCCCCTTCCAAAATAATAGTAAGATTGTTTATATAATGGCCATAGATTTCCAGGTTGCCTTGATATGAGCCCTCCCAGATGTACATACTGTATATGCTCAAATCTTCTTGGTGAAAAATTGGAGCCAATGGCCATAATAACAGACTGTTAAAAGTGTGTAGTGCCAAACAAAACATAGCTGTGTTTTAAAGTTAATTTGATTGTAATATAAAGTTACTGTATCTAACCTCTTATTAAGTGGTATTCTAGTATACAGTGCAGAAACATCTAAGATCAAAAACAAATAGTTGTATTTTCAATTGATGTGCTGAATTACTTCTAAAATATGTAGAGTAACTATAATGTGAGATCTAAGTCAGGCTTCATGTGCCATCAAGATGAAATAAAAATACAGTAGTGGTAAAAAAAAATGATGTGATGGGGTATGTAATGAATAAAGAATCAAATTTTTTACACCCAGTGCTTCCGCCTGAATCTTCCTTAGTTCTTTCTGATACTGGAAAGTTGGTTTTTTTTTTTCTTTGCTATTGAAGGTGTAGTTATACACTTGGCATAAAGATTCTATTTATTAGTTTCTTTATAATATGCCAATCTCCACACCTTTATCAACATTTTTTAAATGCCAAAGTATAAACCGAGCACAACTAATCACAATGCAATACAATAAAATTAAATCAAATGAACCCTGTGAAATCCTCTTAAGTACAATATTGCTGCTTCTATAAAGTATCTCTGAATACTCTTAAGTAAATAGTTATAACACACAATAAAAATATATATATTTTATTAAGGTAAGTGCAACAAAGTAAATTAGATCATCAGAGCGATCCTAATACTTTCCAAGGTATTCACAGTCACACAAAACAAGTCCAGAAATGTATAAAGGACAAAAACTCTGGAGCATAGATAAAACAAAAAATGTTGCTGGTGTATAAGTACAAAGTCACAAATTGCCATGCCTCCCATTTCATCTAACACTGGCTGGTCATCCAAGTTTAACATTCATGGGGCCATATTAAATAAGTCACAAAAATAGCTTTTTCCTTAAATTATTACTTTTCTGGGCTCAGTTATTTAGTGAAAATGTTTGGACTTCAATTGCCTGCTTTTCACACCAAAAAATCCTCGTAAAGTTTTTGGTGATCAGATTTTCATGAGTAGAAGTTTCTTAATAAGCAAAAATGGTCTTTTTGCAGCAAACCAATTCAATTGCATACAAGTGAAAAGTTCTTAGGGGTTTGCGATGCTGTTTATAAATATTTAATTTCACCTACTGTAGTATACTTTGAGGTGGTAAAGTATAAAAACTGACTTTGAAAATGTGTATTATTATTCATTTTTTTGTTTCTACAAGCACTATATTTTATCAACATACCTTTTTTTGTTTTCTTACCCACAGTAATATTTTTTATATTTGATGCCTTTATGTTTACCCATGATCCACTTTTTTAATTATGACCAACTTCATTTATACTTTATCAGGAAATTGTCACTTTTTAGAGAGCTACAGTTTTTACAGTCATCTGCTTTACAACAATGTTTTTTGCAAGATAAGCATTTGTTTTTTTTAGAAATCGTTTTTTTCAAAAACTGCCTACAAAAATATAGCTTTTTACTGTCACTATTTGGATGTTCATGGACCAGGTAAGTGTGGAGGATGGCTAGATTTAAGGTAGGGAAAAGGTAGGGGGGAGGGGAAAGGAAACAAAAGCACAGGTCCAATAAGCAAAGTTTGTGGTTAGAAATAACCAACAAATAAATGTACCATGATAATGTAACGAGATTATCCCTATGAGGGATAGGCAATTGTCTCATGTGGAGGTGCACCCCTAATTGTTGATAAACATTTGCCAGCAGAAGAGGAAAATAACTCTTGTTTTTTGGGGGCACTCATTGAACAGTATAATTCAAATATAACCTTTAATTAATCTTTAAAATATAATGCCACAAAACAAACTAAACACAAACATAAACGTATATTTTATCAAAACCAATTCATAACCGTATTCCGTGTGAAAAGTATTATGATCACGTGTCAAAGGTGAGTACAATAGATAGCAACAGGTTGGTCCAGATTCAGAGATATCAGAAATTTGTATGTAGCAACAAAATTATGTCCAGAACCAAAACCTGTGTTGTACACGGATTAGAGGGCGGTATAGCGTATAATAAAGCTGACTAGGTGTGAATAAGCTTTGAACAGGCTGACTAACAGTCCGCACCACAGAGAAATGTAATGGACACCCTAGATAGTAGCCGCCATCACCCGTCCGCTTACACAGTTCTATGTATGCTATTGGGTAGTAGGATAGTTACCAAAAAGTGTACATGGGGGTTGGTTAGGTCCTAATTGCTGATGTAGTTGTAACAATAACACCAATTATGGAACTCCCTATACCACACGTAATCTTATACTATCATTTATATATCATAAATGTTGAGTACACACGGAATATATGTCAGAATAATGTCAGTGTAAATACTGTCAGAATAATCTCATGCAAATACTGTGTATCCAGTGCAATACAGATATTCATTAATAGCATAGTAGCTTTCTAGTGAGTCTATCAGTCATAAGAAGCTCACTAGTCCACATTAATTACAATTCTTAACGTGTGGATACAAAATAGGATGATTGGTATTTATCTTGTAATCATAAACCAAATTATCTCTATTAATTTGTTACATACACGTATAGTTTGACAGGGAGAGATCTCAAAACCAAATTATATCAAAAAAATTGTTACATATGCACATTGGTAAGAGAAGTAGCGGAGATTTGCAGGGGAGAAAAAAAAGGCACTCCTGTTAACGGTGCAGTGAAGCAGCTGCTGTTCACTGCGTGGCATGCATTATACAGCAAATGAGCATGCCACAAATGCACCTGTGGGTTGGAATCAAAAGGTTGCTTCTGCTTTTGTTTAAACAGCCCTGGACACCCTGATATATAAATGCAGGGAATCCTACGGGTAGTATTTAACAATGATAGAGCAAGAAATGATAAAGAAAAGAGGTCGGGGAGGGGAAGGTTTTGTTGCTGAAGATAGGTGAATAGTAGCACTATATCATTGCTGAGTGTATGCTGCTGCACTGCATTGTAAAAACATTGATGCGGTGTGAGCGTTACACTCCCATGCACCCCATAGGGCTTAGAAAAGGATAGCCAGGTGACAAAATTAGGACCCTAAAGATGGTGTTGTTCCTGATACCAAATGGTATTGCAGGACTAAATTACTCATCATGTGGTCCCGTAATAGGTCACTCGAAAAGGAGCTTAGGTACCTATGAATACTGGTGTGGAAGTGTGTGGTTCTAGTACTGCACTAAAAGTGCGGCGTCTGCCTGATGTCCCAGACAGCTGTTTCGCATGTGCTTCTACAGTGAGTGTGGAGGATGAGTAGGTCTGCCAGATGAATATGGTGCTCAGGCAAGCTCCCAATCTGGTGATTCAGTGCATGTCTCAACTCCATGTCCATGCCACTATCATACTAGGCATGTACTGGACAGTCTCTCCGCAGTGGAGGTGAGAAGATCTTATGGCTTACCCTCTTGTGCAATCTTTTTGCTGTATGATCTGTTGTAGCTAGCCCTGGAACCTTTGCTGCCCACTAATCATGAAGTCAGTGGTTTCTAGAAACTGCTGGCTGCATTACATTTTTAGCATCAGGCACTTTTCCACCTACTTTGTCCCAATCATGCAGTTTCTCACAATCCACATGTTTCACATTATTTAACCCAGGTCATTAAGGCTTTCTGCAAATTAACGACCTAGTTTATTACATTTCCAAACAACAAAAGAATATGGAGGGAGTCTAAATTTGGCTTTAAAAAAAAAATGGCATTTGGACGTGGCCTGGCTACTGAAGGAGACAGTCACGCTTTACAAGAGCTCCTGTGAAACAGGGCTCCTATTTCTTCATATAACCCATCTCTGGGCTCCCTTAGTGCCCTCAGCAGCCCCCCTGTCTCTCCTGTTCCCCCTGCAGTGCCCCTGTTAGCACCGCGGAATCGGGGAGTCGTTTTTACTGCTCCTGCGGATTGCGGCCTACGGGGCTCCTACAAGCCGAGGCCTCGATTTATACCCCGGACAGGCGGCAGCTTCGGGGACCTCCGGATCTGGCCACGGATTGCTCCCAGACCTCCGACTCTCACACTGCCACTGGCCGCGGCTAGGAGACTCGCCCTGCTGCCTGCCTCTGCTGCCCAGGGGCGCCAGAGCTCTTTGCGCTGGACGGGGCCGCGGGATGACCGGCGGCCATCTTTTCTTTGCACCTTCGGCTCCCTGCTTCCTCTCTCCCGCTGGGCCCAAGAGTAAGTACACTTTACAGATCTGCAATCTGCGGGGCTCCAGCAGAGGGAGGGGGGGGTGACCACTGGGCTGTGCCCTGGGTTGGAGGTGAGCCGGACGACAGTTGCTAGGTGACCAGCGGGACACGGGGGAGGCATCCGCCGGAGCTTCAGCCTGGGCCTGCAATTCACCCACTGGAAGGCATTTCTCCCTGGGGACTTGTTTATCAGCCAGATGATGGAGCACCTGTTAAGGGGCATATAATTAACGTGGGGGTACATTGGAGCACCAGCAGAAAAAATTGTTTCCCCCCACCTGACCCCCCCTCCTATTATACATCCCCATGCTCTCATAAAAAAACCAAAGCACAAGCCTGACGTCCCCCACAGTCTATGGGCCAGACGTGTTGATTGGAGAGAGGGTTTGGGGAACACTCTGTGGATACCGACCCCCACAACTCAACTCAACTCAGTTCCTCTCATCAGCCCCCAGCACTGGGTCTTATGTGATGCTTCGTCGGAGACTTCTCTACGTCTCCATCTGTGTGCTTTATTTACACACTCAAGCTCCCTGAAGACCCCCTTTATCAAATCGTCTTTGAATTTCAACCCTTACACATCTCACCTGTCAGTACTCGGGTTGTGGCGGGTCCAGACCAGGACACTCTCCCTACGGGGCCATTCATCACAGTTCTGTAGACCAGTTTCTAGATCTCCCTGGGTCTATTATTGCTATGGACAAATTCATGTCTAAATCATTACGTAACCCACGGGGTGCTCAGCCGGGTAAAGGCAAAAATCGTGAAAATCCTACTTGCAGTGCTCCTGTTTCCCCGACGTATAGTCAAGGTTCTAGTCCTAGGGGGCAATCCCAATCTACACCAACTATGGAACCGTCCAAATCCTTCACCACAAGTGAAATCACGAATATACTCTCATCTCTGCTGGATCAAAAACTGGCACCCCTAAAGGACTCTCTGGATTCGGTGCTTGCGCAACTCACAGCCCATGATAAACGTATTTCCGAGGCTGAGCAAAGAATTTCTGCTCTAGAGGATTATTTATCTGCAGCTAATACAACCCAGATGGAGCACGACAAGCTGGTGGTGTCTCTGCACGACAAATTAGAAGATTTGGAAAATCGGAATAGAAGAAATAATATACGTCTTGAAGGTTTGCCAGAATCTGTGAAATTTTCCGAGCTCATGGCCTTGGTCTCCCAGTTGTTGCCTAGAGAGCTGGGATGCGTCTCGGCCACGGGTTCCATGCTGGTGGAACGTGTCCATTGGATTGGTCCTGATCGTCAGTCTGGTAGAGATAGACCCAGACTGGTCATCATGAGAATTCTCAACTACGCCGATAAAGTCCGTTTGCTGGAGGCCTATCGGAAATACACGGATCTTCGATACCAGGACTCTAAGATTCTACTATTTCAAGACTTTTCTTATCTGGTTGCTGCGAGAAGACGGGAGTTCTCGCCTGTTTGTAAACGTCTCTACAAGCTAGGCCACAGGTTTGCGTTGTTGTATCCGGCGAAGCTGAGAATCACCTATGTTGGAAAAACCCACTTCTTCGAAACCGCACAAGAGGCCAGAAATTTTGTGAACTCTTTGGATACAGCTCTCCTTTTGGGTACAGATGATGCTGATTGACTCTATATATCCTTTTCCAGTTGGTTGATTGCCACCTTTGGTTGGCCCATTCATGTTTAAGTCAAAAGATATTTTTCTGTGTGATAAGTTTATTCGATTTTATTTGTGCACTGTGAAGATGGTTTGCTGTTGCGGTTGGAGCTTGACGCGGGTTGCGGTGCGAAAGTACTATATTGGTTATGTTCTTCTATTCTTTTCTCTATGCTTCTTTCCCCCCCTTCAATTGCCTCTTCTACTCTTTCTATTACTACTTTACCTTCCCCTCTCCCCCTTTTCTCATCTTTTGTCATACTGTTTTGGATTATGGTGTCCTTGGTTACTATGTTTGAGGATACCCTCCTCATGTGTTTTATTGCTCTCCATTTGGAGGTTGACATCTCTTAATAGGGCGCTCACACGGGTTCTTAAAATGTTAAAATTGTTTTGTAACTTGGTTCATAATTTTGATATTGTACACAGACATAATTCACGTATTGTGATAGGAATGTACTTGATGTTTTATATTTATTATTTTTCATCACTGATCCATAACGGCCCGCTAGCTGGGATGGGCTGGGATCGACGGTTATGGTATATTGTATCCCGATGTCGGCCTAGGGTTGGTATCGGCTGAATGCCGTCGACCCATGATTCTCCCACAATAGTGCAGTCATGATTTTGGTTAGTATCATGGAACGTAGAGGGACTTAATACCCCTATTAAACGGAAAAAGGTCCTCACCTATTTGAAATGGCTGAAACCCGATATAGTGTTATTGCAGGAAACTCATTGGAGGATCTCTGATCCTAATGTACTTCGGGATACGTGGGTGGGAGAGTATAGAGTAGCCTCCTTCACGTCCAAACACAGAGGCGTCCTAACTATTCTCAATAGATCACTTCCTGCCACTATTTTAGATAGTTTGGTCGACCAAGAGGGTAGATTCCTTTTCCTGAAACTAAAAATATTAAATATGATCTATACGGTAGCCAATATTTATGCCCCTAATAGCCCTAACGCATCTTTTTTCTCTGATATCTACGCAAACTTGCAGGGTTGGGCAGAGGGAGAAATTATCATGGGAGGAGACTTTAATTGTGTACAGTCAGCTGGTCTTGACATCCATGTCCGGTACGTCCGCAATTACCACTTCACCTTCACTCACACTGCTCACCTCTTCTCTACGACTGTCTGACCCATGGAGAATTCGTAACCCAGACGCTTGCGAATATACCTTCTACTCCCACCCTCACCACTCCTCCTCTAGATTATATTATTGGTTAATCACTGATTCTCTTCTGCATCATATAGTGAATGCTAAAATTGAGCCAATCTCACTCTCGGACCATGCCCCAATTTGGATATCGGTCACTTTAGATACCCCCTTGCCTAGATCCTATAATTGGCGTTTCCCTGCTTATTTGGAAACTTCCTCAGACTTCAGTCAATTTCTTACTCAAGCCTTCCTTAACTATATTGATGATAATAAGATTCATGAGAACGACATCAATTTGTTTTGGTCGGCTTCTAAACCGGTTGTCTGTGGACAAATATTAGAATACGTTTTCAGCAAATGCAAACACTTGAACGCCCAATTGTGTGATCTGAGCAAGGCTTTAACGGCAGCGTATAACCCAATGATATTAAATGATTCCCCAGACAACAGACGGACTTACACTGACACAAAACGTCTTTATGACGTACTTTACACTGAACGAGCTAGTTTCTCCTATGATGTTCAACGGAATAAATTCTTCCGAGGTGGTAATAAGTCGGGTAAATTGCTGGCCAACTTAGTGAGATCATCTACTGTCCCTTCTCGCATAACTAGCTTACAAACTGACCCAACTTCCTCAACCATGGACACACAAATTATGTCAGACACCTTCCTACAATATTATACAAAATTATACACGACACCTTTAGATAGCCCCACTGAGGGTATGATATTTCTGGATAAAGCTGACTTACCCACATTGACAGAGGAGGAACGGGAGTCACTAACGAGCCCCGTAACAGACACAGAGTTGCTGTTTTTGATTAAATCACTCCATAATGGGAAATCGCCAGGCCCGGATGGGTTCGGGGCAGTATACTATAAATTGCTAGCTCCCCACATAATGCCTTATTTGTTAAAGTTTTTAATTCACTGCTGAACGGATCCCCCCCCCCCCCCCGAGATTCACTGAATCTAGAATAGTAGTATTCCCTAAACCGGGTAAGGACCCTTCATATGTCCAGTCTTATCGACCCATATCCCTACTCAATCAGGACCTGAAACTATTCACCAAATTATTGGCCACTCAACTCCAACCGATACTACAACGCATTCTACATCCTACCCAAACGGGGTTTGTGAGAACTAGAACAGTTGTTGTGACACTGACAAAGCGTTTGACTGTGTATCATGGGCACACTTACTTAGAATTTTCCATACTCAACAATTTGGAGAGGAGTTCACTAAAGTCTTCCGTATGCTTTATTCTAATCCACAAGCACACCTATCTATTAATGGATTGAAAAAATCCGCCTTCTCTCTACATAGAGGTATGCATCAGGGATGCTCCCTATCTCCCCTGCTTTTTAACTTAGCTCTTGACCCAGTGAAACGCACTTGCGTGCAAGATGTTACTTGGGACGGGATAAAAATTGGCTCACAGCCAGTGAAGGTGTCGGCCTTTGCTGATGACCTATTACTTTATTTTAATGATCCCATAAAGGCGTTCCCTTCTTTACTGGCCATGCTCAATGATTTCCACTTGATCTCGGGCTTTTTAATCAATTTTGATAAAACGGAAGCATTGGCTCTAGGCCCCAAAGCTACATGAAATTGGGGCTCCGGGTTTCCCTTTAAATCGGCAGCTGGCTTTATAACCTACTTGGGCTTACGTTTTTCACCTACTTTAGCTGAACTATATACACTGAATGTTTCACGCGCGATTAATAAAATGATAGTTGATTTTACGCACTGGCAAAGCTTACCAATCTCATATTTGGGTAGATGACACTTGTACAAAATTATCTCCTTCCTCCGCTTGCTATATCCGATCCAAATGCTCCCATTTTTTCTGACTAAACGAGATGTTCAAACAATTAATAATGCCCTTAATACTTTCATTTGGACAAACAAGCGCCCACGCATAGCCCTTTTTAAATTGAATCAACCGACTATGCCGGGTGGCGTGAATTTACCATGTCCGGAAAACAACTCTTTGGCAGCTAATTATAGATATGCCATTGACTGGGTTAGGGGCTCTTCTAGTTATGCTAATGTGTTTCTGGAACAGCTTATGCTACCCCACGGTACCCTTTCTACCATATTACATTTTCCAGACCCCCCCACAGTGACGTCCCTCCGTTCAAACCCATTATTGCTCTCTCCGTGCAAAGCATGGAAACACCTTCGAAAACTCATGGGGCTAACAACAACCTGCTCCTTGTTCCAACCACTCCTGCATAAGCCAGACTTTCAAGGCGGGGAAGCCGATGTGCTTATCAAGACTTGGTATTCTCACGGCTTATTTTTAGTGTATCAACTCTTGAATGTCACCTGTACCGAAGTGCTCACCCTGTCCCAATTAAAACTTAAATTTCCGAACCTTCATATACCACTATTCGCATATTTTCAAGTCCGCAGTTTTGCAACGCGATTGATAACACGCCTACGGCCAACGGACTTTAACTCTCCCCTAGACGTCCAACTGCGCTTAACTCCTCATTCTCCCTATCCTACATCCTTTATTTATGCACACACCAGACGTAAGATTGATTTAGATTGTCAAACCACTGGCCTAGCTAAGTGGTCGACCACCTTGCCAGGCATTCCTATGCAAACCATAATACATTGGCACTTATTACTTAATAAATATTTGGTATCTTCTTCCTATGCAGAAATGCATTTAAAAATTTTACACAGGGCATATTATACTCCTCGTCTCGGGTATCTCACGGGCATCTCTGATAACTCCCACTGCTTCAAGTGCTCCTCACCTGATGCCGACATTATCCATTGCCTTTGGTCATGCCCTATAATACAATTGTTTTGGAAAGATGTCTGTAACTACATTACAACGACTTTAAATATTCCTCTCACACCTACTTTAATCTGGGCTTTCTGGAATCAGTATGATCCCAATTGTTGTTCAGTATCTCCAGGTAATAAATTATTATTAGCACGGATTGCGGCAGCTTAAAAAAAGACCATACTGCCTCAGTGGATACACAGAACCCCTATACCCATAACTCTTCTACTCCCTAGACTGACATATCTTTACCAAATGTACTGGATAGAATGCTCTCTTAGAGCGGAATCCAATTCTTCGAAATTCTTTGCATTATGGCTGCCCTATGTGGTAACTCTGCCACAATCAATTCGTGATAGCATACGTAAAGTAGTTAAGCATACTACATGGTACAATACCGAGATACTTACGAGGGGATCACCGCCCTTTTAACCTTAACTTCCTTGTTTTTATGACCACCTATTTTGGCTTACTTACACTGTTAATGTCACCGAGAGATTGCCGTTTCCTACTATGTGTTTTGTGCTACCCTCTATATCCTTCTATTATCATCCCTTTACGATCGTATGTGATTGCCCTTGAACAAATGTAATGTTGTACATTCCTACACAACCTTAGCTCTGATATTGTCTTTGATATTGTTAGTGCTATGCAATTATCGTGAAAAATTTGTGTGTTACACCTTTTTTTTTCCAATAAACATATTTAAAAAAATAAATAAAAAAAATGGCATTTTCCCATTGTTCTGGGAGCAATAGACTGTACCCATCTGGCATTCATACAACCAAGACAATCAGAAGAAGGTTCTTCAAACTGAAAAAAATTCCATTCCTTGAATGTCCAGATGGTGTGATAGATATATATATATATATATATATATATATATATAATGGACCCCCCAGATTGACACTCAGGACACCAAAAGAAATCCACACTACTTGAATGAGTTTTGTCAATGTTTCAGGGGTCTATATGTTACTCCTTTTGTAAGGACAAAATGAGTAAATTAAAGACAGTGGCAAACACAGGATATCTAGAGGGGGTTTTCCAAATGCAAGCAACAATCTCCCATTCTACGGAGCATTGGAGCAAGTTGTTAGGCGCCGCGGTCCGTGGCTCCGCTCGGTCCATTTCCGAGCGACGACCGCGGCCGCTGCACCTTCCTCCTTGCCCGCCCGGCGCCTAGCAACTAGGGACGCCATGCGCGCTGAGCCGCCGGGTCCTTAGCAACGGGGATGCCACAGGCGGACCGCGTTCCCCGTTGTAGTTATTGAATAATTAAGTGTTCACACATGTTTCTCTGGTCGTGCAGCAAGGCAGCTGCACGACATTTGTGTAATTGGGCTCTGTGCTCTTATTGGAGGGTTTCCTGTTATATGCCTCCTCAGTGCCTCACACAGACGCCGGTGATAGCTTCCTGCATGCTGCTCATGTTTGGTGAACGTCTGTTCCTGGTCTGCTGTGCCCGGTCCCTCCAGTTCTCTGAGTTCCTGAATCTTGGAGTTAGTCACCTGGTCCCAAGGAGTTCTCCTGGTCCTCATTTACCTGTGGCAGTCGATTGAGGTTCTCACTTGGTTTCGTGAGTGGCGGCCCTGCCGCTTGTTGCGGCCTAGGCAGCTTTAGTATTGTTTTCTTGTACTGGAGCATTTGCGGAGGTTTCCGCTTCCATAGTCCTCTCCGGTACTCGGTGGTGCCGTGTAGGAGACTGGACAAGTGGAATATTTTGGTTGTTCTTTTCCCTGGCGGTAAGCCGCGCATACTTTTAGTTTCAGGTTAGCCAGTAGCCCCTGGCCTTGTTGTTTTAGTTAGAGGGCCCCTTGTTATTACCCTGTCTCAGTTCACTGTTTGTCTCTCATTAAGACCTGAGGGGGCATCGGAGTTGGGCAGACGTAATCCGCCCTTCAAACGCGGCTGCCATGGGCCCAAGAAACCATAGTCTCGCAAGAGTAAACTGACAGCACGGTTAAGACAACGGAGGTAGGGTGCCAGGGGCTATTCCCATTCCGTTTCCCTTTCCCAGCATTACATCCTGGTACTCAGGTCCCACCGTATAAGACCTCCCCTTACCTGAGTATCAGGATCATAACACAAGTGCAGTAGTCTGGGGAAGCTGTAGAAGAACTTAGTACCAACCCTGGACATTATTGTACTTATAGGTATTTTTATACACTGGATACTGTATGGAATACAGTATTATTTAACATTATAGATGGTCTATAGAATACTCTGTATCAAACAGATTAACAAAATACATAAATAAGTGGTCAGGAAAAGGCTAAACATCACATAATGAAAAAATACACAAACATTAGAGAACCAGTAGGAGATAGAATTGCACTTTCTAAACACACATTCTCCCAGCTGATGGTAAGGCTCCTGTCTCTTCATCCTGATAGCTAATCTCTGGTCCAGTGCACTGATTGAGTACTCAGAACCACACACACACAGCAGACTTGGTAGGATAAGCTGCTACCACTGTGCACATATAGCAACTCTGCTCTATATATTAAACTGTATGATGTGGTGGCAGCTTCAGTAATCTTATTATAAACTATTACTATTATTGTCAGAATTCTAACCACTTCCAAAGATGAGGTGGGTTTCCATGCAACTGGAAACTCCCCCTGTATTTGTCCTTTATAGACCACTTAAACATTGAGTGCCATTCTGGGGATCCATTTTTTTGTTGTTGTAATGAGAGGAGTTTTCAGAATCACAAGCAGGTACCTCGCTTACAATTGCATAGGTCAGAGAATACGAAAGCAAAAGTAGTAGTACTCAGGCAAAGCCTTAAGAAAACACACAAAAATGCATTCGTTTTTTTAGGGCTAATTGAATTCAGAACTAAATATGCATTCTTATATCTCAGCAATTTGTGACTTTACTCTTATACACCCCCAACATTTCTTCATTTACTCATGCCCCAGAGTTATTCTTTTTTATTAATCTCCAGACTTTTTTTTTTAATATATATACCTTGGAAAGGGTTAGGTTCACTCTGATGATCTATTAAACTTTTTTGCACTGCCCTTAATAAAATCGACATATTTTTATTGTGTGTAATAAATTAATTTTATTTTAATGTGGTTAATTGTGCTCTTTTTATTGAGGTTTATTCTTAATACAAAAAATATTTTTTAAATAATTGAATAATCATCTTGGAGTTCCATTAGAGTCGAGGTTACATCTCTTGTCAAAATATGATTCCTTTTATCACTTTTTGGTGACAAAATACCTCTGTGTATATAGATTACATGCTGTATATACAGGGGTGTAACTATAACCTTGTGGGCCCCAAAGTATTGAAATGGCCCCCATAAAGAAACATTGGCCCATAAATTAAAAAAGAATCAAACCAAGCACTGCAGGCTCACCCCCTCAGCACCCCACTGCCCTGCAGTACAAGTGATTACCTGTTGGAGAGAATAGAGAGACGCAAAGAGGTAGGGAGGGGATTGGGATACACATGGCAGTAGAGAGTGATAGGGAGACAGAGAGCGACAGGGAGGGGATAGAGAGAAGCAGGGAGGTAGGGAGGGGATAGGGATATACAGGGCAGTAGGAAGGGGATAGGGTGACACAGGATGGTAGGGAGGGAATATAGAGATACAGAGCAGTAGGTATGGAATATAGAGATGCAGGAGTCCTTGTAGTAAAGGATGTCAATGAATGAAAGAAAGAAGAGATCAATAAAAACTGATACATGTACATTCTTTCTTCAAGCACCAAATACCACGTTTCGAAAACAATCCTGTGAATGTGACCAATACCCTTTTTCCAGTGTCACACTATACTGTAGGTACTGTATTTAAAATTGAATACTCACACTGTAAAGTGAAAGCTAAACGATAAAAAATAACATAGCGTAATACTGGAAATACAAAATAAAAATAGAAAGGTATGTAAATTACACTCACCCTATAAATTGTAATTCAGGCCTTATTGTGTGTCTTTATTCCCTTGAATCGTCCATTCAGTGGGTCTGCTTCCCAATACGGCAACCTCAGTAAATTAGAACACAGTTCAAACAAAGTTCTGACAGGATGTCAATAGTCCAGAATAATGTAGTTGGCCGCCAGTCCTGTGACATACAAGCCTCGTCCCTCTCCACCAATGCGTTTCAATAATCAGGGTCTTTGTTAAGGAGATAGCTACATTATTCTAGACTGTTGACATCCTGTCAGAACTTTGAGGGTTATTCAGGTTGGATTGCAGATTCTGCAAATAAACAGAATATGCAATCCTTTTTTTTGCATGCTGGGGACCACCCATTGCAGCCTGGGGGCCACCCATCACAGAGCAAGGCTGCCCAGCATGCTGAATATCCTGCCCAGTGGCTGCGACCGCAATTTAATTGTTGTCGCAGCAACTTTGGATGACTCCCTGCCTCCACAGTCCGGCTGCCAAGGCAGACGGCTGTCCGCCATATTTTTGCATTGGAACAACTGCGTGTGATGTCATGCAGCCTCCCCCAAAATACTGTCACCCCACCCACATTTTCGCAGAGCCATCCCCACAATGGTCTGTTACCTACCTTTGTTTGCGGTTACTGTATTGGGAAGCTGACCAGCTGAATGGAAGATTTTGATTTTTTAGCTTTTAGCTTTCACTTTACAGTGTGAGTATTCTATTGTAAATTCATGTAGTGTGACAACAGAAAAAGGGTATTGGTCACATTTACAGTTGTGTTTATGAACTGTGGTATATAGGTCATGAGAAAAGAATGTATATGTATCAGTATTAATTGATATTGTCTTTCTTTTATTTGTCGTACTATACTACGAGGACTCCTGAGAAAGTGAGCATGACAAAGGAATTTATCATCTTTTCTCTCCCTGGCTAATATCCAATCATCGCCAGGATGAGGGTGAGTTGCGAGGCTGGGACATGCACATTTAAGGAGGACAGGGGAGCTCAGGTGCCAAGCGAGGGTGTAAGCATACGGGGAGAGTTCAGCGAATGTGGTCAGACGGGAGATGTGTTGTACTTTGCTGGAGGCAGAGACACACAAATTCCAACTGGTCACTTAATCTTCCTGTTCTGCAGCTGCCACAGTTCACTGCTCACAGTATCTACACCCTCTCTCCTCCTACCAGGAAGGAAACTGCTGGATGTGGAATCCGGCGCACTTCCAATTAAAAAAATGAACGAAAAAATGCAAAATGGTGCAGTGGGGTTGTTTGCTGGGCCTTTGGGCCCCAAGATGGCCGGTTCCCATAGCAGTTGCATTCCCTGCACCCTTTGTTGTTACCCCATTATGTATATATGTATTTGATTTCCCCAAAAAAGTAAAATAAATTATATTTAAGTGCCAAATTTAGACTATAGCAGACTAGTCAGTTCCTTAGTTAAATTTTTTTGAGGACATATTGAAGATTTCCATATGCAGGTAATGTGTTTTGCCAATATTCTTAATGTTACTTTGAATAGCAGTACAGATTTTGTGGAGCTGGCAGAGACTGTTTCCCCAAGCAACCAGAGGAGCGGTCACACCGGCAAAGATGGGAAAGTTGTTAGCAAGGTACCTAGTCAGATTGTGGTAGTAGGGGTATTAATTATTTGAAAGGCAGATAGGGTACCCGGTTCGCGATCTTTGGCCCTCATTCCGAGTTGTTCGCTCGGTATTTTTTATCGCATCGCAGTGAAAATCCGCTTAGTACGCATGCGCAATGTTCGCACTGCGACTGCGCCAAGTAACTTTACTATGAAGAAAGTATTTTTACTCACGGCTTTTTCATCGCTCCGGCGATCGTAATGTGATTGACAGGAAATGGGTGTTACTGGGCGGAAACACGGCGTTTCAGGGGCGTGTGGCTGAAAACGCTACCGTTTCGGGAAAAAACGCAGGAGTGGCCGGGGAAACGGTGGGAGTGCCTGGCCGAACGCTGGGTGTGTTTGTGACGTCAACCAGGAACGACAAGCACTGAACTGATCGCACAGGCAGAGTAAGTCTGGAGCTACTCTGAAACTGCTAAGTAGTTAGTAATCGCAATATTGCGAATACATCGGTCGCAATTTTAAGAAGCTAAGATTCACTCCCAGTAGGCGGCGGCTTAGCGTGTGTAACTCTGCTAAATTCGCCTTGCGACCGATCAACTCGGAATGAGGGCCTTTGTACAGTATGTTGTCTTCCGGGTGCTCAGGTACGACACATCGCAGATCAGGTAGACAGTTTGTTGGTAGGGACTGGGAAAGACCCGGTGGTCTTGGTGCACATTGGCACCAATGACATAGCTAGAAGGCAAATGGAGTGTCCTTAAAAATAATTACAGGGACCTAGGTCGCAAACTTAGGGCAAGCACATAGAAGGTAATATTCTCTTTTTCAGTAGATATAGGACTAACATAAAGGGAGGAGGTGTATGTCTTTTTGTTAAGCCATTTTCAAAAACCATATTTAAAGGAGTTTATTTATGAGTGGACTGGAGATAATGTGTAGTCATTATAGGTTGAGATTTCCAGTGAGTGGAAAGACACAAAAAAGCTATTAATAGGGACATGTGACTAAAGAATTACAACTCTTGCAGCAAATCGAAAAGCTGCAGCACCAGAGAGGTCCTAATTATTGGGGATTTTAATTATCTGGAAATAAATTGGAACACCGAATCATGTAAAACAGCTTGGGGAAAAAGGTTCTTAAACATGCTAAAAGATCACTACTTATCTCAGGTAATCGAGGAACCAAATAGATTTAGAACTATACTGGATCTAATACCAACCAAATATGATGAGAGTACATCAAATATTAAAGTAGGGGAGACCTTGGGAAATAGCGATAATAATATGATCAGTTCCAATATTATCTTTAAAAAATATCATTATAAGGGTCCAACTAAGACTTTTAACTTCAGAAAAGCTGATTTCATCTTGCTGAAATGAGCACTAAAGGACATTGATTGGGAAATTCTGTTTCATGGTAAGAACATGGCTGAAATGTGGGATGCTTTTAAAATTTTGCTTCATGGCACATTTCTCTGGGCAGCAAACACAGGAGTATTAAATTAAAACCTATGTGGCTTAATAAAAAGGTTAAGGAAGAAAAGGATTAAAAGAGGCGTGCTTTCAAAGTGTTTAAATTTGGCAGGAAGATGGAAACATTCCAGTTCTACAAGGAATGTATCAAACAATGTAAAAAAAATATCAGAGCGGCGAAAACAGAAAATTAAAAGTAAATCACCAGGGAGAGTAAAACAAACCCTAAAAAAAATTTTAAGTATATAAATGGCAAACGGTTATATAAAAGGGTGAGTTGGGTGTCTTGATAAATAATGACAAAGATAAAGCAGATTTATTGAACAAAATTTTTTCATCCATGTTTACTAGAGAGCAAAAAAGGGAGAGTAGGTGGGCGCTAGGAGATATGGCTATACGACACCTGAAATACTTTAACTGTTCACTGGCTGCAGCTTCCCAAGGTCGAGATGCTGATCCTCAACCCAAAAAATACACAGAACAATAAATACTCAGAGAAGCGCTACCATTGAACAGTATAATAAAATTTATTATTAAAAATAATTGACACAATCTCAATAAAATAAACCGCTTATCTTGGAATATTCAACATATAGTATACACCAACCATTTAATAATTCCAAATAGTCACCCTTAAAAGGAACATAACCACTTAATTTCCAATAGATGCTGCAGCAATTATAATGTACTAGTACTTAAAGGGTTAAGCTCCATGCATGGGCTAATTGATTCACATGGGTTCCTTAGATATTGTTTAGGAAGTCCATCGACAGTGAAGCGTTAAATAATGATAATCAGCTTGTATGTTACAGTCTTATCCAGATCACGGCAGACTTTCTGTGGGTAGCTTAATTGTGCAAATTTCCATAAGTGTGCAGTGATGTTTTAGCTGAATCACTGATTGTGCAGTCTCATATAATGAAGCTTACCCGACTATTGAATGAATGAAATTTTCCTTTGGTACCTTTCCTGTAGTGGGCGCCGGCTGCCCACACCGCTGAACAGCGGCACAGCAGAAGGTGTCGGTAACACTGTTGAAGGCTGCGCTTCACGGGACCACTTCAGAGCGCGGCGAACCAAGACCAGAGAGCCGTCCGCGGCTGATCAAAGTCAGGAGCCGTTCGCTCGTGCTTCCATAGCAGGAACCGCTGAATGTGCTGCGGGTGTATTGAATGTTGAACACCCAAGATACCGGACAAGACGTCGGGCGGGATGCTTGACGCGTTTCTCAGCCTCTAACACCGGTGCTGTTTCATCAGATGTACCGCCTCCATGGTTTTGGGTATCTTTATACACCGGAGCTCTCCAATTACTCAAACACATGCCTGGTGTTGCTCCACTAATTGAAATCCATGTCAGGTGAATTAAATCAACAGACACTTGTTAGTATTAAAACACACTTGTTTATATGTAGCTGGAACGGATTGGTCTAATCTTTTTTCATTTGGTAAGGACATGTGAGAGGCTCCACAAATAGTTATTTAAAAGTATATATTTCTCTATAGAGAACACAAATAATTATAAACATATATATAAAATATATAGTATATATATAATATAATAATAATAATAGGTGTCTTATAGCCATAAAGTACCACGTTGTTTAATTTCTATCGAAAATAACAATTCTTAAAATAGCCATAATCTTATAATTACCATAACAGAATGAAGACTTTGAAAAAATATGTATATATATATACGTATAAATGTATCAAAATAAATACAATTTCTTTAAAGTTATAAGGATATAGAGACAGTAATTCTGTATAAGGATAGACATATATTTTTAACTGCATAAAATTACTGGATCATAATCTATCACCGCAAATTCCAGTCACAAGATGTTAATGCTGCATGTTCCACTAATTTTTCTTCCTTTGAAGTCTCCAATCAAAAGATGGTGATACAGTGTATTGCTCCAGCAATCCACCTACATCTGAAGCAATACTCTGTAAAACCACTAGGATCAAATGAAGAACAAAGCTATACCTAATAATTAGGAAAGAGGGGGAGAGAGAGGAAAAGAAAGAAGAGAGAGGGAGATTCAGATGTTATTGAGCTCTATGGTGTCATTAAGACCTAATGGGGTCATGGTTCCAAGTTTGAATATCCAAAATGCTTCTTTACGACATAACTTTGAAAATCTATCCCCTCCTCTGGCGGATGGAGGAATCTGTTCAATGGCTTGTACTTTTATATCTTTGAGAATCCCCTTAGGGCACATTCTAAAATGACATGGTAGACTATGTGTTCTATTCCCATTAATAAGAAATCTTCTATGTTCCAAAAACCGAACATTTAATGTTCTGGTGGTGCGGCCAACGTATTGTATGCCGCACCCACAAGAGATGACATAAATAACATAACTTGACTGACAGTTAAGAAAAGAACCTACCTCAAACGTTTCTTTATTACTGAATGATGTGATAGTATTGTATCTATGTGCTGCATATTCACATGTGAGACACCTAGATTTCCCACACCTAAAAAACCCTTTAGGTTTTGGGGCTACATCCAACCAGTTCCCTACAGCTGGATCCCTATTACGGTCTGTTTTCAGCATACTGGGGGCTAATTTCTGTTTAAGACTATCAGCTTTTCTAAAGACCACTTTCCTAGAGTCTTGTAGATCATTCTTTAGATACTTATCATCACTGCACACTTATGGAAATTTGCACAATTAAGCTACCCACAGAAAGTCTGCCGTGATCTGGATAAGACTGTAACATACAAGCTGATTATCATTATTTAACGCTTCACTGTCGATGGACTTCCTAAACAATATCTAAGGAACCCATGTGAATCAATTAGCCCATGCATGGAGCTTAACCCTTTAAGTACTAGTACATTATAATTGCTGCAGCATCTATTGGAAATTAAGTGGTTATGTTCCTTTTAAGGGTGACTATTTGGAATTATTAAATGGTTGGTGTATACTATATGTTGAATATTCCAAGATAAGCGGTTTATTTCATTGAGATTGTGTCAATTATTTTTAATAATAAATTTTATTATACTGTTCAATGGTAGCGCTTCTCTGAGTATTTATTGTTCTGTGTATTTTTTGGGTTGAGGATCAGCATCTCGACCTTGGAAAGCTGCAGCCAGTGAACAGTTAAAGTATTTCAGGTGTCGTATAGCCATATCTCCTAGCGCCCACCTACTCTCCCTTTTTTGCATTCTATTCTATTTTTGCTGATTGGTGGGCAGCTTGGTTATTATCATGTCAGGTCTTAAATGTATTTCGGAACGTCTAGAAAGACGAAATAAATATACTGTTAATTTTGGAGACAATATAAATGAAATGGTTTCAGAGGATAATAGTGACATGTTTAAATTGTTTAATAAAATGGAGTCACTATGTTTAGCTGAGACTCGCCATTGGTGGGACCAGATCACTCTCCAGAAATACCTGGACAAGGATCTGATCCCAAGAGGCTTAAGAATCTTTAAAAATTCCTCATTCAAAGAAGATGAGGTATTTATGGAAAAATTGAATAGTGTTTTAGATGATTGCTCCATAAATCTTATGAAATTGCTCATTAAATATAGAGCAGAAAGAGTCTCAGAGATACAGAAAGAGATAGAATTAGTCTATGGGGATTTAAAGAAATTTTCACAACATCCCAGTTTTGAGATGAGAGACAGCAGGATTAATAGCAGAGTGGAAGACTTTGAAAAAGAGCTAATTAATAGAAAGGATGAAAAAAAAAAATGTTCAGGGATAAGGAAGATTACAATAGAGATCAGATCCGCACCTATAACAGAAAAGATAGAGGATCTAATTATAAGTTGCCTCAAAGGGAATTTTCATGTAACATGAATAGCAGGAGAGATTATGATAATACTATTCAGAGAGGTTATACGAAACGTTACTCTAGTCCACCCAGACAACTAAATTATAGAAGCAATGCCTATTCCCAGAGAAAACAACATTATACCAGGACAAAGGAAACTCAATATAGAGCTATCCCTACACATAACAGGTTTGAGCCACTTGAAGATAAAACAGACCAGACATCCGAGTCCTTCTCCCCATATGGGGGTGCAAGAAGGAAACATTCATTTACTCGACAACAGTCACGTTTTTTAGGAAAGGGTCATCACACAAACCACCAGAGGTCCCCACAAGTCCAAGAAAGGGAGGACCACGAGATAAGATGGAACGGAAAGAGGGGAAGACAAGAGGTGGAAGAAGAAAGAGGGGATGTAGAGGGGGGAGGTCCAATGGGAACCCCAAACAAAAATTTCAGGAGGAGATAAGCCCCACAGGGATATTTAATCTCTCTGACAGTTCTTTGACTGCTGAAGAGATATCTTTACTCAAAAAGGGCTTAAAATTTGCTCCATCTGTCAAACCTGATTTGTTTGGTCTTTTTGTTGACCTTAATAGGTTTGTTAGAACCTTAAGTCGCAAGAGATACTTTGCAATTAAGGAACTTAATAAAAAAGATTTAACAGGGAATCCCATTATATTGGATTCCAATGACCAAATCCCTCTGGAAATATTGGAATCTCTCCTTTCAGAGAATGTAGAAGGGTGTGAGAAACCTGAAACAATGGCTAAACTTTATGATGTGAATATTAAAGGATTATCCTTTAAGAAACCATCTGAATTTTACCCCCTTCAATATCAAGGGCCATTTGTGGAGAGTTTCTACTCCTCCACAATGGAAGATTTCAGGAAGTTGTGCCAAAAAATTGAATCTAGAGAGGGTAAAAGTAAATTCCGTGGGGATAATCTCACGAAAAAAGAGAGGTTAGCTCTTAAGAAATTAATGACTAACACTGATTTGGTTTTCAGACAGGCCGACAAAGGTGGGGGGCTGGTGATACAAAACAGAAAGGATTACCTTTTTGAAGCAAACAGACAGCTTAATAACACAACATTTTATAAGAAATTAGCATCAGACCCCACCTTTGTCTACCAGAAAGAACTCAAAATCCTCCTCGACAAAGCACTTGCGGATAGCACGATTTCTAAGGACACTTGGCACTTTTTGTTTTCTGTGCACCCTATTACACCCATTTATTATCATTTGCCGAAAATTCATAAACACATTACTTCACCACCTGGTCGACCCATTATTTCAGGTGTTGGGTCACTTACCACTAATTTATCTTCTTTTGTTGACGCACACTTACAAGGTTATGTAACGTCTCTTCGATCATATTTAAGAGACTCTTCAGATTTTTTGAACAAAGTTAATAACTTTGTCTGGAAAGATACTTATAAAATTATAGTATGTGACGTAGAAGCACTTTATACCAATATCCCACATGACAAGGGGATATTGGCAGTACAATATTATCTACAGAAAGATCCCACTATATCAGTCATTACGTAACCTTTTATTATCATCAATTCAGTTTATTTTATCTCACAATTATTTTTTGTTTGAATCACAATTTTTTTTACAGTCACTGGGGACCGCCATGGGGACCAAGTTCGCTCCAAGTTTCGCCAACCTCTATATGGGGCGCTTCGAGGAGCGCCACATTTGGGGTGGCGGATATGGAGCGAGCTTGGTCTTCTTTGGGCGCTATATTGATGATTTATGTATAATTTGGGATGGGGATTTTACCACGGTCACAGATTTGGTTAATAATTTGAATAACAACGATTTCAATTTAAAATTCACACACAATGTTAGTGATTCCACTCTTAATTTTTTGGATATAACGTTAAAAGTGGTTAATAATCAGCTTCACACTGCTACATTTACTAAGGAAGTTGACTGTAATAAGTACCTTCACTTTGACAGTTGCCACCACAGTAGTTGGAAGGCAAATATACCTAAAGGCCAATTTATGCGTGTTCGCAGGAATTGTTCTAATGACACTGACTTTACTACACAGATAGACAACATGACAACATCTTTTTTGAAACAAGGGTATCCTAAAGACCTTTTAGATAGAACCCTTATAGAAGTCAGTGCTATGAATAGGGAAGAGCTCTTAGTCTCTAAAAATAATAAGACTGCGGATTCCACACAACAAAGGGATACTAACTTTAAACGCCCCCTTACCTTTATAACAAAATATAACTCATCAGCCATGGATATTAAACGTATTATAAACAAAAATTACAGTTTATTGAAGCTTGATAAGTATCTAAAGAATGATCTACAGGACTCTAGGAAAGTGGTCTTTGGAAAAGCTGATAGTCTTAAACAGAAATTAGCCCCCAGTATGCTGAAAACAGACCGTAATAGGGATCCAGCTGTAGGGAACTGGTTGGATGTAGCCCCAAAACCTAAAGGGTTTTTTAGGTGTGGGAAATCTAGGTGTCTCACATGTGAATATGCAGCACATAGATACAATACCATCACATCATTCAGTAATAAAGAAACGTTTGAGGTAGGTTCTTTTCTTAACTGTCAGTCAAGTTATGTTATTTATGTCATCTCTTGTGGGTGCGGCATACAATACGTTGGCCGCACCACCAGAACATTAAATGTTCGGTTTTTGGAACATAGAAGATTTCTTATTAATGGGAATAGAACACATAGTCTACCATGTCATTTTAGAATGTGCTCTAAGGGGATTCTCAAAGATATAAAAGTACAAGCCATTGAACAGATTCCTCCATCCGCCAGAGGAGGGGATAGATTTTCAAAGTTATGTCGTAAAGAAGCATTTTGGATATTCAAACTTGGAACCATGACCCCATTAGGTCTTAATGACACCATAGAGCTCAATAACATCTGAATCTCCCTCTCTCTTCTTTCTTTTCCTCTCTCTCCCCCTCTTTCCTAATTATTAGGTATAGCTTTGTTCTTCATTTGATCCTAGTGGTTTTACAGAGTATTGCTTCAGATGTAGGTGGATTGCTGGGCCAATATACTGTATCACCATCTTTTGATTGGAGACTTCAAAAGAAGAAAAATTAGTGGAACATGCAGCATTAACATCTTGTGACTGGAATTTGCGGTGATAGATTATGATCCAGTAATTTTATGCAGTTAAAAATATATGTCTATCCTTATACAGAATTACTGTCTCTATATCCTTATAACTTTAAAGAAATTGTATATATTTTGATACATTTATATGTATATATATACATATTTTTTCAAAGTCTTCATTCTGTTATGGTAATTATAAGATTATGGCTATTTTAAGAATTGTTATTTTCGATAGAAATTAAAACAACGTGGTACTTTATGGCTATAAGACACCTATTATTATTATTATATTATATATATACTATATATTTTATATATATGTTTATAATTATTTGTGTTCTCTATAGAGAAATATATACTTTTAAATAACTATTTGTAGAGCCTCTCACATGTCCTTACCAAATGAAAAAAGATTAGACCAATCAGTTCCAGCTACATATAAACAAGTGTGTTTTAATACTAACAAGTGTCTGTTGATTTAATTCACCTGACATGGATTTCAATTAGTGGAGCAACACCAGGCATGTGTTTGAGTAATTGGAGAGCTCCGGTGTATAAAGATACCCAAAACCATGGAGGCGGTACTTCTGATGAAACAGCCCCGGTGTTAGAGGCTGAGAAACGCGTCAAGCATCCCGCCCGAGGTCTTGTCCGGTATCTTGGGTGTTCAACATTCAATACACCCGCAGCACATTCAGCGGTTCCTGCTATGGAAGCACGAGCGAACGGCTCCTGACTTTGATCAGCCGCGGACGGCTCTCTGGTCTTGGTTCGCCGCGCTCTGAAGTGGTCCCGTGAAGCGCAGCCTTCAACAGTGTTACCGACACCTTCTGCTGTGCCGCTGTTCAGCGGTGTGGGCAGCCGGCGCCCACTACAGGAAAGGTACCAAAGGGAAATTTCATTCATTCAATAGTCGGGTAAGCTTCATTATATGAGACTGCACAATCAGTGATTCAGCTAAAACATCACTGCACACTTATGGAAATTTGCACAATTAAGCTACCCACAGAAAGTCTGCCGTGATCTGGATAAGACTGTAACATACAAGCTGATTATCATTATTTAACGCTTCACTGTCGATGGACTTCCTAAACAATATTTAAGGAACCCATGTGAATCAATTAGCCCATGCATGGAGCTTAACCCTTTAAGTACTAGTACATTATAATTGCTGCAGCATCTATTGGAAATTAAGTGGTTATGTTCCTTTTAAGGGTGACTATTTGGAATTATTAAATGGTTGGTGTATACTATATGTTGAATATTCCAAGATAAGCGGTTTATTTCATTGAGATTGTGTCAATTATTTTTAATAATAAATTTTATTATACTGTTCAATGGTAGCGCTTCTCTGAGTATTTATTGTTCTGTTTACTAGAGAGGACCAGTTGGTGGGAGTAGTGCATAACAACAGCTGTGACAACGTCCTGTTTCTAAGTACTTGGTTAAAAGAGGACATAATCCGTGAGAGACTAAGTAATAGTAAAATAAAAAAATCTCCAGGTCCAGATGGACTTCACTCAAGGGTGCTTATGAAGCTTAAAACAGAACTAGCAAGGCCTTTATGTTTGATTTTCTATGATTCACTTACTTCAGGCATGATACCGATGGACTGGCGAATAGCAGAGGTAGTCCCAATATTTAAAAAGGGAATTAAATCTCATCCCGGTAACTATAGACCAGTAAGTTTGGCATCTATAGTGGGGAAATTACTGGAAGGTATAATAAGGGATAGCATTCAGGAATACTTGGAAACATGCAAGGTTATTAAAAGGAACCAGCATGGTTTTGTTAGGGACAGGTCATATCAAACTAATTAGTTTCTATGAGAAAGCAAGCAAAAATATTGATCAGGGAAAGGCAGTGGATGTGGTCTATTTGGATTGTGCAAAAGCCTTCAACACAGTGCCACACATAAGACTGATTTTCAAATTAAGAGAGCTTGGTTTAAGAAACAATATTTGTAATTGGGTAAGTAATTTACTGGATAACAGGAAACAGCGAGTGGTGGTTAATGGGATGATTTCCTCCCCAGTACTTACTGGAATACCGCAAGGGTCTGTACTCTGGCCTCTACTATGTAACATATTTATTAATGACCTAGGAGAAGGTCTGGAAAGCACATTGTCAATTTTTGCAGATGATACCAAACTGTGTAGAATAATTAATTCAGACAAGACTGTTGAGTCTCTACAGAACGACCTATTTAAATTGGATGTTTGGGCAGATAAATGTAGAACGAGGTTTAATATAGAAAAATGTAAAGTTATGCACTTTAGGACTAAGAACAATCATGCAACCTAGAATATAAATAGGAAAAATGTAAGGGAAATGTTAATTAAAAAATATTTGAGGGTGCTTATTGATAAAAGCAGTACCCAATGTCATAGTGCAGCATCAAAAGTAAATAAGGTGTTAGCATGCATAAAGCAGGGAATTAAGTCAAGCTACGAGAGTGTAATCCTGAATATTGTGTTGAGTTCTGGGCACCGCTCCACAAAAAGACATCTTGGAACTTGAAAGGGTACAGAGGCGAGCCACCCAAGTGATTAAGGGTTTAGGAACACTGGATTATGAGGAAAGGCTTACTAGGTTAGATTTGTTCATGCTCAAAAAAAGGCGGCTGAGAGGAAACATTATTAATATTTACAAATAAAGGGACAATACAAGAATTAATCAGAGAATTTGTTTATTGAAAAATCTCTACACAGGGCACGTGGACACCATCTGAGGTTAGAGGAGAGAAAATGTCATACCCAACGAAGGAAAGGGTTCTTCACAGTATGGGCAGTAAGGATTTGGAATTCACTACCGGAGAAGGTGGTAATGGTGGACTCAATCAATATGTTTAAAAATGGATTAGATAAATTCCTAACTGTAAGAGATATTTAAGGATATAGCAATTAAAGTGAGTGTATTTTAGAAAAAGCTTAATTAATAGTGTTAACTAGACTTATTAACTCACTTCAGTCTTACAGATTAGTGTAAGAATTATAAAAGAGAGTTTGAACTAGATGGACATTTTGTATTTTTTTCAAACCCAATAACTATGTTACTATGGGTCAGATGTATTAAGCCTGGAGAAGTGATAGAGCAGTGATAAGTGTAAGGTGATAACACACCAGCCAATCAGCTCCTAACTGTCAATTTACATATTGGAGCTGATTGGCTGGTGCATTATCACATTGCCCTTATCATTGCTTTATCACTTCTCCAGGCATAATACATCTGCCTCTATGTTACTATGTTACTTTGACATTTGTAACCTCCTCTCTTCTCTTATTCTGATTTTTAGGGTATGTTGTTTGGGCATTTCATATTTATTTTAATTCCGAGATTGTTCCAATCAAATTTTTCTTCTAAAAAGTCTCTTTCAGATAGTGGTTTTGCTTGATTTTTTAGTATAGTCCCCAAATTGGATTCATATAGGAACAAGTCATTCTGTTTCGATGAATGGGTAATAATAATGCAGGTATTGAGCACTATTGCTCAGTGCCTGAGTAGTAGAATAGTGAGTCATTATATTACTATCAGTGCCTCCAAGCGCTAGTAAAATGCACTATTACTCTGTGTTCAAGTAGTATGAAAAATAATGAGATGTTAGAGGATGATCAATGCCCCATGATAATTGATATAAAGCAATCTAAGTACCAAAACAATACAATGGAACAATAGATCATTGCATTATTTTAAGTGCCCTGGTTGCAAGTGCTGGTAATCCACCAATGTATTCAGAAAACCAAAGCGGTGAAGATCTGATGAATTTAAATTGGAAACTAATCTCTATGCCGATATCCATTTATAGCTTGCCTGCAGAGTAATGTCCTCCATAATTACTACACATGTCTTGTATCCACAGCAATTTACTGTTTTATTTCTCTTCATCTGTAAAATCTTCTATTATACTGTATTGTGTTCATGAATGATTATACTGTTCTTGTCCATTCTCTAACTCTCTAACCCTAAATCTATTTATTTTTTTATTTGAAAGCTTCACACCTATATACAAAAGGTTTATTATGAAGATGAATATGGTAATGAAATAATGTATAATGAAAAAGGAGAATTATCTTCAGCTTTAGAGCTTGTAAATAGGATAACATATGATGAAACAAAAAATGACTCCATACTTAATATAAACATTGGAAAATTTGATGAATCCATTCCAGGAGATAAACAGTTATACATTGAGCCATGGAAAATACATTGGAGAAATGAGAGGGTATGTTGTAAAGTAACATTGATAGAAATGTTTAAAATAGAGATTAGTTTCAACCTTAAGAATGCTCATTAATTTTTAACCTTACACTTAGGCAAGTCAGGGCCAGTTCCAACCTTGTGGCCCCCAGGGCAAACGTTTCCTGTGGTGACCCCCCCATTCAAAATAGGGACAGTGTACACCTAAGGCATGTGGCAAAAATGTATGGGTGTGGCCACAAAATAGTACCAATTCACATTACACCACACAGTAGTGTCCGTCAGTCACACTACATCATATAGTAGTAACCATTTTACACACTACGCTATGATAAAGCCCCTTACATGCATTACACCACAGTGGACCAGAACCCCTTATACACATTATGCCAGGTAAAGCCCCTTACATGTTGTACCAGGTAGATCCCCTTACACATGTTATGCCAGCTAGAGCCCCATACACATGTTACACCAGGTAGAGCCAATTATACACATTGTGCCAGGTAAAGCCCCTTATACAAATTTTGCTAGCTAGAACCGCTTACATATGTTATGCCAAGTAGATCTTTTTATACACATTGCATCAGGCAGAGCCTCTTATTCACATTATGCAAGGTAGAGCCCCTAATACACATTGCGCCACGTAGAGCCTCTTAAACGTGTTATGCCAGGTAGAGCCCATTAAACATGTTATGCCTGGTAGAGCTTCTCTATAAAGAGATAGAGTGAGTGTGTGCATGCCATCTGTCCCGCTGCCTGTGTCCCTGTCACTCACCAGCTCTTTGAGTCCGGCCATGGCAGTAGGTCTCCTGGCTCCCGACCATTACTTCTTTAGTTATTGTTGCTGTTCTTTATTTTGATATGTTTGAGGAGGTTGGGCCGGCTTGGGACTCGGGGCCGGGGTTCTTCGCGGTTGGCCTCATGAGCCTATTAGTACTATTGCTTGAGATATTTTATTTTGATATAGCTCATGTTTGTGCGTGGACCCCAGCCCAGAGAGACCCAACCAGGTCATGCTTTCTATTCCTGTTCTCAATGGTTCTAATGTTATTGATTTTCTCCTTCCCTATGTTTGAATGTATGCTACTCAGGGGCTCAGGAGATGAGGGTCTACGGACCTCTATATTTTTTCTAGGGTTATGTGACCACCACACCATATCTCCCCTTTGTTCCTTTAGATTTGCCCTCCCCCCTCTTTTTCACCCCCCCTCCCCTTCAGCTCCTTTTGCTTTCTATTTACGATATACATATTGTATTGGTTTTACCCACACACGGGACCCATTCCCCACACGTATTTCCTCCGGGCAGCTGGGTTCACCCATCCCCCATTCGGCCTTCATGGTCGACATCGGACAAACTTAGCCTGCGGGTCTACTCCTCCCTTGGGTCCGATTTGTGAGAATGGATTTTCTTTGTTTTCTAGTTGTTGGTGTTAGCATTCGCCTGTTCACCATCTGTTCTCCTATTTCTCTTCTTTCTCTGGTCATCTTTCCTTCTTCTCCCCCCTCTTTTTCCCGAGGTCCTGCTGGTACGTCTCTACCTGAACAGTGTTACACTTTTATTCCATGGTTCTTAGAATAGTATCCCTGAACACGAAAGGTTTGAACAGCCCACACAAATGTTCTCTCCTATTTCAGTACATTAAGCAATTATGTGGCGATATTATATTTTTGCAAGAGACCCACTTTTCTGGCACATCACACCCTGAACTTAGGTCTAAAACCTTCCCACACACTTTCCATGCTTGCGATCCTATACGCAAGAAGAAAGGGGTTTCTATACTCTTTGCTAGCCACCTGGCTCTTACCCCCTCCAATATAATAAGAGACCCTGAGGATAGGTACCTGCTGTTAGTGGGGTCATTAAATGGGATCCCCTACACATTCCTATACTCCAAATCAATCACAGGCCTCTTTCTTCAATTCCCTAAATAGCCTCTTAGCTCAACATAGATGCGGTAATGTGGTTTTAGGTGGGGATTTTAATGTAACTCTGGATAGTGATCTAAACCTCTGCCCAGATCAATGCGCTCTTCTCATTCTCGTAATTCAGCTGCTTTGAATCTTCTGCTGTCCCAACATCTCCTCTTTGACGCATGGAGGGTGAAGGAGTCGAGCGCTCGTGACTACACCTACTACTCCCCTATTTATGATGATTACACACGATTGGACATGCTCATTTTGAGTTCAGAGCCTGCTCAGTGCACTCTTGACACCTCCATTTATCCTAGCACGTGGTCTGACCATGGTCCGGTTACTGTGGACGTCCCGGTCCCACACCTCCCCACATGCCACCCTACATGGCGGTTGAATGACAGAATCCTTCTTAAGCCCAAATTGCTGCCGAAATGTCCCATTACTTTACTGCAAATGCATCTCCGACTATTTCTCCTATGTTGCTGTGGGATATCTATCCAATCTTCCCCTGGTAAGAAGACCTGCGATCCTAAACTTATCACTGATACTTTTTCCCGTTTCTACGAGAAGCTATACAATGCTTTTGGGTCTTCCCAATCTAGCCCTGATTTCCTTGCGGAAATACGTAACTTTCTGTCCCACTGCCATTTGCCCTGTTTGTCCCCAACAGCTGCCGCAGAGCTAAACTCTAGGATCTCTGATGAAGAAATTGCCACCGTCATTAAAAATGTATAACCAAATAAAGCTCCTGGCCCGGATGGCTTTTCAGCCAACTACTACAAGACTTTTCTTCCCCAGCTTTTGCCCCACCATTCATCTCTCTTTAATGCTGCTTTACAGGAAGCATCTTTTTCCAAATCTGCTCTGGAGGCTAGGATTATAGTTATCCTTAAAGATGGCAAAGATGCATCCAACTGTATTAACTATAGGCCTATCTCGCTACCTAACTCTGACATTAAGATACAGTATATGCAAAAATTCTGGCCTTCCGATTGAACAGCGTATTACCCCAACTTATCCATAATGACCAGGTGGGATTTATCCCTGGTAGGCAAGCCCGCGATAACACGAAACGTGTTATTAGCCTCGCCCACAATATCAACCTCACACGTACCCCTGCTCTTTTGCTTTCTTTGGATGCGGAGAAAGCATTCAACAGGATAAGCTGGCCCTTCATGTTCGAAACTCTCGCACACTTTGGTTTTCAGGGTGATTTCCTCACAGGGATTCAGGCCTTGTACTCAGGTTCCTCTGCAAAGGTTTCTGTAAATGGAGTGTTGTCAGACCCTCTGGGGATCTCTAACGGTACCAGGCAGAGCTGCCCACTCTCACCCCTGATCTTTGCTTTAGTGATAGAACCGCTAGCAGTCCGTATACGGACTTCTACTGACATTGGGGGGGGGGTTGAAGTGGGAGGCTCTGCCTACAAGATCTCCCTGTTTGCAGATGATGTCCTCCTCTTGCTTACCTCACCGCACACTTCCTTGCCAAACCATTTCAATCTTCTGTCTGAGTACGGACATGTGTCGGGTTATAAAGTTAATTGGTCTAAGATGGAAGCTCTTCCCTTCCACATCCCTCCTAGCCACCTGACCCATATGCAAGCCAACTATGCCTTTTCTTGGTGTTCTTCTAAACTCCGATACCTGGGGATCTCTATTACACGCTGCTATGGAAGAGATCTATATAAAGAGAACTTCTCCCCTTTGCTTCTACATATTAAGGCCGATCTCCATAAGTGGCAGTCTCTGATTATTTCCTGGCTGGGCCGTATTGTAGCCCTAAAAATGAACATTATCCCCCGCCTACTTTATTTGTTTCAAACATTGCCTGTGAAAGTCCCGGACTCTGTCTTGGCACAAGTTCACTCCTGGTTCGTTCGCTTTGTTTGGAGAAACAAGTTCCCTAGAATAGGTTTCTCTACTCTACGCAAACCCATACAGGAGGGCGGCAGAGGCTTCCCAGATATCCGCCTTTATTATCTAGCCACTCATCTTAGTCAAGCTACTGCCTGGTTCGCCCCAGCTCAGAGTACTTGGTGGCTTCAGCTGGAATCTGCGCTTTGCCACACTGTTTCTCTAGCGTCCTTGCTCTTATCCCCCTCTAAATCCAGACCTCCTCACTTACAACTACACCCTGTGCTGGAATTCTCTTGCCAGATTTGGGACTATTGCATGTGTCGCTTTAATATGCTGTCATTCCCCTCTTCGCTTACCCCTTTATGGGATAATCCTTCTTTCACTTAACTTGCTATCGTCCATGGTCGGACAAGAATATCTGCTTTGCTGTGGATGTACTGTCAAGGGGTCCTGTGCACCTCTGTCGGATATCATGACAAAATATAACTTTCCAGAGGCAAAACCCTTTACCTATTTCCAGATTAGACACTTTGTCTCATCTCTATCAAACTCTTCCCCATTTCGGCCCTTATCCACTCTGGAGTCTTATTGCTATCATAAACCGCTTGCTCTGGGAATTATTTCCCTACTACAGTATATTCCCTTCTTATGGATTGGGGTCAGCCGCTGACCCAGTCATTTATACTTCAGTGGGAATGGGATCTGGGCCCGTCGCCTGTTGATCATGATTGGTCGGATATCTTCACTGCTGCCGCAAAATATTCCATTTCGACCCTGGTAAAAGAAAATGCCTACAAAATACTATATAGGTGGTATTTTGTCCCCTCTAGACTATAAAATGTTTCCTTCCTCTTCACCCATGTGCTGGAGAGGCTGCGGCGGACACGGCTCATTCCTCCATATCTGGTAGTCATGTCCTAAGATTGCGCTATTTTGAGACTCGGTCGCACACCTGATAAGTGCAATGCTCAACACCCAGGTGACTAAAGACCCCTGGTCTTTCCTACTGGGCCGGCCCATTGTAAACACTTTTTCAAACTCTGGTAAATTGATAACACAGATCTTAAACGCTGCTAGATGCTCAATTGCTCTCCATTGGAAACAAAGGGAGGCCCCCCTTATTAGGCGGGTCATTGATATAGTGTGGTACTTAGCAAGCATGGAAAAAATCACTGCATACTTCCATAACAGATCTTTCCAGTTCCTACTGATATGGGACATTTGGTTCAAATCTCAAGCTCCCACACGTAGCTCAAGCTCCTCTGGGGGTTCAACTACACTCCTCCTGTGACCTCTGTAAACCCCTATCCTATCGAGTAACCATGGGGACATCCTCTATATTACCTTATCGTGTAGTTCAGCTATTACCTTGAACCTTGCATTGCTTTGATGAGTTGTTTTTGCTGTATACAGAGGCGTACCGGTGGATCCTCCATTTCTGTCTTTTCCCCCTCTACTTTATACCTTCCCCTTCTTTCCCCCCTCTTTTCTTCTCTTGCCTTTTCTTTACCCTTCTGATGTTTACTTGTAAAGTTACGAGATTATTCTATGGTTCCTCTTTCATTGGTTTTTCTCTGTTACGATGTCTATTCTTTTTATAATTTTATTTCTTTTTATTATCAGTGTATTATTTTTTTCTCAGAGAACCCTATGACCTCTCTTTTAAGGGTGCATTTCTACTCTATACATAATGTTTTATGGATATGCTCTCCCCACGTTTTGTGGGGGGTCACTATTGTACCTTATAACCTGAAAATTAAATAAACTATTTAAAAAAAACCCAGCTCAAATCACAGAATTTGGGGGTGTTTTTGTTCCTACAGTATTATTAACCACAATAACATTAATATCCACTGATTCCCAATGTATTTTTTACACCTCACAGCTCACAATATTGTTTTTATCCAGTTTAGGCCAAAAGGTTGCACCAAGGTAGCTGGATGACTAAGCTAAGTGACAGAAGTGGGTGACACAAATAACTGGCACATATAGGAGTGGCACTGCAGTGGCAGACAGGATGGCAGATTTATAAACTATGCCCAAAAAAATGCTCTGAAGAGCACATAACGCAAATAAATAAGGTGCAATATAGAATTGTCTCCCACCCAGCCTTATGTTGTATATATTAAACAGGACATGCACAGTTAAACAAACCAATCATTTCATTGACAGGAACCATCAGTTGTTGCTGAAATGATTGTTTTGTTTGTGCCACCACAAAATAATTTTTTAGAAGGACTTCCTCCGTTAAGTAATTACTCTGAGGAGGTTGATGTTGAGGTGTAAATTATGAGTTGTGGATGTTTTTCACCAGCAGCCACGATCTTGGTGGTCAGCATTCCGACGCTGGGATCCTGGCTGCAGAATGCCGGTGGTGGGGGGAAAGCGCAATGAAGCCCCTTGCGGGCTAACTGCACTCACCATGATGCAGGCTCGGTGGCGAGCTATGCTCGCCACAGGTTCTAATCCCACTCGAGTTGGAATAGTCCCTGTTAGTCAGCATGCTGACTGTCGGGATGTTCAGGGGGCAGGATGGAGGTGTCAGTTTCATGACCGCCAGTCACATAACTTCAACCCGTTATTTACATTATAAACTTGCACAATAAATTTCATGTCTGCGCCGCAAATGACGTAACATGAAGGAGGTGTCTAGATGGATAACATTCTTACCTCTACTAAATTTGGCCTGACAAGTGGTACAGAAACTTTAATAAACATTGTCAGGATTAGTGTTAAATAATCCCACACCCAAGATGTGGCTTTTTTGGTCTTATGCCCAGGCATCGCAATTACTTTCTTTTTATCATGGTCAACAACTGCAGCAACTGGTGGCTGACTTACACAAACAACATCATCAACATCCTCACTGTCAGAAAGTACACACATATCCCTCTCTTCCTGTCCCACTTCCACACACAAATCCTCAATTTTTATTTTGTCCTCCTCATCAGACTCATCACCCTCCTCATCAGATTCATCAGCATCTTTACTTGTACTGCTCCCACATGTGCAGATGGTTCAGAAATGGTGAAAGGAGGTGAAAGAGGCTTCTCTATGAGGACAGTGTGAGAAATGTCAGCTGACGTGGACACCCCTAAATGTTCCTTAAGAATGTCTGATGGTTCTGATTCTGAATGCGCAACTAGTCTGCTTGCCTCTGCAGTTAAATTTCCTTTTGATTTTTTTCTTTACCACTCAAAAATTAAATGATTTTATATACACTGACTTAAGCCCTCTATGTCCGTGGGCATGTGCCTCAGAAGATGATGTTGACGGACATGCATTGTCAATATCATGGCTAGTGGCAGCAGCTTCAGCACTAGTAGTACCCTCCATTTCTATCAACACACCTTCACCGAAAGCGTCACACAAATGAGTCAGAAATATATATAATAATTAAACACTGCAGTTGACTTCACCGCCAGCATAGCACAAGTGAGTCAGAAGTGTATATAATGATTACACACTGTGGTTGATTTCACAGATAGCATCACACAAATGAGTCAAAAATGTATATAATAATAATTACACACTGCGGTTGACTTCACCGACAGCATCACAGAGTAAAAGTGTGAGAAGGAAATAATATACTTTGTTCTGACCGGCAGTGTCACAGTACTTATGAAAATAAAATAAAAATTGTATATTATACTGGAGTAATTTTTTTTAATCATTTTAGGCTTTTTGGTTTTATTATTTTAATTTTACACTGGGGCAGAGCCCCTGGATGGATGGACAGAGGAACCCTTTTTCAGATGCAGTAAACAGAGAGAGCACCCCTTTTTCAGAAAAAACAGAGAGCACCCCTTTTTCAGATACTGAAGACAGAGAGATCATCCTTTTTTCATATATAGCAGACAGAGCGAGCACCACTTTTTCAGATACTGCAGACAGAGAGAGCATCCGTTTTTCAGATACAGCAGAAAGAGAGAGCACCCCTTTTTCAGATACTGCAGACAGAGAGAGCACCCCTTTTTCAGATACAGCAGACAGAGCACCCCTTTTTCAGATACAGCACACAGGGCACCCCCACCCACCACACACCACGCCACCCAGTACTGAGATGGACACTTCCGTCCAGTACACTCTTCAATGAGTGAAGATGGCGCAGATGCCTGGAGACTTATATAGAATCCAAAGCCCGCAGAATACAACAGCAGGATGATGTTGCTTGGCCTTGATGATGTAGTCGAGGTGGGCAGGAAAATCCGAGCTGGGCTCAGATTCCGGCTCGGATTGCAAAGTTTGGGGAATTTAGTTCCCAGAGAACCAAACCCACTCATCTCTAGAGAGAACCTGTCAATATGTTATTTCTCCCCTATTAACTGAGTATATTTTCATACATCCTGTTTATTATACTGTACAATGCTGTTATTGATCACATTCCTAGCAATATCCCAAATTAACAGTGATATTATTGATCCTACAGCCACCCAATGGTGTGGGTGTACAAATCCTGTTAAATATTATAATAGTAAAGAATTATTAAAGTCTGAATCCACTACATGTTCTCTGCTATCCGATAGCCAGGCAGTGATAATTCAGATCTGTGCTTACACTACAGTCACTAAGATGTGTCTGAATTGTACAGTAAGATGTTCCCTGTATTTTATGGCAAAGTATATCTCTTATTACATTTCTTAAACAAAACATAAATTGTATTACATTTATCAAATTAGGAGGATACACAAATAGAAAAAAGGAGAGGGAAGAATGTCAGCAACTCCACATAGTAAACTTTAAGATAATATATGAGACTGATACAAATTAGAGATGAGAGGGAACGTTGTGAATCCGAAGGGTATCCGAGTCCGGCTCGGATTTTTCTGCCTGACTTGGATCCTAAAACGAAGCAAAACATTATCCTTCCGTTGTTGGTTTCTCTTGGGTTTTTAATTGCATGAAGATCCCAGATGATCGGCATGCACCTTCACTCCAGCTGTGGAACTTTAACAGTGCAATATGTGTTGTGACCATACAGGGGTGCTATGTTGTCCATCCAGGAGATGTTTTGTCCTCCAGGGGCTGCTGTGTCCATCCAGAGGTGCTATGTCAGTCCAGGGTCTCTGTGTCCTCCAGGGCTGCTTTGTCCAACCATGGGCTGATTAATCCTCCAGGGGCTGATGCATCCTTCAGGGGCTGCTGTGTCTGTCTGGGGGTTGCTGGCTGTGTCCGTCCGGGGGCTGCTGGCTGTGTCCGTCCAGGGGCTGCTGGCTGTGTCCGTCCAGGGGCTGCTGGCTGTGTCCGTCCAGGGGCTGCTGGCTGTGTCCGACCAGGGGCTGCTGGCTGTGTCCGTCCAGGGGCTGCTGGCTGTGTCCATCCAGGGGCTGCTGGCTGTGTCCGTCCAGGGGCTGCTGGCTGTGTCCGACCAGGGGCTGCTGGCTGTGTCTGTCCAGGGGCTGCTGGCTGTGTCTGTCCAGGGGCTGCTGGCTGTGTCTGTCCAGGGGCTGCTGGCTGTGTCCGTCCAGGGGCTGCTGGCTGTGTCCATCCAGGGGCTGCTGGCTGTGTCCATCCAGGGGATCTGCTGTGTCCATCCAGGGGATCTGCTGTGTCCATCCAGGGGAGCTGCTGTGTCCAGCCAGGGGCTCTGCTGTGTCCATCCAGGGGAGCTGCTGTGTCCATCCAGGGTCTCTGCTCCAGTGTAAAATATAGAATAACTAAAAAAATATAGAAGTTAAAAATAGTTTTTTAATTTTATTTTTGTGCTGTACCCCAGTGCAGGGTTGGACTGGCGCACAGGGGCACAGGGGAAACCCCCGATGGGCCCCACTACACGAGGGCTCCACCTCCTCCTCTAGGGAACAGGTTTAAAACAGTGCACTTGAAATATAAATAATGTTACATTATACTCCAGAGGACTATTTATATTATTAGTCTGGTACGTTATTGTGCATGCACTAGCATTGTTTCCTATACATTTTTATCAAGGAGCCCAGACCGTCTATCTTTAGTGGCTGGCCACACCCCCTCTGGAGGCTGGCCACACCCCTAAGCATGGGCCCCTACCACTGCATTCCCCTGGTGGACCCTTCATGCTCCTGTCCATCACTGCCCCAGTGTAATATTTATACAAGTACTATGACACTGCAAGCCATACTGCAGCGCAATATTCATACAAGTATTGTGATGCAGCAGGCCAGACCACACTGTAATATTCATACACGTATTGTGATGCTATAGGTCATACCCCAATTTTATAATGTATAAGTATTGTGACACTGCAGGTCAGACCACAGCGTAATATTCATATATGTATTGTGATGCTGTAGGTTGTATCCCAATTTCATATAAGTATTGTGACGCTGTAGTTCATACTACAGTGTAATATTTATACAGGTATTGTGATGCTGCAGGCTATACCAAAGTGTAATATTCATACACGTATTGTGATGCTGCAGGTCAGACTGCAGTGTAAAATTCATACAAGTATTGTGATGCTGCAGGTCATACTACAGTGTAATATTTATACATGTATTGTGATGCTGCAGGTCATACTACAGTGTAATATTTATACAGGTATTGTGATGCTGCAGGCTATACCAAAGTGTAATATTCATACACATATTGTGATGCTGCAGGTCAGACTGCAGAGTTAAATTCATACAAGTATTGTGATGCTGCAGGTCAGACTGCAGCTTAATATTTATACATGTATTGTGACACTGTAGGTCGTACCCCAATTTTATGCAAGTATTGTGACTCTGCATGTTGTACCACAGTGTAATATTCATACAAGTATTGTAAAGCAGCAGGCCATACCGCAGTTTAATATTCATACAAATATTGTGACATTGCAGGTCATACAGCAGCTTAATATTCATACATGTATTTTGATACTGCAGGTCAGACCTCAATGTAATATTCATATATGTGTTGTGATGCTGTAGGTTGTACTGCAGCTTAATATTCACGCATGTACTGTGATGCTGCAGGTCGTACCGCATTGTAATGTTCATACTAGTATTGTGAAGCTGCAGCCCATACCTCAATTTCATACAAGTATTGTGACACTGTAGGTCATACCGCAGTTTAATATTCATACAAGTATTGTGATTCTGCAGGTCGTACCCCAATATCTTACAAGTATTGTGAAACACTAGGTAGAACCGCAGTGCAGTATTCATACTAGTATTGTGACGCTGCAGGCTGTACCCCAATTTCATACAAGTATTGTGACACTATAGGCCATACCCATGTGTAATATGCATACAATTACTGTGATGCTGCTGTGGACCAAACTGCAGTGTAATATCCATGTTTGATGATTATTTTAGTTATAGCATCCAAACAGACATGTCATTCAGATCGTTTCACTACTGGCAGTGACAAAAGGCATTTTGGAGGCCCTTGCACAAACTGGCTTTTCTTTACTTAAGCTTACCAACCTCCAGTGTGTACTCAGAGTTTTCAGCGCAGCCGGGAACCTTGTCAGTGATCGGTATAGGAGGTTACTTCCCCAAAATGTGAAAAAGATGATGTTCATCAAAATGAATTACAAATTCTACAAGGAAGACCTTTGCCAGCAATTAAGTCAAAAAATACAGAGGCATCTGTAATGGTGGATTCCAGCTGGTACAAATTAATATTGTTGGAAGAAGATGATGTACACACTGATGGGGATGTGGAATTGGATAATGATGACGATGATGTCATCTTGCCTATGTACAGCTAGTTTGTGTACATAGAGATCATTGCCAGCAATGTCCACTGCCCATTTGCAAGTTGTTTTGTGAGGGCCCAAACAAACTAATCATGTCAGCCACAAGTGGCAGTTCCTAACACTGAAGTGATTGGTTTGTTAACTGTGCATGTCCTGTTTAATATATAAAACATAAAAGTGGTTGGAGGGGCCAAGGACCATTCTTTCTTGTTCCTCTTTTCTTTGCATTATGTGCTGTTTGGAGCATTGTTGACTGTTATCTTGTGTAGACGACAAACATTTTTATAGTTTATTAAACTGCCACCCTGCCTGCCACTACAGTGCCATTTTGTTTCCTAGATTTGCCATGTTGGAATGTGAACTGCCACATGTTTGTGTCACCAACTGCTGTCATATAGCTTAGTCATCCAACTACCTTGGAGCAACCTTTTGGCCTAAACTGGATGAAAACAATATCGTGACCTGTGAGGTGGTTAAACTATAATGGAAATGACTGGAAATTAAAATTATTGGGGTTAATTACACTGTAGGAAAAAGAGCAGGCCCAAATTCTGTGACATTACCTTTTTTATAATTAAAAAAAAAATACATATCCAAAAACCAAAACATGCAGGTGTGGTTTTGGCAAAACCAAATACAGTTCCAAAACATGAAGGAGATACAGATCCAAAACTAATATCCAAACCAAAACACAGGGGTCAATGCACATCTCCAATGAAAATAAGGGGTCACAACATACTGTAGAATGTACATTGTAATAATGATACACAGTGGATGCATGGTCAGGAGGAATTGTGTGGGAGAAGAGAGAAGAGGGGAATATGGGAATGTTAAAGGTCATACAATTTTATTGAACATACAGCAATCACAAACCTTGTACTGTACCTGCTGATTGAAAATAACATAGATGACATGGAATAACAATGGGAATATATACAGTATTGCCATTAGTTATCACCTATAGAGAAAAGGACATCACAAAACAAAACTACCAAACAAAACACAAAATAAAAAGGGGGAGGAGACTATATAGGAGTAATAATTCAAAATAACAGAAAATATACAGACTAGAGGACAAAAGAGAGGGAGGCGAGCTTGCGTGAGTCAAAAAGAGGAGTAGTGTAGATGGGAGGGAAGCAGAGCAGCAGAGGGATATGGTAGCAGCAGAAGGATATGGTAGCAGCATCTGGGACTGAGTGATTAGGAAAGACTAGGAAGATCCACACCCTGAGTTCTATACCAGGGTGACCTTACTACATGAAACTAGTCCACTGTGTTATTTTGGAGACTTGTTATGTACTTCATTTCGGCAACAAACCAGATGCAATCTTATATTAAGCTGTGCATGAAATGTGTAGAATTAGTTTATTTTCATATTTAGAGTGTTGGCAGGCTGGGGCACACAGAAGCAGTGAGGCTGGGGTAAGTTGATACGTAAGGGAGAATATGGAGATCAGGGTTTGGACCATCAACCAGAATGGGTTATATTAAGGCATGTCCACCAAATGCGAAAGAAGGATCCTACTTGCACAGAGTGTTTTTAGTAGAGATCTGAGATTTCCAAATTTTCTGAGAATTTTTTTGGTACAGATTGGCCAAGAATGTGATGGAAGTAGGTAACACCAGCCACTGTCTAAGTAGAGGCCATGTGAGGTGAGTCACCAGGGGTAGGGGGGAGGGGTGAAACCACAGTGGAAAATGAGACAAGGGATAGTTAGATAATGTGAATTTATAATTGATAGATTCTCAAACGAACAGAGTGAGTGTCACCAAAGGGACTGATAAAGCTGATAAAGGGCCTATGTTTCTGAGGAAGCCACGGTAGGTCCGAAAAAGAGGGGACCTCTTTGAGTGCAGATTCGCAGTCAACCCAGCGTTTGGTACCTTTAGGAGAGTTACAGGCAACCAGCTGATTCAGTCTAGAGGCTTGGTAATATTATCCCAACGATGGTAGCTCTCAAAAAGAATGTATTTGCGTATTTGGGGTGTCCTGATGTCACAGAAAATTTACCATAATGCAATTGGAGAGAGTAGAAAATGTGTGTGTGTGTGTGTGTGTGTGTGTGGGGGGGGGGGGGCGCCACAGGTACAGTCTGAAAAAGGTACAAAAGTTTGTGAGGATGTTCATTTTAAACACATTAATGTGACCAAGCCAGGAAATAAATACAGTTCACCGAGTGATAGCTTAGTCTATCAGCCTGAAGAAGGTAGAGTAGTTTGCTTTGTATGAGGTGTGATAAGATTTTGTAAGATGGACATCGAGATATCTTATGGAAGCTGATCACCAGGTAAATGCAAAATTAAGATGAAGGAGGTCCAGGGTTGGCTTCGGAATATGGATGGGTAAGACTTTTTAATACAATATGGAAATATATAGAGAGAAGCAAAAGTGTGAGAGACAGGAAGGCATTTGTATTTCTTTTTTTCAGAATTTATGAACCTCATGCCAAAATGCAGGGATGATGTGTCAATTCCACCACAAATGGGACACCATGCTTGTCTGGAATCAATACTTCCATATTGTATAAATATCATTTGTTATTATTAATAACATACCAGTATATTTTTGTATTGTAGGGGGAAACTGGAGTATCTGAAGGAAACCCACACAAGCATAGGGAGAATATAGAAACTCCAAACAGTTAGTGCCACGGTGGGAATCAAACCCATGACCTCAATATGGCAGTAATGCTAACCATTACGCCATCTGTGCTGCCCCATAGTAGTTTAATACTAAATACAGGTGAGGCTTTTAGAGACTGTTTTCCAGAGACATAGAGACTGTAAAGTGGTGGAGTGGGGTATAAAGATAAATGTGGTAATACATTTATAGAAATGTCAGATTTATAAATAATGGTATAAACAGAAAATGGGACTATTGAAATTACTTCAAATTGATGTCAGAAGGGAAGAGAGCAGCCTTAAGATTTGTTTTGTTTTACTACTTGCCTGGCATGGTCGAATCTGATGTAATCTGTCAGAAAGCCAAATGTGCAACTGTAGGATAAGGATCTTCCTGCAGTTGCCACTCTAAGATGGAGCTCTGGACCATCTGCTTCCTGGAACCCTCCCCCCAGTGATCCAGAAGCACCCCCATCCAGTGGCTACAGACATTTACAGCTACTGGGAAAATGTGAAAAAAATGTGAAATGTGAAAAAAAGAAGGCTGCAGAGATCAGCAGGTGCCACAAAAATGAAGATGCAATGGTCACAATGTTCCAGCCATCAACGTTTGTACTGATGTTTAATTTTTTAATTTGTTTTTATAATATTGTTTTGTATATATCTTAAACAGGTGTTCATGGAATAATTGGGACTGAGAAGAAGACTCTTCTTCTCAGGCACTTTTTATTATTCAATTACAATTTTTTTTAGATATGCAATAAAATTATGTCAAAGTGTCGTCTCTACAAAAACTAGCAATACAAATAGACAATAAATTGAATATATACTGTATATATATATATATATATATATATATATATAAGAAATGGTATTTGTACACAATTATAATGTGATACATTTATTTTAGACAGACATAACAAGTGTTGATACTTTCAGAAATAAAAAGCTATAGTTGTAAAATAATGAGTTTGTAATCCAGAAATATATATGATTCCCAATATTTGGACAGTGTCAGTGTCCTGTTAATCATATATTATATTGTGCCTGTATTGCTTTCCAAATCAAAGAGTACATAAAATAATTATAACGAATAATTATTAATGTACGTTGGTGAAAATATTGTTTATACTGTATCCATAAATATTCAAACATGAAACAATAAATTCAATAGATTATCCCATTAAATATTTGAGAAGTACATTTCATGTTATCCAATTAGCATAAGACACTGGGTAATGATGCAATAATAGTGTGTATCACCTCCTATAGTAGAATAACAATATTATACGTACTTAGCTAAGCACAGAGTGGTAGCAATCTCACGTTGCTCACCTCCACTTCTACTGTCCCACTCTGTGTCACGATGGACAGTGAACAGGAGGATGAGATTATGGAAAGTGAGCTACTGTAGAGGTGAGTGAGTATAGATCAGAGAGGAATCTGCTTTTGTGCCTCAAATCACAGAAGAAATCAGCCTGTTAGCATAAATGCCAGTGCAGGGTGACCAGGTGGGTGCTGCACAATGACAGTCCCTTGAAAATGTAGAATATAATAAATTAGATTGTAAAGGTATACAGTAAATATACAGAGATTTGCAATTACATAACAATAATGAGCATTTTGACATACATACAAAAAATGAGGTGAATAAAGTATTATACTCATCACACTCCCAGTGTTCCTAGAAATCGGTCCTGTGCACAAGGACCAAGTATCGAAAGAAGGATGCACGTTTCACCTAATGGGGCTTGTTCACTTAAAATAAATAGGTGTTCGTAAGTTAATTCAATCATAAAAATGACAATTTCTGAGCAATTTTTCGAAAAAAAATATTAGCTAGTTAAGTGGTTACATTTTTCATACTTCAATTTTAATTGATTTCAATTAGATAATATTGGCTTATTTGTATTTGTGTATAGTTTTTGCATGTATACTATGACCCTCAATATATGTGGTATTTTTATATGTAATTGCATAAAGTGTTACATTTTAAAAATGTAAGTTAATTGCATCAAAATCCAAGAGGACATTTTTTCTTTTAAGATTGTACATTAAGCTTATATTGCAAGTCCATTATATTCATTTGTGATATGTTTAACTCATTAACTTTTAGTGACAGAATGTCTGGGTTCATTGTATGAATTTTGGAGAGTACCAAAGAGCTAGTGTGATGGCAAACTCATGGGACAATGGTATCATTTAAACTAAAAGTTGTACAGTAGCTACTATCATTAAGGGTGGTCCATGTTTTAAGTCTACCTTAAGGGATGTAATTAACTGCTCTAAACTAATGTCAACAGCATCTCTATATTTTTCTATATGTTGTTTTTCTACCTCCCATCTGTACTAAAAGCACCCTTGCATCCACATTATACTACAACCATAAATTAATGATGCACAACAAATAAAGTATTTTGTCACAGAAATATGTACAGTATGTCACAAAGATAAAATAAAAATAATAATCTAAAGTACTGTCTGAAAAATATCATACTGTAGATAACTTTTCTTCAGTTTTTAATTTCAGATACATAAAGTTTCAAATAAAATAGTTCTGGAAATTTGGGATATATTTCTGCAACTGATTTATTAAAACAAATTCCCTCTCCAAAACTTTACTGCTTGCCAGTATATCTGCAGATTGGTTGTACTGATCCAAAGCGGTTAGTGTCAAAAATAGGGGGAATGATGGAATGTTCAGTAAAACTGCTGACACTGAAGTCTATTTGTCACAGATGCCGCATGGACAATGTTCTGAAAAGTGTTCTGATGGATACAGAAAAGCACCAAAGGAAGGTTACCATGCATGCTGCTATAACTGTGTGCCGTGCTCAGAAGGAGAAATATCCAATAAGTCTGGTACAGTATTTTTAGATTTTGCTTTGCAAGTACAAGTGCAGGGGAGAGAAAATGTATTTACATTAATTCACTAACTATACATTAAATAGTTCTGTTATTTGTATAAAGCAAATTAAATCAAGATGTTAAAATTTCCATTGACATGCATTGTTAATTGTTGAAGATTCTAACCACCAAAAGAAGACCCTATCTGCAAATGATGTGTGTGTGTGTGTGTGTGTGTGTGTGTGTGTGTGTGTGTGTGTGTGTGTGTCATAGGGTAGGTTGGTGTAAAAGGACCCTTTCTATGTAAAATTCTGAAAATAAATAAAAGCTAAAAATGTACTCAATTTGCAAAAAAAGATCTGAACCTGATTAACAATTGTGCACATTAGGCCTGACTTTGAGTTGTGCACATTAGGCCTGACTTTGAGTTGTGCACATAAGACCTGACGCTGAGTTGTGCACATTAAGCCTGACACTGAGTTGTGCACATTAGGACTGACACTGAGTTGTGCACATTAGGCCTGACACTGAGTTGTGCACATTAGGCCTGACACTGAGATGTGCACATTAGGCCTGACACTGAGTTGTGCACATAAGACCTGATACTGAGTTGTGCACATTAGGCCTGACACTGAGTTGTGCACATTAGGCCTGACACTGAGTTGTGCACATTAGGCCTGACACTGAGTTGTGCACACTAGGCCTGACACTGAGTTGTGCACATTAGGCCTGACACTGAGTTCTGTAACTTAGGCCTGACTTCAGAGTTTAAGAAATGTTGCAAAAAATGAACCTAAAAGATGTATAAACATGCAATGAAGAACACACATTGCACTGCTTGTTATATGATGTCTCCAGAGCAAAATGTGCAACACTTTTATTAGTTAATTAATTTTATTGTTTAAGAATGAATTAAATGTGTGTATTTTTAAAACCTATTATTTAGACTTTAGTACATTTTATGGAGAATATAGAAAAAGCTTCCATGCGTTCCTGGCATTTTATGTTTAGACTTAGAAATCCTCAAATTTATCATTTAATGTCAACTTTTTCTCTATTTTTTTCTGAGAAGATATTTTTGACTTCTGTAAATCTTTTTAATATCTAAAGATGAACAAACAATTTGGCAATTTTCAAAATGTATCCAAAACTATGTAAAAAAAAATACTGAATTGATTTGCATCACTTTATTTGTAAAATAAAATATAGGTAATGATAGAGAAGAAAGTACTAGATGAGTGGAGACAGGATGCAGAACTGAGATGTAGTCATATAAAATAGAGAGAATAACAAAGTGAAAATGATCCAAATGCAACATCTTTAAATTAGTGGCCACTGCTGCAATCCACTGTACTATTACTGTTAGATTTGTGGCAACAATTTGTTTTTAATGAAAGGATAATTTTGTGTGAAAATAATTGTTGCAATAAATGTAGAAGCATTTGCACAGTTGCCTGCAAATTATGGGCTAGTGCATTTGTCCCAGCATGTGTGAAATAATTGGATGGAGAGATAAATACTGGAGAAAGAATGAGGGTAACACTACGGCTACAATATTTCTATCGCATCTTCCACTTCCCAATGGCATCACCTGCCCATCAGCACATGCTCCCACCCACAAGAAATACTCTCACAACCCACTGCCCTTCAGCTTTACCATCATATGATACCCAATATTTACTATCTTTGCCTTTTCATACCCTCTTCCCACCACACTTTCCTTCATTTGTCCCCTCTTAGAAATATTGGGGCTATTTAGTAAGCCTTGGATGGAGAAAAAGTACCAGCCAATTGACTCCAGACTGTCATTTTTGAAACCCAGCCTGTGACATTGCAGTTAGGAGCTGATTGGTTGGTCATTTATCTCCGTCCACTTTATCTCCATCCAAGGATTAGTAAATAGGTCCCATTATTCTCTATGAGAGAGAGGGAGAGAGAGAGTGTGGCAACTTGTTACTACAATATTTCATGTCACATTTTTGTTCCATAGATAATGAAAACTGTGTAAAATGCTCTGACACTGAATGGCCTAATGATGCTAAAAACAACTGTATTTCCAAATCACAAGAGTTTCTTTCATATGAAGTGGACTATATGACTTTGTTTTTCTCTGGCACAGCTGTATTATTTTCTGCTATAATTGTCTTCATATTTGCAATATTTGTCTACTTCCGGAGCAGTCAAATTGTCAGAGCTAATAATCAGAACCTCAGCTTTATTCTCCTCATCTCTCTAAAGTTGGGTTTACTCTGTGTATTTCTCTTCCTTGGTCGCCCAGTGAATATAACCTGCATGCTGCGGCAGATCTGCTTTGGAGTCATATTTACTATCACTGTGTCCTCAGTCCTGGCCAAGACTATCATGGTTTGCATCGCTTTTAAGGCCACAAGACCTGGAAGTTACTGGAGAAAATGGATGGGAGTCAAACTACCAAATTCTTTAGTCCTGATCTGCTCATCTGTTCAGGTCCTGAATGGTGTCATCTGGTTGTCAGTTTCTCCTCCATTTCAAGAGTTTAACATGGACACTTATCCTGGGACTATCATCATCCAATGTAATGAAGGTTCTGTGCTGGCCTTTTATTTCATGTTGGGTTACATGGGACTCCTGGCAGCTATGAGCTTTGTTCTGGCTTTCATGGTGAGGACATTACCAGACATCTATAATGAGGCCAAATACATCACCTTCAGCATGCTGGTGTTCTGCAGTGTGTGGGTCTGTGCCATCCCAGCCTATCTGAGCAGTAAGGGGAAACATATGGTCATTGTAGAGGTGTTTGCTATATTAGCCTCATGCATTGGAATATTAGGCTGCATGTTTTTCCCTAAATGCTACAATTTACTGAGGATGCCTCATGTGAAGAGAAAAGAGCTTTTATGCAGGGGTGAAAAACATCTTTCCTCATAATAATAAATGACTGGCTAATAGATCAATAAGCACCATTTTTCTTAGCATATCTATCTACCTATATCGCCAAAATGAGAAAATTACAATATACCTTGCTCCCTGTCTCTTGGCTGTTAACTTCTATAAAGGATATTCACTAAACTTTCCATTTCTTTGTCCTCTAATACTACATCTATGCCTACACTACACAAATGAACCATTCTTCCTCTAATATTTCTCCCTATGACCTTTAACAGCACGTCATATAAAGCATAATATTTTTAAATAATTTATTTTAGTTATTTATTACCAGCTATTTACTATATATAATGCACTCATATTATACAGCACTTACAGAGAATATTTGCCTATTCACATCTGTAGATCTCAACTAGTTGTCAACTGGGACTCTTCCTACCCTACCTTCAGTCTGTCTCCCAATACTGTAATTTCCACCTCCACAATATTTCCAGAATCAGGGCCTTCCTCACACTACTAAAACGCTCATCCATGCCATTATCATTTGTTTTCTAAATTATTGTAATCTTCTCATTTATTGTCCCCATAGCACCACTACAGGCTACTCTTATCTATGCTGCCTGCTTCACATTTCTTTGTCATTGCTGCTCCTCTGCCATTTACTCCACTGGCTCTCTATCACCCTCAGAATACATTTCAAACTTCTCACCCACACATACAAAGCTTTCAATCAAACATGTCTACCCTAGATATCCAGTTTATTCTCCACACCCCTTCCCTGATCATCATTACCCACACTCACATCAGGATTATTCCTGGACTGTCCCATCTTTTGAAATTGCTTCCATTTTCTTTTAGACTTTTATCAACCTCATAGGCTTCAAGCATGCCAGGAAGACTGTTTTCCTACTCTATTTTACTGCTTCTCATATATCTACACCCTATTCCCTTTGCTTTCTCTGTATAGTTATTCCAATTGCATTATGTTTTATGTCAAGTGATTTAGTTGTTTAGTTTGTAATTATGTAATTTAATGCCCTTTTTGTTCCATGAATATGGTGCTTCACAAACCTTATGACCCCTATAGTAAAATAAATACTACTACTACTACTACTACTAATACTACAACTAATAATAATAATAATAATAATAATAATAATAGCTATTGTATCGATATATCTCTGGTGTCTGAGCCTATTGAGTGTTTTTCTTCAAGATGTTGTATATTTAAATGCATATTCCCTTAGTGTGATTCATTTAAACCATTAACAGCTTTAACTGAATATTGTTTTTTTTTTTGTCATTTATAGATTATATGTGGATTGATTTTTATGAAAGCAAATTCTGCATTTGCATGCGGTAAAAGTTTCAGTTACAGATGTAGCCACCTTTATCTTGACTGTTTCTCCGCCGAGACGGGCGTTTAGTCACGCTAAGGCGATAGCGGAGTTTAATCACAGGTAGGCGCGTTGAGGCGATCTAGATACTCATCATGCATTACACATCTCCACCACTGTGTGGCTAATGCTCCACTAATCCAGTACTTTCGATCGTACAGTATAGCGGCGGATTGATCTACAGCACTGGCAATACTGTAGGCGTAACGGGAGGCGGTGGAAAAAGTATGGAGTACTGTATGTGTATGGAGACGCAACTACAGTATTTGTGTAAAAGGAAGAATGTACAGGACAATGTATAAACAACGTGCTTTTAAAATACATGAGCGTCTGGGAATGGAGGGCTACAGTAGCTAGCAGGAGGCGGTGGAAAATACCGTGCTTTACAAATGCGAGCGTCCGAGTCCTCTAAGGCATAAACCAACACCAATGGGGTGGGGGCCGGGCGCTGTTTGCAGTACTTTCACACATGAAATTGGGAGTCTCTCATGAGGCGTCGTGGGCTAGGGGTGAAGGCTCCCACCTCCCACGCTGGGGGTCCAGGGTTCGAGACGTGATGTGCCTTCTTTTTTTTTTTTAATTGTAATAATACACTGTATTATTTTATCTACATTGTAAGACAGTCAATGGAAAGGTGCACGCAAGTTACATATAAATCAGAGTACATCTGCAGGAGCGATTCTTTACGCTAAATGCAACTAAACAGCGGGAATGAAATGAGGGTATTCTGACGCTACTAACTGAGCAAAACAGTACTGTAGATCTTCAGCGTTTGTGTATTGCACATGACCTGAATTCCCTCCCTGTGCAGGCTCCCAGGGGGGAAGGGCGATGGGGGTAGGGGGAGACGATGGGAAATACTGTACTGTGCCTTTGAAATGCAATTACATGAGCGTCCGAGTCCACTACGGCATACTGTAAACCAACACCAATGGGAAGGAAATGCCAACCATTTTTTTTATGTGTTCCCGTGACATTCATTTAAAAAAAAAAAAATTTCTCTCTAATACATCCAATGGAAGGATGCACACAGGTTTCACATAAATCAAAGTACATCTGCAGGAGCGATTCTTTACGCTAAATGCAACTGCACAACGGCAATGAGTAGAAATGAGTGTATTCTGACGCTACTAAGTGAGCAAAACAGTACTATACAGTAGATATTCGGCGTTTGTGTATTGCACATGACCTGAATTCCCTCCCTGTCTACTGCATGATCTGTGCAGGCTCCCAGGGGGGAAGAACAATAGGCTAGCAGGAGGCGGTGGAAAATACCGTGCTTTACAAATGCGAGCGTCCGAGTCCTCTAAGGCATAAACCAACACCAATGGGGTGGGGGCCGGGCGCTGTTTGCAGTACTTTCACACATGAAATTGGGAGTCTCTCATGAGGCATCGTGGGCTAGGGGTGAAGGCTCCCACCTCCCACGCTGGGGGTCCAGGGTTCGAGACGTGATGTGCCTTCTTTTTTTTTTTTATTGTAATAATACACTGTATTATTTTATCTACATTGTAAGACAGTCAATGGAAAGGTGCACACAAGTTACATATAAATCAGAGTACATCTGCAGGAGCGATTCTTTACGCTAAATGAAACTAAACAGCGGGAATGAGTAGAAATGAGTGTATTCTGACGCTACTGTGAGCAAAACAGTACTATACAGTAGATATTCGGCGTTTGTGTATTGTACATGACCTGAATTCCCTCCCTGTCTACTGCATGATCTGTGCAGGCTCCCAGGGGGGAAGGGCAATAGGCTAGCAGGAGGCTACTGGGGACTCAGACTCATACAGTACTTGCATTTCAAAAGCACAGTATTTTCCACCGCCTCCTGCTTGCCCATCGCCCTTCCCCCCTGGGATCCTGCACAGGTCATGCAGTAGACAGGGAGGGAGTTATTCACGTAAACTAGGGCAAAGCTGCAGGAGCAGTTGTACTGTTTAGGGTCTATGCACCATATGGTATACATACAATTCTATAGCAGGGCAGACTCAATTGAAATGGCTACCGCCTGTGTCTCCTCGCCCAATGGAGGCCCTCGGCTATGGAGCAAGTAACAGCACAGATTTGGTAGGTCACGGGGCAATGCTGAAGGAGCGTCAGAATCCCCTAGCTAAAATACACAGGGGTGATAGGGATAAGTGAGGTCTTTGCGCATAACGATACACCGCAAAGTTCCACATGGTTTTGATTATGCCTTTTCTTTGAACACGGTATTTTCCACTGCCTCACCCTACCTCCATCCTACTTTCCCCTTCCCCCCCTGGGAGCCTGCAAAGTACATGCAGTAGACAGGGAGGGAGTTCCGATCAGGTTACAAGACATGTGCAACAGTATACTACTGTATGTAGGAAAATCCACCGCCCACTCTGATTTATGTGAAACCTGTGTGCACCCTTCCATTGAATGTATAACAAAGAAAAATAATAATAATAAAGTGAATGTTACAGGAACACATTAAAAAAAGGTTGGCACTTCCTTCCCATTGGTGTTGGTTTATGCCTTAGGGGACTCGGACATTAATACTTGTATTTCAAAAGCATAGTGTTTTCAACCGCCTCTCCCTACCCCCATTGCCCTTCCCCCTGGGAACCTGCACAGGTCATGCAGTGGACAGGGAGGGAGTTCAGGTCAGGTACAATACACAAATGCTGACGATCTACAGTACTGTGTTGCTCAGTTAGTTGCGTTGGAATACACTAATTTATACTCATTACCGCTGTGTATTTGTATATAGCGGAATGAATCGCTGCTGCAGATTTACTTTGATTTATGTGAAACCTGTGTGCACCCTTTCATTAATTGTACAACAAAGAAAAAAAATAATAAAGTGAATGTCACGGGGACATAGAAAAAAAAAGGTTGTCACTTTGTGACTCTCAGCATGGGAGGTGGGAGCCTTCATCACTAGGTTGGTATGGAAGGGGAGACAATTAGCTACCGGAGGGTACCAACCCTAAGTATCTGTGACCGCCACAAGGCTCATGGCAAGCGTCGGAACCTATGGTGGGTCTGAATTAACGGGCCCATTATAGTCTATGGGAAAATGGGTCCACTTTGCGTACTGATATCTCTGGTTCTGGGTGTCCCAGAGACTCAGGACTGGTACCATACAAAAGAGGAGACTCTTGGCTTTCGGGGCAGACCAACCACTAGTTTATGTGACACTGGAAAAGGAAACAGGAAGCAACCGTGTTTCGGGTCCCCTCCAGTTGTCCGCCTAGCTTGCACAGGATACAGGGTTTCTGGCTAGATAGGAAATACTGTACAGAAATGCTAAGCATGGTAATTTGACATCCAGGAACATAGGGAGGAGTTTTTATCTCACTCCATTATACTTAGAAAAATTACACTTGCCACTGTACGTTACAAGCTGTTTGTGCTAATTAGTACACTAGTAGAACATACTGTACAGAGATACTAAGGACAGTGATTTGGCATCCACGAACTTAGGGAGGAGCTTTTATCTCTCTCCATTGTAATCTTTCTAAGTATAATGGAGAGAGATAAAAGCTCCTCCCTAAATTCCTGGGTGCCAAATAACCGTCTTTAGTATCTATGTATAGTATTTTCAAGTAGGGTACTAATTAGCACGGACAGCTTGTAAAGTACAGCGGCAAGTTTAATCTTTCTATGTAAAATGGAGAGAGATAAAAGCTCCTCTGGAAGTTCCCAGATGCCAAATCACCATTCTTAGTATCTCTGTACAGTATGTTCTACTAGTATACTAATTAGCACGAACAGCTTTTAACTGGATGCCAAATCACCATACTTCGTATCTCTGTACAGTATGTTCTATTAGGGTACTAATTAGCACGAACAGCTTATAACGTACAGCGGCAAGTTCAATCTTTCTATGTATAATGGAGAGAGATAAAAGCTCCTCAATAAGTTCCTGGATACAAAATCACCATACTTAGTATCTCTGTACAGTATGTTCTATTAGGGTACCAATTAGCTGTTTGTGCTAATTAGTACCCTAATAGAAAATACTATGCAGAGATACTAAGGATGGTGATTTGGCAACCAGGAACTTAGGGAGGAGCTTTTATCTCTCTATATTATACATAGAAAGATTAAACTTGCCACTGTACGTTACAAGCTGTTCGTGCTAATTAGTACACTAGTAGAACATACTGTACAGAGATACTAAGTACAGTGATTTGGCATCCACGGACTTAGGGAGGAGCTTTATTCTCTCTCCATTGTAATATTTCTAAGCATAATGGAGAGAGATAAAAGCTCCTCTCTAAGGTTCCTTGATGCCAAATCACTGTATGTAGTATCTCTGTACAGTATGTTCTACTAGTGTACTAATTAGCACGAACAGCTTGTAACGTACAGTGGCAAGATTAATCTTTCTATGTATAATGGAGAGAGATAAAAGCTCCTCAGTAAGTTCCTGGATGCCACATCACTGTACTTAGTATCTCTGTACAGTATTTTCTATTAGGGTACTAATTAGCTGTTCGTGCTAATTAGTACCCTAATAGAAAATACTATGCAGAGATACTAAGGATGGTGATTTGGCAACCAGGAACTTAGGGAGGAGCTTTTATCTCTCTATATTATACATAGTAAGATTAAAATTGCCACTGTATGTTACAAGCTGTTTGTGCTAATTAGTACCCTAATAGAAAATACTATGCAAAGATACTAAGGATGGTGATTTGGCAACCTGGAACTTAGGGAGGAGCTTTTATCTCTCTATATTATACATAGAAAGATTAAAATTGCCACTGTACAGTACAAGCTGTTCGTGCTAATTAGTACACTAGTAGAACATACTGTACAGAGATACTACATACAGAGATTTGGCATCCAGGAACCTTAGGGAGGAGCTTTTATCTCTCTCCATTGTAATCTTTCTAAGTATAATGGAGAGAGATAAAAGCTCCTCCCTAAATTCCTGGGTGCCAAATAACCGTCTTTAGTATCTCTGTATAGTATTTTCAATTAGGGTACTAATTAGCACGGACAGCTTGCAAAGTACAGCGGCAAGTTTAATCTTTCTATGTAAAATGGAGAGAGATAAAAGCTCCTCTGGAAGTTCCCAGATGCCAAATCACCATTCTTAGTATCTCTGTACAGTATGTTCTACTAGTATACTAATTAGCACGAACAGCTTTTAACTGGATGCCAAATCACCATACTTCGTATCTCTGTACAGTATGTTCTATTAGGGTACTAATTAGCACGAACAGCTTGTAACGTACAGCGGCAAGTTTAATCTTTCTATGTATAATGGAGAGAGATAAAAGCTCCTCAATAAGTTCCTGGATACAAAATCACCATACTTAGTATCTCTGTACAGTATGTTCTATTAGGGTACCAATTAGCAGTTTGTGCTAATTAGTACCCTAATAGAAAATACTATGCAGAGATACTAAGGATGGTGATTTGGCAACCAGGAACTTAGGGAGGAGCTTTTATCTCTCTATATTATACATAGTAAGATTAAAATTGCCACTGTACGTTACAAGCTGTTTGTGCTAATTAGTACCCTAATAGAAAATACTATGCAAAGATACTAAGGATGGTGATTTGGCAACCAGGAACTTAGGGAGCTGCTTTTATCTCTCTATATTATACATAGAAAGATTAAAATTGCCACTGTACGTTACAAGCTGTTCGTGCTAATTAGTACACTAGTAGAGCATACTGTACAGAGACACTAAGTACAGTGATTTGGCATCCACGAACTTAGGGAGGAGCTTTAATCTATCCATTGTAATCTATCTAAGTATAATGGAGAGAGATAAAAGCTCCTCCCTAAATTCCTGGATGACAAATTGCTGTCCAGAGTATCGCTGTACTCTATGTTCTACTAGTGTACTAAATAGCACGAACAGCTTGTAACGTACAGTGGCAAGATTAATATTTCTATGTATAATGGAGAGAGATAAAAGCTCCTCAGTAAGTTCCTGGATGCCACATCACTATACTTAGTATCTCTGTACAGTATTTTCTATTAGGGTACTAATTAGCGGTTTGTGCTAATTAGTACCCTAATAGAAAATATTATACAGAGATACTAAGGATGGTGATTTGGCAACCAGGAACCTAATGAGGAGCTTTTATCTCTCTATATTATACATAGAAAGATTAAACTTGCCACTGTACGTTACAAGCTGTTCGTGCTAATTAGTACACTAGTAGAACATACTGTACAGAGATACTAAGTACAGTGATTTGGCATCCACGAACTTAGGGAGGAGCTTTATTCTCTCTCCATTGTAATCTTTCTAAGCATAATGGAGAGAGATAAAAGCTCCTCCCTAAGGTTCCTGGATGCCAAATCACTGTATGTAGTATCTCTGTACAGTATGTTCTACTAGTGTACTAATTAGCACGAACAGCTTGTAACGTACAGTGGCAAGATTAATCTTTCTATGTATAATGGAGAGAGATAAAAGCTCCTCAGTAAGTTCCTGGATGCCACATCACTGTACTTAGTATCTCTGTACAGTATTTTCTATTAGGGTACTAATTAGCTGTTCGTGCTAATTAGTACCCTAATAGAAAATACTATACAGAGAAACTAAGGATGGTGATTTGGCAACCAGGAACTGAGGGAGGAGCTTTTATCTCTCTACATTATACATAGAAAGATCAAAACTGCCACTGTACGTTACAAGCTGCTCGTGCTAATTAGTACACTAGTAGAACATACTGTACAGAGATACTACAGACAGTGATTTGGCATCCAGGAACCTTAGGGAGGTACTTTTATCTCTCTCCGCTGTAATCTTTCTAAGCATATTGGAGAGAGATAAAAGCTCCTCCCTAAGTTCCTGGATGCCAAATCACTGTCTGTAGTATCTCTGTACAGTATGTTCTATTAGGGTACAAATTAGCACGAACAGCTTGTATCATACAGCGGCAAGTTTAATCTTTCTATGTATAATGGAGAGAGATAAAAGCTCCCCAGTAAGTTCCTGGATACCAAATCACCGTCCTTAGTATCTCTGTACAGTATGTTCTATTAGGGTACTAATTAGCACGAACAGCTAATTAGTACCCTAAGAGAAAATACTGTACAGAGATACTAAGTACAGTGATGTGGCATCCAGGAACTTACTGAGGAGCTTTTATCTCTCTCCATTATACATAGAAATATTAAACTTGCCACTGTATGTTACAAGCTGTTCGTGCTAATTAGTACACTAGTAGAACATAGAGTACAGCGATACTCTGGATGGCAATTTGTCATCCAGGAATTTAGGGAGGAGCTTTTATCTCTCTCCATTATGCTTAGAAAGATTACAATGGAGAGAGATTAAAGCTCCTCCCTAAGTTTGTGGATGCCAAATCACTGTACTTAGTATCTCTGTACAGTATGTTCTACTATTGTACTAATTAGCACGAACAGCTTGTAACGTACAGTGGCAAGTGTAATGTTTCTAAGTATAATGGAGAGAGATAAACTCCTCCCTATGTTCCTGGATGTCAAATTACCATGCTTAGCATTTCTGTACAGTATTTCCTATCTAGCCAGAAACCCTGCATCCTGTGCAAGCTAGGCGGACAACTGGAGGGGACCCGATACACGGTTGCTTACTGTTTCCCTTTCCAGTGTCACATAAACTAGCAGTTGGTCTGCCCTGAAAGCCAAGAGTCTCCTCTTTTGAATGGTACCAGTCCCGAGTCTCTGGGACACCCAGAACCAGAGATATCAGTACGCAAAGTGGACTCATTTTCCCATAGACTATAATGGGCCCGTTAATTCAGACCCACCATGGGTTCCGACGCTTGCCATGAGCCTTGTGGGGGTCACAGAAACTTGGAGTTGGTACCCTCTGGTAGCTAATTGTCTCCTCTTCCATACCAACCTAGCGATGAAGGCTCTTACGTCCCACACCGAGAGTCCCAGCTTTGAGTCCCAAAGTGCCATCCTTTTTTTTTTTATATGTTCCCGTGACATTCACTTTATTATTGTTTTTCTTTGTTATACATTCAATGAAAGGGTGCACACAGGTTTCACATAAATCAAAGTAAATCTGCAGCAGCGATTCATTCCGCTATATACAAATACACAGCGGTAATGAGTATAAACTAGTGTATTCCGACGCAACTAACTGAGCAACACAGTACTGTAGATTGTCGGCATTTGTGTATTGTACCAGACCAGAACTCCCTCCCTGTCCACTGCATGACCTGTGCAGGCTCCCAGGGGGGAAGGGCAATGGGGGTAGGGAGAGGCAGTGGAAAATACGTGCTTTTCAAATACAAGTATTTGCGTCCGAGTCCCCTAAGGCATAAACCAACACCAATGGGAAGGAAGTGCCAACCTTTTTTTAATGTGTTCCTGTAACATTCACTTTATTATTTTTTTTCTTTGTTATACATTCAATGGAAGGGTGCACACAGGTTTCACATAAATCAGAGTGGGCGGGGGATTTTCCTACATACAGTAGTATACTGTTGCACGTCTTGTAACCTGATCGGAACTCCCTCCCTGTCTACTGCATGTACATTGCAGGCTCCCAGGGGGGAAGGGGAAAGTGGGATGGGTGTAGGGCGAGGCAGTCGAAAATACTGTGTTCAAAGAAAAGGCATAATTAAAACCATGGGGAACTTTGCAGTGTATCGTTATGTGCATATACCTCGCTTAGTCCTATCGCCCCTGTGTATTTTAGCTAGGGGATTGTGACGCTCCTTCAGCATTGCCCCATAGCCTGCAAAATCTGGACTGTTACTTGCTCCGTAGCCTAGGGCCTCCGTGGAGCAAGGAGTCATAGGTGGTAGCCATTTCAATTGAGTCTGCCCTGCTACTGAATTGTATGTGTACTGTACGGTGCATAGAACCTTAACAGAACCGCTCCTGCAGCTTTGCCCTGGTTTATGTGAATAAAAAAATAACAAAGTGTCTGGAAAAAACTAACATGCATTCGTACTTTAGAAATCGAACTCGGGACTCTGAGTATAGGAAGCGGAACACTTCACCACTTCGCCGCAGACAGATGAATAAATCCATTGGTTTTGATTATGCTGTAATGGCTATGGGATTAGGACGCTAACATACTGTACAAAATTCCTAATCTCAAGAGGCAATAGTGAACTTCTAACACGTCCATTTGCAACAGTGTACACTACTGGTTTTATGCTGTTTTGTCTGCGGGACTTGGACGCTCACATATTCATAAAGTACTGTAGATGGATCATATACTGTATGCTGTACTATTTGCGTCTGTACCGTATATACTGTATTAAATAATGCAGCATAATGAGTATTTACTGTATTAAATAATGCAGCATAATGAGTATTTACTGTATGCAGCGTAATGAGACGCTTAGTAAAGTAGTCCTTATTATATATTTCAGTATTGTATTTTACGGGAGACCACACGCATGCGCAGTGGTGATTGTAAAAGGCGACATCTGGTGGATGATCGCAGGTATTACACGTAAAGGTAACGCCAAACGCTCTGTCTGCCTCCATGCGATTAGGTATGCCTCTCTGTGACTAGGCGCGCCTCCCTACGCCCTGGTACGCTGCGTATGCTCGATTGGGACAAACGCCTCAGCCAGTCAAGATAAAGGTGGCTACATCTGTAATTGCAAAGCTCATAATCAGACATTCAAGTTTCTGTGTATTGGGCAATAGACTCAAATAACAAAGTGTCAGGCAAATACATAGTTAAAGCTCTAAATTCATTTTTACAATTACATATAACATTCTATCCAAAGAAGTGAGCAGACAATGCACCGGATGTAATAAAGTCTGAGTTGGCTGGAGGTGCAGGTTCTCAGCTGAACTCTGGCATTTTTTTTAAAGTGGCGATCATTTACAAGGCATGGTTTTGCCTTGTATATGATTGCTGTTTAAAAAAAACATCCACATTCGGCCGGAAATCCGCACCTTTGGCCAACTCAGACTTCATTATATCTGGCCCAATGTGAAAAACAGGAAAAACTTTGACCAAAATGAATAGCCATTAATTGGCCGGGCATCTTAATACAGGGAGATCTAGGGGATGAGGGAGGTGTATATTAGATTGTACATACCTCCCAACATAACCCATACCAGGGGGGACTAAATGCTCTGCTCCTGGACATCCTCTTAATATATTATTGGCATCACATGTGTTGAACGGGTGGTATTCATGTGACCGCCGGTCAGCTGACCGACAGTCACATGACCTCCTCCACCAGCCCGACGGGTCACTGTCCCGATGGTCGGCATGCCGACCAACAGGAACTATTTCCACTCGTGGGTGTCCACGACACCCATAGCGTGGGAATAGAACCCGTGGCGACCGCAGGTCGCCACCGAGCCCGCAGCGTGGCGAGCCCACAAGGGGCTTGCTGCACTCGCCCCTCCCCGCCGGGATCCCGGCGTCGGTATGCTGCCGGGATCCCGGCGTCGGTAAGCTGACCGGCGGTCAGGAGACCGCCGGTCAGCCGTACTACACCCGTGTTGAACTATATTTAAAAAGAAAGGTATTTTAACTCAAAAAAGGAAAAAAAAGCTTTGATCCCGGGTTCACTTACAGCTCTCTCTCCCCCCTTCCTATCTTTCCTCTGGTTGGTAAGCTCCATAAGTAGGTCATGAGACCTGATACTCTTGTGTCTCTGCCCGCACTGCATACCGTCTTTATTGCATTCTGGCTGCTTGGTTCTGCTGCTAACAGAGGGAGCCCCATGGTATAGTATCCCCTGCACCCACCCTTTAATCTGGCTATGGGCTTATGTTACAGCTTTGCTTACCATTTAATTAACTATGGATGCAATTCTACACAGTGGTGGTGTGGCTGCTTTAACTTACTAGCTGGATCCTCTGTATTGGCTGAAAACATCAAGGAACTTCAGCCTGTGCTCAATGTCTCTCCAGCCTTGCCTCATCTCCTGTGACTTGGTAGCTCTCACTTCTAAAGCTACCTTTCGATCCAGCTCTCCCTAGCCATTTTACTGCCACCTACTATTCCTTTATATCAATGCCTAACAGCTCTGCTGCTCCCCTGAACATAGCACCACCCATTCAGCTGATCAATGTCAGCTTCCCTTTTCAGAGCAGCTTCACTCCGATTACATCAGGCAACTCTCGCTCTCTCTCAGGATGGAGCTTTGCTATTTATAGCTTTTGCCATTAGTCTCCCACTCAGTCCATGTGCTGCAATCTCTATATCAGGGATGGGGAACCTTCGGTACTCACGCTGTTGTTGAACTACACATCCCAGCACGCCCTGCAACAGTTTTAGCATGCCAAATAGAAAAACTGTAGCAAGGCATGCTGATTTGTGTAGTTCAACGACAGCTGGAGGGCCAAAGGTTCCCCACCCCTCCTCTATTTATACCTCATTACACTTGGGCATTCAAGATTTTAAACTGTTAACTGCACATGTATCCACACATTAAAACACGTATTTACTCGTTCTGATCAATTATATATATAATATTTATACATCCTATAACATATCTGACTACCTTAAATATAGATATTTTATATATTACCACTGCACATTGGGTTACATTAAATTGCAACTCTGTTTGCTCATTTATCTGGGTTGATTTACACATATGGGGATTCTACTTTAGCATGCTTTCTTGCTAAGCAGACTGGGTCAAGCAGCTAGTAGCTCCATTGCAGATTTTACTTACCAATTCTGTGTCTCCTGTGCAAAACTTACTGATAATTCAGGCCTTTGGTATGGTGTTTTGCACAAGATATGTACATGGATAGAGGGTGGTGGGCTTGTTTAGCGCTGACAAATTTTGTATTATGTTTAACATAGTGGGTATTTCAGAGTTGATTGCAGCAGCAAATTTGTTAGCAGTTGGGCAAAACCATGTTCACTGCAGGTGGGGCAGATATAACATGTGCAGAGATAGTTAGATTTGGGTGGGGTGTGTTCAAACTGAAATCTAAATTGCAGTGTAAAAATAAAGCAGCCAGTATTTACCCTGCACAGAAACATAATAACCCATCCAAATCTAACTCTCTCTGCACATGTTACATATTCCCACCCACCCCCATGCAGTGCACATGGGGGGGGGTCATTCCGAGTTAATTGATAGCTGCCGTTGTTCTCTGCATAGCGATCAGTGAAAAAAAATGGCAAATCTGAGCATTCGTATGCCCCGCAATGCACACGAATGTCGTACGGGTACAAAGAGCTTTGTGGTTTTGCACAGTATCTAGCGACGATTCCATTCGTAGAGCCGAATGCAAGGAGATTGACAGGAAGTGGGAGATTCTGGGTGGCAACTGACCGTTTTCTGGGAGTGTTTGGAAAACACAGGCGTGTCCAGGCATTTGCAGGGCGGCTATCTGACATCAATTCCAGGACCTCCATCGCTAGAATCATCGTACAGAATAAGTAACTACAGGGCTGGTCTTGTTTTGCACAAGATATGTTTGCAGGCAATCTGCTGCACAGGTGTTCGCACTCCTGCAAAGTTAAAATACACTCCCCCGTGGGTGGCGACTATGCATTTGCATGGCTGCTAAAAGTAGCTAGTGAGCGATCAACATGGAATGACCCCCATGGTTTTGCTCAATTGCTAACAAATTTGCTGCTGCAATCAACTCTGAATTACCCCCATAGTAACATAGTTGTTGAGGTTGCAAAAAGAAAATTTCCATCGAGTTCAATCTACAGTATATTTTGATTTACTGCTAGTACTGGATTATTTTTCCTGAGCCATTTACTGTATTACATCATTATTACAGATTTTAATCAATGGATGCTGTTTTCAGTAGAAATGTGCAGCGGTCACTTTTCATGTTTTGTGTTTTGGTTGTTTCCATGCTCGTGTTTTGGATCTGGATTGGTTTTGCTAAAACTACCCTTTCGGGTTTTGGTTTTGGATCTGGATTATTTTTGAAAAAAACATATAAACTGCTAAAATCACAGAATTTAGGGGTAATTTTGATCCTACTGTATTATTAACCTCAATAACATTCATTTCCACTTATTTCCAGTCTATTCTAAACACCTCACACCTCATAATATTGTTTTTAGGCAAAAAGGCTGGATGGCTAAGATAAGCGACACAAGTGTGCGGCATAAACACCTGGCGCATCTAGGAGTGGCACTGCAGTGTCAGACAGATGGCACTATTCAAAAACTAGGCCCCAAACAGCACATCATGCAAATAAGAAAAAGAGGTGCAATGAGGTAGCTGTATGACTAAGCAAAGTGACACAAGTGTGCGGCACAAACACCTGGCCAATCTAGGAGTGGCACTGCAATCGCAGATAGAATGGCAATAAAAAAACTAGTCCCCAAACAGCACATCATGCAAAGAAGTAAAAGAGGTGCAATGAGGTAGCTATATGGCTGTGCTAAGCAACACAACTGTGCGCCACAAACACCTGGCCCATCAAGGAGTGGCATTGCAGTGGCAGACAGGATGGAAGATTTAAAAAATAGTCCTCAAACAGCACATCAGGCAAAGTAGAAAAAGAGGTGCAATGAGGTAGCTGTATGACTAGGTTAAGCAACACAAGTGTGCAGCACAAACACCTCGCACATCTAGGAGTGGCACTGCAGTGGCAGACAGGATGGCACTTATTAAAAAATAGTCCCCAAACATCACATCATGTAAAGAAGTAAAAAAGGTGCAATGAGGTTGCTGTATGGCTAAGCTAAGGAACACAACTGTGCAGCACAAACAACTGGCCTATCTATGGTTGACACTGCAGTCCCACTGCACTAATTGCGGATACCGGATGCATGTATAACACCAACATAGCTGTCAAGGCCTCAGTTATCCGCTTTGCAATGGGATGACTTCTGTCATATTTCATCTTCCTCGCAAAGTACTGTTGGACAGTCATTTGCTTAGTTGAAGTAGTACAAGTAGTCTTTTGACTTCCCCTCTGGGATGATGATTGACTCCCAGCAGCAACAACAGCAGAAGGAGGAAGTGGTTCTTGGTCTTTACCTATTTTATCCTCCAGATATTTGTTCTCTTATATTTCTGGAGTTCTATAACAAAATGCAGCAAAGGAGAGCGTACCTCTACACCACACAGGGCAAACCCTGTAAAAAAAAAATTTGGATTAAATATTAATAACCCCTTTATTTGGAGTAAATAATATACAGCACAGGACAGCACCACTGGACTGGACTTACATGGAATTATATGGATTTATATGAAATTATACGGCAGAATCACTGGACTTATACAGCAGTACCCCTGGATATATACAGCAGTACCACTGGACATATACAGCAGTATCACTGGACTGGATTTATACGCCAGTACCACCAGATTTATACGGCAGTACCACTGGACATATATGGCACTATCAATGGAATTATATGTCAGTACCATTGGACATATACGGCAGTATCACTGGATTTATATGGCAGTAGCGCTGGACATATAATGCAGTATCACTGGACATATATGGCAGCACCACTGGTCATATACAGCAGCACAGGGACATTACCACTGTACTGATGCAGGACAACACAACACCACTGCAATGTACTGGACATATGGCAGCAGAGGACACCACCACTGTGACTGGACTGATGCAGCACAAGACACTACCACTGTACTGATGCAGGACAACACAACTCCACTGCAATGTACTGGACGTATACAGCAGCACTGGACATATGGCAGCAGAGGACACCACCACAGTGACTGGACTGATGCAGCACAATACACCACCACTGTACTGATGCAGGACAACACAGCACCACTGCAATGGACTGTACTTATACAGCAGCACTGGACATATGGCAGCAGAGGACACCACCACTGTGACTTGACTGATGCAGCACAATACACCACCACTGTTCTGATGCAGGACAACACAGCACCACTGCAATGGACTGGACGTATACAGCAGCACTGGATATATTGCAGCAGAGGACACCACCACTATGACTGGACTGATGCAGCACAATACACCACCACTGAACTGATGCAGCACAACACAGCACCACTGGACTGGACTTATACAGCAGCACTGGACATATGGCAGCAGAGGACACCACCACTAATACTGGACTGATGCAGCACAAGACACTACCACTGTTCTGATGCAGGATAGCACAGCACCACTGCAATGGACTGGACTTATACAGAATCACTGGACATATGGCAGCAGAGGACACCACCACTATGACTGGACTGATGCAGCACAAGACACTACCACTGTACTGATGCAGGACACTGAGGACGGAGACACGTCTTCTCGCTACAATGCTGGAGTGAAAACAACGGCGGTGCGCGGCTATTTATATGGAATCCAAACCCCGTGAGAATCCGACAGTGGAAATATGACGTTTTGCCTCATTCTGTTTTCTGAGTCAGGCAGTAAAACAAGAGCCGGACTCAGATCCGGGCTCGGGTAGTGAAGTCCGGTAGGGTTCGGTTCTCAAGGAACCGAACCCGCTCATCTCTAGTTTTTGGCTAAAAATGTGTCTAATACTTTCTGAAACACATTGACTGAGTCAGATATTACAACCTTCTTTGTCAATGAATTTCATACTGCCTGCACTGTGAAGAAACCCCTCCTACACTTAGTGTTAAACTATCTCTCCTCTAACCCTAGCGGGTGACCTGTGTATTGAGAAGTTTGATAGACTTCTTGGAAAGTAGCCACTAACCCCTATTGCACACTGTAACTGAAGCCGCTGCGGCCACTGTAATAAATTCATTTACCTACGTACTCTGTCCCCAGTTAGCGTACACAGTCCCGTACTGTGCACGCACTTTGCGTACACACGCCGGAATAGCCGTGCAGCTTACACTCAGTGCATCCACATAGACCGACATGCTGAGAGCACGAGGCAGCTCTAGGTGTGGCAATTACACTATACAAACGCTCAACAGAAACTGAATGCGACACCAGTATTTGATTGTAAGTTGTGGTCCAAAGCAGCAACAAGTAATAATATATTTGAAAAAGGGGGTTACAATAAGTTACAATATAAATGGTACAACACAATACAATTCAAACACAGAGAGAGAGTCACACCCAATGATACGTACGCTTTGTCGCTTGCGCCACCCGGATCCGGTCCCCAGTCGTCTGGCGAGACGACCTATGAGTCTTTAAAAAAGCAGAGAGAGAGAGTGACTGGCCCAGGTGCAAGGTTTATATACCCTTGCCCAAAATACAATTCAATGGGGTTGTATGCTCTCCACCGATTTGTTGGAGGGATGGTCGTTACCAGTACAGGAGAGGTCATTGGTCGGTTTGTAGAGATGGGCGATGCCTTGATCCAGGGGTGTGTACAGCTGGTCAGCTCTGGATTCCCACCGCATACCAAGTACATAATAAACACAAATATACCTTTAATCTGCCTTTGCGAATAACTATTCGCAACGACATGCGATCTTTTCCAAACCAACACCGGATTATTACTCATAATTATCCGAACACGTAGATACCATGCATGATGCTCTGATCAGTTACTGTCCCCTCGCATACTGTAAAGGTGTATAATTCCCTTGTTGTGCCTTGTAAATAAGTAAAAGTTGCATGAGGGGAAAGGGGAGACTATGTGTAATGTGTGTACTAAGTTTGGGAAATATGTAATGTGTGACAGATATTTCCATGTTCATTAGGTTACTTTGTTATGTTATCTCCAGGCAACATGATCCTACACATGAAATGACCAACCATTCTCAAGATACACACTAATATAAATATATATATATATATATATATATATATGTGTGTGCGTTTCCCTGCTATTATATCTATCTTTCAAAGGTTTTCTAGACTGCAGGCTGCCTGTAGTTAATAATTTGCAACCACAGGCTTGTGTGTATCTATTGGGATATTTGTGTCCCATTGTTCTGGCCCCCACCAAACGATGACTTGTTCGGTTTGTGTTTTTCTTTCTTCACAGACCAGGGGGTCTGTTCAAACATTGGAGTGAACAAGACATTGTGTTGGAAGGATGTGCATGTTTGGTTAGATTAGTGTGTGTGTGAACAGTGACTCAGGCTGGGCACTGTGGCATGTGTCTGTAATCATTTCCATTGCAAGTAAGAATCTTTCTGTAATTGCTCATACCACGCCCGTACACGCACTCCTGTAGGAGGCAATTGTACTCAATTTGCGAGTATGCTGCACACACACCAGACTAAGTACATGCATGGATGCCATCTGTGTGGTGTTTGCATGTGGTGTGTGTATTGCAATATTTTCCGACTTCGACAGTATAGATCTCTCGATAAGCAAATCACCTGACAGATTCTTATATTGTCTCTTTATGTATTTGTAGATATTAATCATGTCTCCTCTCAGATGCTTTTTATCTAGTGTAAACATATCTAACCTAGATAGCCTTTCCTCATAATCCAATGACTCTAAGCCTTTAATCAGTTTTGAAGCTCTTCTCTGAACCTTTTTCGAGTTCTACTATTTCTTTTTTGTAGTGAGGAGCATAGAACTGTACACAGTATTTTAGAAGCGGCTGTACCAATGATTTATACAGTGGCAGAGTAACTCTTCATCCTTTGTCTCTATTCCCCATTTTATGCATGCTAATACCTTATTAGCCTTTACTGCTGCATCCTGACTTTGGGCAATGCTACTAAGTCTACTGTCAATGAGAACCCCCAAATCCTTCTCCATTACTGATTTGCCAAGAATTACCCTGTTTAATTTATAGATTGCATGTTTGTTTCTGATCCCCAAATGCATAACTTTTTTCATTTCTCTATATTAAACTTCATACTCCACTTAGTTGCCCAAACCTCCAGTTTAGTTATTTCACTCTGAAGAAAGTCAATATCCTGATCTGATTTAATTATCTTACACATTTTAATGTCATCTGCAAAAATGTACACTTTACTCTCAAGACCCTCTGCTATGTAATTTATTATAAATGTAAACAGAAGAGGCCCTAGTATAGACCATTGAGGTACACCACTTAATATTTTAGTCCAGCTCAAAAATGTTCCATTAACCACCACTTACTGTTCCCTATTTTCCAACCAATTATTAACCCAAGTTCAAATGCTGTACCCAAGACCAAGCTTTCTTAATTTAATAATCAACCTCATGTGAGGTACTGTTTCGAAAGGCTTTTGCAAAATCTAAAAAGACCACATCCACATCCACAACATTTCCCATGTCTAACTTTGCACTCACTTCTTCATAGAAGCTAATTAAAGTTAGTTTGACATGACCTATCCCTCACAAACCCATGCATGCTGGTACCCACTAATTATTTTTAAGCACCCAAAGTAGTCCTGAATGCTATTCCTTAATATACTTTCCAAAATTTTCCCCACTACAGACGTCTGGTTTACCGGTCTGTAATTTCCAGGATTAGATTTAGTTTCCTTTTTAAACAGTGGTACAACATCTGCTATTCGCCAGTCCCTAGGATCTGTGCCTGTTGTAATAGAAGCTTTAAAAAATAAGTATAATGGCCTTGTAATCTATGAGCCTATCTCCATTAAAACCCTTGGGTGTAGTCCATCAGGCCCCAGAGATTTATTAATCTTAATTTTTCTAGTAACTCATGGATTTCCTCCTAATTTAAACAAGATAAACATTTTTGGACATTATCCTTTATATGTACATTTTAAGAGATCTCTAGGGCAGATATTTTATGATGATATACAGTACATTCAGAAAGTATTCTCAGTGCTTCACTTTTTCCACATTTTGTTATGTTACAGCCTTATTACAAAATGGAATAAATAACATTTTTCCCTCAAAATTCTACACACAATACCCCATAATGACAATGTGAAAAAAGTTTTTTGAGATTTTTTGCAAATTTATAAAAAAAATAAAAAAAAAGTAAGAAATCACATGTACATACGTTTTCACCAAAATTGAGCTCAGGTGCATCCTGTTTCCACTGATCAATCTTGAGATGTTCCTACAGCTTAATTGGGGTCCACCTTTGGTAAATTCATTTGATTGGACATGATTTGGAAAGACACAACCCTGTCTATATAAGGTCCCACACTTGAAAGTGCATATCTGAGCACAAACCAATCATGAAGTCAAAGGAATTGTCTGTAGATCTCCAAAACAGGATTATCTCAATGCACAAATCTAGGGAAGGGTACAGAAAAATATCTGCTGCTTTGAAGGTCTCAATGAGCACAGTAGCCTCCATCATCCATAAATGGAAGAAGTTTGGAACCATCAGGACTCTTCCTAGAGCTTGTCGGCCATCTAAACTGATCGATCGGGGAAGAAGGACCCTAGTCAGGGAGGTGACCAAGAACCCATTGGTCACTCTGTCAGAGCAACAGCATTCCTCTGTGGAGAGAGGAGAACCTTTCCAGAAGGACAACCATCTCTGCAGCAATCCACAAATCAGGCCTGTATTGTAGAGTGGCTAGACAGAAGCCACTCCTTAGTAAAAAGCACAGGGTAGCCTGCTTATAGTTTATTAAAATACACCTGAAGGACTCTCAGACCATAAGAAACACATTTCTCAGATCTGATGAGACAAAGATTGAATTCTTTGGTGTGAATGCCAGGCGTCATGTTTGGAGGAAACCAGGCACCGCTCATTACCAGGCCAATACCATCCCTGCAGTGAAGCATGGTGGTGGCAGCATCATGCTGTGGGGATGTTTTTTAGTGGCAGAAACTGGGAGAATGGTCAAAATAGAGGGAAAGATGAATGCCACAATGTACAGAGACATCATGGTTGAAAACCTGCTCCAGAGCGCTCTTGACCTCAGACTGGGGCAACGGTTAATCTTTCAGCAGGACAATGACCCTAAGCACACAGCCAAGATATCAAAGGAGTGGCTTCAGGACAACTCTGTGAATGTCCTTGAGTGGCCCAGCCACAGCTCAGACTTGAATCAGATTGAACATCTCTGGAGAGATCTGAAAATGGCCGTGCACCAATGCTTCCCCATCCAAGTTGATGGAGCTTGAGAGTTGCTGCAAAGAGGATTGGGCAAAACTGCCCAAAGATAGGTGTGCCAATCTTGTGGCATCATATTAAAAAAGACTTGAGGCTGTAAAAAAGACTTGAGGCTGCCAAAGGTGCATCAATAAAGTATTGAGCAAAGGCTGTGAATACTTATGTACAGATGTATACTCATACATCATTGCATACCATATACCGGGCCCCATGAAACTCGCGCAAGCTCCTTACGCTATAACTCCAGTTATAAGTTGAGTTGTAAATGTGATTTCATGTTATAATTGTAACGCGCATTTCACTTTCTGTCCACCAGATGTCGCTTTTCCTAAATTCTACAGCGCATGCCTCAAATAGCCAATGGACCCTTCATAGCACTGCCTGCTGATTGGCTGACATTTATTGTGACAATAAAGAACCATTAATCACTTCCCTTTATAAAAAATCCCTTTCCACAAAATGCAATGCCACTCTTCCGCCCTTTTCAGTTAATTAATTTTTTCATTACATTGTGTACAAAATGCCAGATAGCATTAATATGACTACCAGATGGTCTCCAGCCACGCTGCCACCCGTTCACGCTATCTATTGATATTGTCATTACAGTGTGTACAAAATGCCGGATAGCATTAGCATAAGCAGCATTCATATTTCGGACAGTTTTTCAATTTCTGTTTTTTTCAAATGGGCAGAAATATTGAATGCACAGTGTAACTGGGTCCCTATGTCATGAATGTATGACTACCAGATGGTCTCCAACCACGCTGCCACCCGTTCACGCTAGCAATTGATATTGTCATTACAGTGTGTACAAAATGCCGGATAGCATTAGCATAAGCAGCATTCATATTTCGGAGAGCCTTTCTGTTTCAGTTGCTTCAAATGGGCAGAAATATTGAATGCACAGTGCACTTGGTCCCTACCTCATGAATATGACTACCAGATATTATCCATTGCTTTTCCGACACTGTAGGCATATTCAATCTGTTTATTTTATTTTTTAAATCACTCAGATACAACACATCACATATACACTCGGAGGGACTGCCTATACCATGGTCGGCTGTGGCCTAACGAGTACAGTGTCCGCCCGTCATGCTTGCACTCCCGGGTTCGATACAAAGTTCGGCGCCCAATTATTATTTTAATGTATTTATTTATTATTTTTCAATACAATTAAGTTATTTGGTGTGTTGCTACTTCTCTTTATATAAAAAAAGTCTGCTTCTACAAACTACAAGGCCACGCTGCTGCCCTGTTCACTCAATTCATCTAGTCTTTACGTTGTGTGCGAATTGACGGATAGCATTAGCATAAGCAGCATTCATATTTTGGACAGCTATTCCAGTTCAGTTGTTTCAAATGGGCAGAAATATTGAATGCACAGTGCAACTGGGTCCATACTGTATCTCATGAAATTATGACTACCAGATGGTCTCCAGACACGCTGCCACCGGTTCACGCTAGCTGTTGATATTGTCGTTACGGTGTGTACAAAATGCCGTATAGCATTAGCTTAAGCATCATTCATATTTCGGACAGCCTTTTTGTTTCAGTTGCTTTAAATGGGCAGAAATATTGAATGCACAGTGCACTGGGTCCCTACCTCATGAATATGACTACCAGATGTTCTCCAGTCACGCTGCCGCCTGTTCACGCTAGCTATTGATATTGTCATTAGTGTGTTACAAAGTCCTGCATTTGAGTAGCGTCTACAGCATTATTATCTCAGAAAGCATTCCATGTTAACTTGCTATTAAATAATGTATGACAAAGGAAAACCTCTTCCAAATCCTGATACAGGTGAATTTGCATTGTGATCGACCAATAGCAGGGCAGACCGACTGGCAACGCACACAATGGCAATTAGCAGCATTGTCTAAGGTGTCAGCCGCTAAGAGCTCACACAAATGAGTCTTCCTTTTTGAAAATTGGTATCACAGACTTGGTGGTACCACAGACAGAGTGGCCACACACTTTACAGACACCTCATACTGTATAAAGCCACTTTATAGACACAAGTAGCTATCCATTCTGTGATTCTGCATCTTACAGTGTAGACTTGCTACTGGATTCGTCTCTTCGGCCGTATCACCCATACAAGCCCTTTAGATGCTGTACATTCTGCCGCTTCTGCTGACTTCAAAGTCAAGTTGTTGCTGCATTCTACTTTTTCTATCACGAACTGTGCCTATTACTGAACGATCATCTCACTGGTGCAGTAAGTACAGGTCATTTGTACATTATACAGTATGCCGCTGATTTCCGCATTTACAGTATACAGCATACACTAATGCTACGTCCATTTACCTACAGTATAAACTAGCCCCTTGATTTGTGCAGTGAGCAAATTTGTCAGACTCCCTCCCACTACAGTAGCTAGGGGGTCTACTGTATTTGTCTATTTACTAAGCCTCAGGTGGAGATAAAGTGGACAAGATAAAGTACCAGCCAATCACCTCCTGTTATTTTTCAAACCCAGCCTGTTACATGGCAGTTAGGATCTGATTGGCTGGTACTTTATCTCCTACCACTTTATCTCCATCCAAGTCTTAGTAAATAGACCCCTAAGCCCCCTGCTGCTACTGCACTGTGTCATACCGTACCTCCCAACATGACCCTCTCCACTGGAGGGACACAATTCTCTATTTCTGGACTAATTAAATCACCTGTGGTGAAGTACAGTGTAGTTATTTGAATATGAAGGTGTTTCACCACAGGTGATGCTAGCATTAATTAAGAGAGAAGTCCAGGAACACAGCATTCTGTACAGTATAGGGGATACAGTAACTGCCGCCTCTAAAAGTGAATCTACCTAAAAGTGCTGCCTTTAATAGTAAAATAAACATGGAGGAATACAGTATGTGTATCTGGCACTGTGGGGGCATGCAGTATGTGTATTTGCGTCTATACTTGGAGGCATTACAGTATGTGTATCTGGCACTGCACTACTGGGTTCATTATGTTTAACTGCACTATACTGGGGGACATTACTGTGTGTGTTCATCTGACACTATACTCGGGACATTACAGTATTTGTAAGGAGAACTACAGTACTGTGGGTATTGTGTATAAGGCTGCTAATTGTGTGTGTGCATGTGTAGGGGGTGTGATTATACAGTATACTGTATTTACAGTATACTGTAGTTTGATATAATATAAAATTGCTCCACTTTCCCCGGAGCGTGCATGCCTTCCCATATACAGTATACTGTATGGGCACTACTGTGTGGCATAATGTGTATAAGGGGTAGTACTTAGTGGTGTATCTACAGTATAATGGGTGCAGTGTGTACACACACACTGCACCCATTTCTCCTATACAGTACCTGTGCTTACCTTTCCAGAGTCCATCGCTGACTGTGTGTGCCAGTGACGTGCGGTGAGGTCAATGACTGGGGAGGCACTGGCTTATAACAGAACTGGATTTACACCAGAATACAGTATATGTACCCATTGGTTCTCCATGGGCATTATATAAAAGGTGCAACAGTCTCACTTTAAAGATGTTATGCAAGCAGCATACCTCCCAACTTTGTCTGCCTTCTAAGAGGGACACACGCGCGGCGAAGCCACGCCCCCGATTTCGTCACTGAGGGGGCATGCCCAGCGCTTGGTGAGCCGCTGGCATGCCCTCTCTCCCTCTGTCTGCACTGGATAGACGCTGTGCGCATGCGCACAGCGTCTATTCACCGCTGCTCTGCAGAGCAGTGAGTGCAGGAGCCTCCCAACTGCCCCCCCCCCCCCACCGCGGGACACTGCGGCCCGCGGGTGGGACAGCGGGACAGTCCCCAAAAAATGGGACTGTCCCGCGAAAATCGGGACAGTTGGGAGGTATGAAGCAGTAAAGTATTAAGATACACGCAGGGCTGGCCCGAACATATTTTTGGGTAAGCGATTATATACTTTGGCGCTCATGGGAAAAGAGCAGTTGTAGTGGCCCTTACACATTATGCTCATTACGGCAGAGATTGTATAAAATGACAACTTTGTTCTAGGAGAGTAAACAGTTACTTTCTCCACTCTTGGGTATCACTGTGCACAGGAGTTGGAATGGGGACAAGTGCTTACTGTCACACAACATACATGATCTATATACAGTGTACAGCAACATGGGTAAGTGATGTAATGCAGCTCACCACAACGCAAATGTATGCTGCAGTGTACATGTTAAGGCAGTGGGGGCTGGGTTCATACCTTGCAGTGGAACACAGCTTTGTGAACTTCAGCGCATCCCACTTCAGTGCAGTGGCGTCCATGTCCGCGGCCGCTGGGGGTTAACTCACAGCACAGACACTGATGCAGCCAGCCCAGGGCAGGTCTATATTGTGTATTATGTGCTGGGTGCTATGAGGTGCACGACCAGGCAGCAGCAGCTGACCAGATGTGTCCTGCTGGGGGCTCCAGTGCTCCTCTCCCACCTCCCTGTCCCTGCAGCAGCAGCTTGATCATCTATATACAGAGTATATATACCTACCTTACCTTTCCCCCTTGGCCCCCTAACCCTCCCTCCCTGAAGCCTAAACCTAACCCTAACCCCTCCTCCCGCAGCCTAAACCTAACCCGCCAGGGACACAGCCTAAACCTAACTCTCCCCCAGCAGCCTTAACCTAACTTCCCCCCTCCCTGCATCGTCCTGCTGGCTTGTCGTTTGGCATCCTGGCTGATGGGATTCCGACGCTGAGATGGTGAACCTATTTGGGATGCCGGTGTCGGCATTCCGAATATTGGGGCTTATTCAGCACGGATTGCAGATTTTGCTAAAAAAACAGAATCTGCAATCCCTTCTGTGGCATGCTGGGAGCTGCCCATCGAAGGGTAAGGCCTCCCGGCATGATAATTGGCGGGCTCAACTATGCGATCATAAAACAATTGCGATTGCATCGCTCACGCAGAAATTAGGGATGCGTATGCAGGAGGGCCACCGCCATTTTTTACATTGGAGCGGCTGCATGCGATGTCATGCAGCCACCCTGAAAACGCAGCTGACCTGCCTCTGTTTTCCCCACACTGCCCCCACAATGGTCCATCGCCACCCCCCGCTCCCCCCCCCCGCCTGCACTGCGAACGCCTATGCCTGTCAATCAGGCAGAGGCGTTTGCACCCATTGTGAACCATCGCATTTGGAGGGTGAATTGTGGTCCCATCGCGACAGCGATGTAATCTGAATTAACCCTTGTGTTGGGTTTTCCGGCGTCAGTATTCTGACAGCTGGTATCCCGATAGACGGGATCCTAACCGGATCCCTCCTGTGGGATCTGTGTGAGTTTCTCACTGAGGAAGAAGGATGCCAGAATTTTTTAGGCATCTTCTCACATGCAGTATATTTTGGGAGATTACTGAGGGTAATACCATAGTGGCTATCCTCCCCTGCCTCTCAGAAACCTGGCATGTGACAGCCCAGAGAGGGAGCCTGACCTCAGTGTCATCACTCAGCATTCAAGGCACTACACAACAACCAGACCTTAGCAAAGTTAGGGAAGAGCCCCAGCCTCCATCTTCCTCCCACTTCCTGCCAGGGCTGTGCTGCAGCAGCAGCAGCAGCATGTGTGTGAGAGAGGGACATATACTCCAGTTACTGCTTATCAGTAAAAGTCACATCCACAGGCAGTAGCTGAGGGCTGGGAAACTCAAGGCTGGAGCAGACAGTGACACACAGCCTGCTCCTGCCATAGCCCTGACCCTGTCAGCAGCAGCCTGATCCTGCCTGACTGTAACAGCCAGGGGAACCAGAGCCGCCTGATAACAATGCTACCCCTGCAGCTGGTATAGATGTGTGGGAATGTGATGTGCACCCTTATCTACTTACATCACCATCTGTACACGGCCAGCACCTGGAGAGGGAGGGAGGGAGGAAGAAAGCCAGACTCTGCACTGACAGCAGGAAACACTGCTCAGTGCTCGAGCTGCTGGGCGGGCTCTGTAGTGGGAAGCAGGCACTCCCCTGTCACTGAGGCAGATCTGCTGGTGCCTCTACACTTATGTTTTTCAATGGGCTTTTCCTGCCCTCGGTTTGGCCCCGCCCCCTACCCGCCTCCAGCCGCAGACACTTTAACATTATCAGTGTGAGGCAGCGCTCTGAGCTGCCTCCCACCCACAGTTAGCAGTGTTTCCCCTGCAAATATGATTAGAAAAATGCAAAGAAGATAATTATGACACAGAACATGTGTTATAAATATCTTCTTTGTATTACTTCAATCATTATGACAGGGGAGGCACTGCCTCCCCTGCCTCCCCTGACTGCACGTCCTTGGTGTGTGCGCCCCCTCCTCTCCTGTAGCTGTCACTGTCATTGAACTGAGCACTAGAGACTGTGGCACAGTGCCAGAGTCTACAGCGCATGCATAGTAGACTCTGGTACTCAGAGTGCTAGCAGCAGCGGTGACGGCTACGAGTGAGGAAGGGGCCCAAACATGGAGTCTGCACACGGGTCCCCTCCTCTCTACAGATGCCCCTGGTACTACTGTGTAGCATAACGTGAATAATGTACTATACAATACTGTGCTGTGTAATGTGAGTAAGGCACACTATTGTGGTGTTCTGTAATTTGAATTGGGGTACTATTGAGTGGCCACACCCATTTTTTGGCACACGTGCCATCCCTATTTCAAATATGGGGTGGAACCAGTCCTTTACTTTGCCAGGGGTGCTCAGACCCCTAAATACACCCTTGCGGGCTAATCACCCCGCATACTGTATCTGTGTGCCTGATCATGGCCCTGCAAAATTTTGTGCAAAATGTTACCTCAATGCTGACCGCTTCACTTCTCCACTCTTTTCACTGCCTAACATGCTGCTACAGTATGTTCTACATGAAATCCCATCCCCTGGCATTGTAATGTGGCCATATCTGCGGACTCACATCTACTGTACAGTATGTACAGTAATTTAACACTCGCCAGACATTTACAGTACTTCACGAACGAGCTTGCACCCCCTCATACAAAGCCCTGTAGTACTGTACTGTAATTGAACCATAATTTGCTACTGTACTGTTACTACTGTACTGTGCATGTACTTGAGTCTTATTATTGTGTATTGTAGAGTGCACTGCTTAGTGTGAAGATGGTGAAAACCAAAGCATTCTATTCCGGAGCCCGTTCTCCGTCACTTTCCAAGAAACTGTCTGCATCAGTGCCACAGATTACAAAGAAGAAAGCAGGAAAGGAAAATGTTCCTGTTGTCAAAGTAAGGAAAAATGCAAAGGCCAAATGCCAGTTTTTGTTGAACACAATTGGCAATGTAACCAATGAATATTTGGTGCAAGACATGAACGTTGCTGTAGAGAACACAGTTCTCTGTGATGAAACACACAAAGTGACGGATATGTGATGTACCATGGATGAGGACTTTCACCCTTTGGAGCTTCACTACACTATACCACTCATACAAGCATCGCAATCACTGACCCTTAGGAGACTTGAATTTAAAGATCCCATCCCATGTGAATGCAGCTGCACAGGGCTGGTGAGAGACCTTCTGGGCAAGGTGACTCACCTTCAAGTGCAAATTGATGGACTGACAGGAAAACTGGATGGACTGACAGGAGGTCTGAATGACATACTTGCTGGAGCCATGAAGGATCACAGCCAGTACAATCACATCACAGCCAGTACAATCTGAATTTGATTGCCCTGATGCATTTGATGCTGAAGAGGATTGTGATTTGGAAACGACACAACAGAACACATCTTTCCACTTTCCCAAATTGGAGATGACACCAGCTGCATCTGACCGATTGCCCAGCATGGACACAGAAACAGTTTCATCCCATCACTTGACTGTCATGGACACAACACCACTGCCATCTTACTGGTTGCCTGACAGAGACAATGCACCAGATACACACCACCATCAGACCAACATAGAAACTCCACCACTGTCATCTTACTGGTTGCCTGACAGAGACAATGCACCATCCCACTGCCCAAACAACATGGACACTGCAACGGTTGCATCATCACAGTTGTCCACTAGAGATGTGAACAATGTAACGCTACCTTCACCTGGAGTACCACCAATACCACCAATGTGCAGCACACCTAAAAATGTGTGCGTGCATGGAACCTCCTTGCCTGACATGCCATTGAGTGTAATAACCGCTGATGGTGACAACACTCTGTATGAAGTAGGCCATCGAGAGATGCATCGTTATGCACAACTTGTTTTCCAAGAACATGTTGCATTTGAACTGTACTTAATTTGGAGCAAGCAGGTCAACTTGGATGGGAAACGAGGAAAATTTGCAATCCTCGACAATTTGCACAAGAACATAATGTCACGGTACTATGCCCGATTCAAGATGGGAGATGTTGAATTGGTAAAGCTGAAGGACACTTTAAATGGATTGCTATGGATGCCCAGAATAAAAACATGGAGAAGCATACTGTAACAGCATAGCAACTGTTGACTTCAAACTGTGGCATCTATTAGACACGACCGTCAATGTGAAGAATGGTGGAGAGAATATGGTCATTCACTCATCAATAAAAAAGGTACGGTACAGTACTTACAGTACACTATTGTGCTGTGGTGGGTACTGCAATGTGCTTACTGCTTGAACATTATTTGACAGTATTGTACAGTACAGTGAGTGCTGCTTACAATTCTGTACAGTATTGAAGTTTCTTTCTCTTGCTCTCCCCCTCTCCTGCTCCTGTATGGGACTTTGTAGTGATAACAGCAAGGGGGGAGGAGTTTCAAGGCTTGTTACTGTTACATAATACAGTGCACTGTACATTGTTACGGTACTTTGTACACTGTAGACTCCCTTGTGATACTTACTGTGTACAGGATAAAAACAATTGGTATCTCTGTCCCTGACATTGTCTCTCCCCCTGAAACTGTATCTCTCTCCCCCCCTCTCATCCTTCTCCATGACACCATCTCTCTCGCTCTTGACTATTTTTTTTTTTACATGAAACCCTCTCTCTCTCTCCCTGCCCCTTCTCTTACTTGTTCCTCTCTCTCCTGCATGGGATTTGATATTAACACCAGCAGGGTGGGCTTTCAAGGTTTTGCTATGGGGCCCTCAAAGTTCTACTTTCGCCCCTGCTTGACAGTACTCAATTTCAGACATCTACAGTATACTGTTCTGTACTGTAGGCTGTATCTTAAATGTCAGATTTAGAGAAACACTTTGTTAAGTATTGTTGTGACATGTTGTGAACATATGAATACTACTACTGTACTAACGATACTGTATTTCTATTATCTTCTTCCCACCATGCACCGAACTACTGTACACTGAGCCAAAAGCAATTTGTTGGGTCTGAGAAGAAGAAGGAAGAATTGCACCGAAGAAGGTAAGCTTGCGATACTTACTGTGTACAGGATAACGGTCTTTGGTATCTCTGTCCCTGACATTGTCTTTCCCCCTGAAACTGTATCTCTCCCACACCCCACCCCTCTCTGTCTCTCTATCTCTCTTCCCCTCTCATTTTTCTCCATGACACCATCTCTCTCGCTCTTGACTCTTTTTTTTTTACATGAAACCCTCTCTCCCCCTGCCCCTTCTCTTACTTGTTCCTCTCTCTCCTGCATGGGATTTGATATTGACACTACCGGGGTGGGCTTTCAAGGTTTTGCTATGGGGCCCTCAAAGTTCTACTTTCGCCCCTCCCTGACAGTACTCAATTTCAGACATCTACAACATACTGTACTGTACTGTAGGCTGCATCTGAAACATCAGATTTAGAGAAACACTTTGTTAAGCATTGTTGTGACATGTTGTGAACATACGAATACTACTACTGTACTAACGATATTGCTATTATCATCTTCCCACCATGCACTGAGCTACTGTACACTGAGCCAAATGCAGTTCGTTGGGTCTGAGAAATGCAAAATTCATGAAAGAGAGGAATAAATTGGCACCACACACCGCCAGATACAGTACATTGGCAGCGCACATCGCCAGAGTGAGTATCATTCTAATCTACTGTATTCACTAATTAGTGTACAATACAGTATATACAGTATTATACTGTAGTTGACTTTGTATTGATTGAATTACTGTACTGTACAGTATGCTAATATATATTTCTTTAGTGTACTGTAGGTCACCAGACAGGAATCCTATTGAATTGGTATTGGCACAGTTGAAGAGGTTCATCAGGTGTGATGTGAAACAAAAAAATAAACAAACACTTTTGGCTGGGATAAAGATGTTTTGGGTAGAAGTACTGACACCTGCCTTGTGTAATAATTAAACTACTGTATCTGGACAGAGTCTTGCATGTCATCATTGAACAAAATGGTGATGCCACTGCTACAGTATGTAGCTTCTCTAGTACTACAGTATATACAGTATTGTACCTTTAACACCGAGCCCCTCGCAGCAGTTACTTACTATACCTCTCACTTGACTCAATGTCCCCTTCACTGTTCACCTTACAACACCTCTCCCTTATCTCAATATCTACTCTACCTCCCAGCACTAACTGTACCTCACAGCACTACACAGGAGAAAATGTACAGCAAAACCTCCATTGTAAACCCCACCATGTCTTAGTACTGTACTTTATGTTATGATTAAAAAAAAATTACAATATTTTAGGCAATACTGTGTTTTGTAAATAAAGTAATGTATAACATTTTCCAAAATGTCCACTGTACTGTAAACCCTTGTCCAAGTACTGTACTGTATAATATATTAAATATGTTATTGTTAAAAAACCTAAACTACTGTATAGTTTAGATTATAGTTTATTTACTGTAGTAAATCAATTACTGTATGTTTATTTATGTATTTATTTATGTATGTTTATGTATTTCTGTATGCTGTACTGTATTACTATCATTTCAGAAAGTGAACGATCATTTCTTTATCCATAGTGCATTCCCCCATACTACCAGAGGAGGAATCTGAGGATGGGGAGTGGCTTGAGACTCCTCCACTACCATGTAAGCACTACTGTACTGTACAGTACAATACTGACTGTGCTGTCTCTAACTTTTAGGAATACTGGTGCTCATTCCGAGTTTATCGCTAGCTGCATTTGTTCGCTGTGTAGCGATCAGGCAAAAAATCAGCTTTTCTGCGCATGTGTATGCACTGCAATGCACAGGCGCGTCGTACGACGGTTCCATGCAGTGTGACTGGAATCTAGCGACGATTCCATTCACACAGCATTACGCAAGAAGACTGACATGAAGTGGGCATTTCTGGCTGTCAACTGACTGTTTTCAGTGTTTGGAAAAACGCAGGCATGTCAGAGAAAATGCAGGCGTGGCTGGGCGGGTGTATGACGTCAAATTCTGACACGAATAGGCTGTAGTGATCACAAGGGCTGAGTAAGTTCAGAGCTACTGTACTCTGAAACTGCACAAACTGTTTTTGCAGAGCTTGGCTGCACAAGCGTTCGCACTCCTGCAAAGCTAAAATACACTCCCCAGTGGGCGGCGGCAAAGCGTTTGCACGGCTGCTAAAAACAGCTAGCAAGCTATCTACTCGGAATGACCCCCACTGTCTCTACACTACAGTACACAGTGGAGGATTGACCACAAGTTAACCAAAGCATCTGCTTAGAATCCTGTAGGTCTCACGGGCCTCTGCTTGCCATAAGAGGCCCACTACAAGGCTGTATACACTATAGGACATTTCTGGAGTATTTTCTACAGTATAACATACAGTACATTAATTTTGTATAACATTTTAAATTCCACAAAGGTGGGTGTGTAGTGGAGGGGGTTGGGTGGACAGTGTTATTTTAAGTACAGTATTGGGGATGCTGGATTGTTTGAGAGAAGGGTGCCCTAAATCTGCATTTTGATTAGGGCCCCGTGAGGTCTACGGTAGAGAACTAAACCTATACCTCAGATTACTGAACTGTACTGTATAGTACCTTCTCTACTGTAATTTAAATAAACCACCACATGTGCAGTGTACATTATTGTAAAGTGTATCTCATGCCCGCCTTTACCTTCTCTATCCAGTTACTGTATTTTGTTTGTTCACATGGGTCCGGGGTACAGTACTGTACACAGTGGCGGAACAAGCAAGCGGTGGGCCCAGGTGCAACAAAATGCTTTGGGCCCCCCCCCATCCCACCCAAGTCCACCCCACGGGCAGTGCGCGCCGTAGGCGCGCGCAAAAATACATAGTGGCGTGGCTTCGTGGGGAAGGGGTGTGTCCACAAAATAATACCAATTCATAAAACGGTGCACAGTAGTCTCCATTCTTCAAATTACGCCGCACAGTAGCACCACTACACCAGGTAGAGACCCTTTTACTCCTTACAGCGAACAGATTCCCCTTTTTACACATAACGGCAGACAGCATACACTTTTTACACAATGGCAGACAGCGTGCCCTCGTTACACATAGCGTCAGACAGCGTGCACTTTTTACACATTACGGCAGACAGCGTCCCCATTTTACACATTACGGCAGACACCATACACTTTTACACATAACGGCAGATAGCGTGCCCTTTTTACACATTACGGCAGGCAGATTCTACCTTTTTACACATAGCGGCAGGCAGATTCCCCATTTTTATACATAGCGGCAGGCAGATTCTACCTTTTTACACATAGTGGCAGGCAGATTCCCCATTTTTACATTGCGGCAGGCAGATTCCCCATTTTTATACATAGCGGCAGGCAGTCCCCCCTTTTTACACATTGCGGCAGGCAGTCCAAACAAATAAAAAAAGAAAGAGACAGAAAGAGAAAGAAAGAAAGAAAGAAAGAAAGAAAGAAAGAAAGAAAGAAAGAAAGAAAGAAAGAAAGAAAAAGAAAGAAAGAAAGAAAGAAAGAAAGAAAGAAAGAAAGAAAGAAAGAAAGAAAGAAGAATTATACTTACCCTCTCTGTTGGCTCAGGCTCCTCGGTGCAGCTTCCCGGGCAGTAGAGAAGAAGGAGGAGGGAGGTGAAGGAGGGAGCCGCAGCAGCGCTGTGTTACTGGTGGAGGCGCTGCTGCTGCTGCCCCTCTGCTTCCCTATAGGCTGTTCTCAGAGACAGCCTATAGTGAAGCAGAGGAGCAGCAGCAGCAGCGCCTCCACCAGTAACAAAGCGCTGCTGCGGCTCTCTCCTTCACTGAGAGACTGTGACCTGTTTGTATATGAGGGAGGGAGGGAGGGACGGACCCTCCTTCGTGTGTGGGTGGCCAGAATCGTTCCTTATGACGGACGGGTCACGGGAGCGCTGGTGTGCGGCTGCGGCATGACATACAATGAGTCATTGTGACTCATTCATGTAATGCCGGCCGGTGGCTGTGGGCCCTTGAGTGCGGCGGGGCCCCAGTGCAATGCACTGCCTGCCCCGCCAGTAGTTCCGCCCCTGACTGTACAGTAAACTGAAAGTGCACTATTTTTTTACTGCAACGCCTGTGGTGGAAGAGGTAGACCTCCAAGGTACAGTACTGTAATTCTTAATAACTTTCAGTATTAAGATCCCTCATGGCTGTTTACAGTATCAAGTGGGAATAATCTTCAGACTTCTGCAATGCTTGCTGAATCCAGTACAATACAGTACAGTACTGTATGATTAAAATACTGTACTTTAGTGCAGCAGATATTATGTATTTGCAATTCACCATGTCAAAATACAGTAAATACTGTAAGGTTGCCATTAATGTATTACTACAGAACCCCCAACATTGCCTATGATTTTGACTTCCAAAATACTGTAGCCCTAGTAATGTACAGTACTGTGTATTTTTTCCAGTGGAGAGTGGTAGGGCATTGTGGGGATTTCCTTGTTGCGTTTAATGTGTACTGTACGTTTATTCATGGCAGGGTTTGGGGAGGCACAGGAAGAAGAGGGTGGGACAAGCTCTCCTATCTGTAATTACAGTAGAAAGTATTACTGTGCTGTATACTGTATTATGCTTTACTACCCCAATATTTGCAGCCATGCAATGCTTTTGTACCTACTGTATGCTGGGGTGTAGGGCCAGACATGCGTGGCGGACTCGCCCTGTGCTGGGCGTCCTCCCGCATGTCTGTGAAACTGATTATAGATGTGCTAAATGTAGCACATCTACGATCTGATCTGAATTAGGCCACAAGTGCGATGTACACCTTGTGAAATTTAAACCATGTGGGAGTGAATGCTTCTGTTTGATCACTGCTGGGGACAATGTTAATGCTGAGGCCAATGTGTTCGATACAGTAACTACTGTACAGGGGCCAATGTGTTTTATTTTTTTTCACCATTGACAGTCCTCCAGGAGGGCGAGGGCCCAACATGGTCTCCAGGACCCCCCAGCACTCCCGCTACTACCATCACCTGACCACCCACACACTTTATGCTGACGGCACATCTGTACCGTCAATAAGTAAGCATTACTGCACTGTACATTGCTGTACATGTACTGTACATGACAAGATACTGTAAAGTATAGGAAAAGTCTACATTACTGTGTATGGACACCTTTGTCCAGTAAGAACTTTACTGTCCTCAAATAATCCAGCAGGACCATTTCTAGGTGTGGGTGAGCCGTGGAGAAAGCCAGAGGAAACCTTAGTCATTTTAGGAGAGACTAACTTAAAGGAGGCAAGTGCGATCAGCAGGTTAGGGTTAGGCTGCAAGGGTTGGGGGGGTTTAACATTGACAGTAGATGCTACAGTACCTGGTGAGGGTTAGTATTGCAGTGTAAGGAGAAGAGGGAGTTTAGGGATAGGCTGCAGGGAAGAGGGCTTTTGGTTAGTCACCACCATGGACGGTTAAGTGTAGGCATCACTGGAGGAGGTTAAGGTTAGTCTATGGTGGGGGGGGGGGGGGGTTAGGGCTAAGCTGTGGAGGGGTTTTTGGGGTTAGGCGGCAGAAAAGGTTGGTTAAAAGGTAGTGTATGGTAACTACTGTAAACTGTACCTACTTTCAGGATTGTCATTATTGAGTTGCCTAGTATTGTACTGTACTTTAATGGACTGTATACTGTATTATGCTTTACTATTACCCCAAAATTCCCACTGAGTGACAATAACAATACTGTAGAAATGTACAGTACATTACATCATCCAGAAATGACAAAAACGTGTTTTGTTTGTTTTTTGCAGTCCCACCACAGCCAGAATCCGGCAACCCACCTCATCCCGGTAAGACATTTTTTGTTAAGGCTCATTTCACCACTGTTTCTCAACCTTATTCCCCACCCTGTGCCTCTTATCTGTATCTAGCATACTGTACAGTACTCAACCTGTTTTACTGTTCTAATACAGTACATTGTTTTTTATTTTCACAGAACTCCGAAGACTAATGTCAGTGGCTGACCGCCTGTCTGCATACAGTACAGTAATTCAATCAATACAAAGTCAACTACAGTATATACTGTACATACTGTATTGTACAATAATTGTACACTAATTAGTGAATACAGTAGATTAGAATGATACTCACTCTGGCGGTGTGCGCTGCCAATGTACTGTATTTGGCGGTGTGTGGTGCCAATTTATTCCTCTATTTCATGAATTTTGCATTTCTCAGACCCAACAAACTGCATTTGGCTCAGTGTACAGTAGTTCAGTGCATGGTGGGAAGATGATAATAGCAATATCGTTAGTACAGTAGTAGTATTCGTATGTTCACAACATGTCACAACAATGCTTAACAAAGTGTTTCTCTAAATCTGATGTTTCAGATACAGCCTATAGTACAGTACAGTATACTGTAGATGTCTGAAATTGAGTACGTTCAGGCAGGGGCGAAAGTAGAACTTTGAGGGCCCCATAGCAAAACCTTGAAAGCCCACCCTGCTGGTGTCAATATCAAATACCATGCAGGAGAGAGAGGAACAAGAAAGAGAAGGGGCAGGGGGAGAGAGTCTATAGTGTACAATGTACTGTAACAATGTACAGTGCACTGCATTATGTAACAGTAACGAGCTTTGAAACTCCTCCCCCTTGCTGTTATCACTACAAAGTCCCATACACGAGCAGGAGAGGTGGAGAGAGAGAGAGAGAGAGAGAGAGAGAGAGAAACTTTACTGTACAGAACTATAAGCAACACTCACTGTACTGTACATGTTGTGTCCATGACAGTCAAGTGATGGGATGCAACTGTTTCTGTGCCCATGCTGGGGAATCGGTCAGATGCAGCTGGTGTCATCTCCAATTCGGGAAAGTGGAAAGATGTGTTCTGTTGTGTCGTTTCCATATCACAATCCTCTTCAGCATCAAATGCATCAGGGCAGTCAAATTCAGATTGTACTGGCTGTGATGTTTTAATAGTTGGTCCTCCAGCAGCTTGCCATTGTTCCATTGATTGACGGATGGCATCCTTCATGGCTCCAGCAAGCATGTCATTAAGACCTCCTGTCAGTCCATCCATTTTTCCTGTCAGTCCATCTAGTTTTCCTGTCAGTCCATCAATTTGCGCTTGAGGGCGAGTCACCTTGCCCAGAAGGTCTCTCACCAGCCCTGTGCAGCTGCATTCACATGGGTTGGGATCTTTAAATTCAAGTCTCCTATGGGTCGGTGATTGTGATGCTTGTTTGAGTGGTGTAGTGTCACACATACAGTAAACACTTTTGAATGTTAATGACACAGTTCTCAAATAATTTCCCTTAATATGATGTGTAACTACAGAGTCCAGCACTCCCTTCCACCAGGTCTTGGAAGCAGGGGTGGGGTTCCTTTGAACCTCCGGCAGCTGTTGAACTGCACAACCCAGCATGACCTGCCACAATTTTGCTATTAATACTGTACATGTTAAAACTGTTGCAGGGCATGCTGCTATGTGAAGTTCAACCCCACCGGGATGGCCAAAGGGTGAAGCCCCATGGTATCGGGCAGTAGTACCCAACCTGAGTACGTGAGTACCCCTGAAAGTACATGTTTTCCAGGTCAACTTACAGGTTTATATTGAAATAAATTTACTCCAACACTGGGAAATTTGAAGTGTCTCAAATAGACATACTGTAACAACTAATCACCTGCTAGGTGACCTGGAAAACATGAACTATTGGGGGTAGCCAAGGACCTCTCCCCATTGTGGAACTACACTGGCCAGCATGCTTGGCCACCTGGTGGCACAGAATGCTTGCAGGTGTGGATCTCAAGGAGCCTAGTGCAGGGATGGGGTACCTAATGACCTCTAACTGTTGTTGAACTGCCCAGCAAGCCATAGCCAAAGTTGTGCAATCTTGGACAAAGTAAAACTGTTGCAGGGCATGCTGGAATGTAAACTTCCACATCACCAGGAGAGCCACAGGTAGCAGACCCATAACCTATTGCAGTTGTTCCTCACCTCGAACCACAAACAGCCATGATTTCCTTGGTTCTCAGAAAGTTTGCAAGTAAAATAACTTGCTCAAGCAGTCGGTCTTTTACAATGTGTCAATGAGTAATGAATACACCTGTTGAACTGCTAGGAGACATGGAAATCATGAACTGTTGTGTATACTGTACTTGGGGGCCAATGTTGGAATCCAGTGGCGTATTGGGACAAGGTGCGTGTGTGTGTGGTTGTGTGCAGTGTGAGAGATGTTACTCACCCATGTTATCTCTACACGGTAAACATTTTCCTGAAGTCCTGTTTTGGCCTATCCCTATAGGAAAATACAACAGGTGAATAATCCAGTAACACATACTGTACAGTATGGCACACAATGGTACATCCATGAAAGAACCCATCAGCCTCCTGCACTTCACTATTGAGCTCATTTATCAATGAGTGATACATCTCTCTGTGAGTGATACATTGCACCAGCCAATCAGCTCATATCTGTCATTTTCTAAACACAGTCTGTAACAAGGCAGTTAGGAGCTGATTGGCTAGTGCAATTTATACTCACACTGAAATTTATCACTCATTGATAAATGAGCCCAATGTACTGTACCTGCCTATCCCTTCTATTTTGGGTATATCTGAATGAGCATAATAAGAAGTACAGTATTCTGGTAGATACAGTATGATCCTGCCTGTTCCAGGTGACACGTTCACCCAATGTGATTGCACTTTGCCATGCAATCTTGGGTGATAATACAATATTTAATACACCAATGCATTTCATTGTGTTCTAGGACTAATGACATCCAAACAATGATATGAATTCAAAAAAATATTTAAAGAAGCGGACATTTGTGGGTAGTAACGGCCCGTTTTCTCAGGAAAAATACAGGCATTCCCAAACATTTTCTAGGAGAGTGTGTGACATCAGAGCCGGCCTGATCAGCCTGTTTGTATCACACTGTAGGAGTAAGTCCTGGGCTACATACAGACTGGAAAAAATTATCAGCAGTGGATGTGTATTCTGAACAAAGTGGATTAAGTCTTTAGGAGTGAAAGGAGAAGTCATCTATTGTTTAGAAATACAGTATCTGCATGTGGTTGTGTATTCTGAGCAAAGTGGATTAAGTTTTTTGGAGTGAAAGGAGATGTCATCTATTGTTTAGAAATACAGTATCTGCATATGGATGTGTATTCTGAGCAAAGTGGATTAAGTATTTTGGAGTGAAAGGAGGGGGTAAATTTACTAAGATGGGAGTTCTATTTAAGATGGGATGTTGCCCATAGCAACCAATCAGAATCTACTTCTCATTTATCTAGCACCTTCTAGAAGATAATACCTGTAATCTGATGGTTGCTATAGGCAACATCCAATCTTAAATACAACTCCCATCTTAGTAAATTTACCCCGAGATGTCATCTATTGTTAGAAATACAGTTTGTAGATGGTCTTTGACTGGGGGGAGGGTTGCCATGCAATCTGTTATAAATGGCACTAACAGTATTAGCAAACAGGAAAAAAACCTTTTTAACTGCTATCTACTGTATACAGTATAACCATGTATAGTTAAAATTACATACAGTACAAGTATAGAGAAATAAAAGTATAGTTTATAAAATAGTTGTCGTTCAATTAGGTGGACTTACAGTATAAACAGTACCCCGGCATTATTACACTATTAGTTCAAACTAGAGATGAGCGGGTTTGTATTTACAGTACCAGGTTCTTAAAACCATAATTATCGGAAGTTCGGTTAATGTGGAGTTTTTTTATTGGTTATCCAAAACACGTAACATCTGTTAGCCAATAAGATGCCTTTTGAGATCCCGGGAAATCTGCATAAAACCAAACACGCACATTTCTAGTTTAAAACGAATACACCCCAATTGGTTTTTATTTTAATATACTCAATCTAGACCGCCCACCATGACCCATTCCAGGAAGGACACAATGCACTGTATCCTGGACTTCCTTCTTAATTTATGATTGCAAACACATGTGTTAAAGTACTGTACCTTTCTTATCAATTATTATTGTAAGTTCTAGACAGGTGATGCCAATCACCTTGGGAAGTCCAGGTAGAGAGCATTTTGACCCTCCTCTAATGAGACATGTTGGGAGGTACAGTATGCACAATCTAATATACTGTACATCTCCCGCCTTTCATCGGTGCCCCCCTGTCTTAAGTGCCGCGGGCACCCCCACAGCTTAATCCTGCCCTATACATGTCTATATACTAATTATTCATGAAGAGGCGTGGAAGCAGTTGGCTGAGGGTCCACATCCTCATCATCTGTATCTTCCAGAAGTAGGTCTGGTCTGAAGTGCAGTCCAATTCCTGATGCCATTCCAGAGCTGCTTTGTGGCATTTCATCTGTTTAAAACAGATTCTCTTCTGCTAGGGAATGAAGCTGGATATGTTTGGCTGGCTTAAAATCCCTCGAAAGTGTCCTCCGTGACTCCTGTGGTCTCAAACAGTGTTTCATCCAGGGCTGTTGCAGGAGGTTCTTCAGAAACATGCTGTTCCCTCCTGGTGGCTCTTTGATCCTCGGTGGCAGATGGTTGTGTTCCCGTCCTCTGTGCTCATGCTGTCTTCTTTGATTGCTTTCTTGTTGGTTCCTCTTCCACATCATGAACTCGGCCTCTTCGTGAGGAGTTGACATTTCCTGATGTTCCTTGAACCATGATGGGGTTGATTCTTCTTCGGATGGTATTCTCCCAGGATGTCCAACGGAGGTTCAATTTGGGGCCACCTCTGTGTCACAACTGAGGGCCTGAGCTGACGGAAGGCAGCCTCAGTTGTAGGGGCTGAGATGTACCGGAACCTGGGAGGTTGTATCAAACCCCTGGACATGTAAGTAACATGAAGAGAAACCGCCCGAAGGCGTGACCATGACAACTTGAGTAAAAGTCAATGATATTTATTTATGACAAACTCCATGCATCACAGTAGCAGTAAAAAGAAACATAAAAATCAGCAGAGAAATAATAATACAGTTCCTGGGTACTACAGGGTGGCAGGGACCACAGAGCTCTGGTGGTATGAGACAGTTCTTATTATCTGCAAGTTGGAAAGTCCTTACCAGGCTCAACTGTAGCAATGAGGAAAGCCCAGGGTCGTACCAGCTGGTGTTCCAGGGAAAGCTGGACTGCTGTAGATAAAATGCTGCTGTGGGTACTGGTTAGAACCAGACAGGTGTTGGCACGGAGTGGATACTGGCTGGAACCAGTTAAATAATAAGTAAAGCTTGAGAGCGATGCAATATAGATGAAATGTAGAATTTGAGAGCGGAGAAATAATAAATACCGGTGGAGAGTGGTAAACTGCAGAAAGGACACCGGCCCTTTAAGAGAAGCTGTACACTGCTGGAAGCTGAGCTGGAAGCAGGTGATGTTGTAGCTGGAAACAGGTGAGTCCAGAATGGATCGGAGAGTCAGGCTACACCGCAGATGGAATGCTGGTGCGGGTCTCTATAGCAGAAGTCTGGAGACAGGAGCTGGAACCTGGAAGACAATCACAGGAGAGAGACAAACTGGAACTAGGTTTGACAACCAAAGCACTGACGCCTTCCTTGCTCAGGCACAACCTATTTATACCTGCAGCAAGGAAGGCATTGGCTAGGCAATTATGCAAATTAATAATACTGACAACGGATTGGTAGGAAAGATCAGCTGACAGAATCCAAGATGGCTGCGCCCATGCAGACACTTGGAGGGAAGTTTGGATTGTAATCCATGTGGTCTGGAAAACAGTAATGGCGACGCCAGGCTGACAGATGCACATCCGACCACGCGGACACAGCGGAGGCCGCGGCTGACGTAATCGCCACTCTGAATGCAGAAGCTCAGGGACGGCGGCGGAGGCCGCGGGAGATGCCATGCCAGATGTATAAGGCGTTACTGTGACTGCGTCCAGAGAGACAGGAGAGGATGCGGGAATGTGCACATCAGGATAACAGATGGGATCCGGTCCTGGAGCGCTGAGCCAGCCTTAGGAGGCATCTGATAGGTAAGAAATGGCGTCCAGATACCCGGATCGTGACAGCACCCCCCCCTTTAGGAGTGGCCCCAGGACACTTCTTTGGCTTTTGAGGAAACTTGGAATGGAATCTACGGACCAAGGCAGGAGCATGGACATCAGAAGCATTGGTCCATGAACGTTCCTCAGGGCCATAACCCTTCCAGTCAATAAGATACTGAAGTTGACCGTAACGGTGACGTGAGTCCAGGATCTTGGCTACTTCATACTCAACGCCTCGTTGAGTTTGGACTTTCGGAGTTGGAGGAAGTGAGGAATGAAACCGATTCAAGATTAGCGGTTTCAACAGGGAAACATGGAATGTCCTGGGTATTTTTAAGAAGGGAGGCAACTGGAGTCTGTAAGCAACAGGATTGATGACTTGATCAATTTTAAAAGGACCGATGTAGCAAGGTGCAAACTTCATACTGGGAACTCTTAACCTCAAATTCTTCGTGGATAACCATACCCGATCACCCACCTTGAGAGCAGGAACTGCTCGACGCTTCTTATCCGCAAACTTCTTGTACCTGAACGATGCCTTGAGCAGAGCTGATCGTACGCTCTTCCAGATATTGGAAAACTGATGCAAGGTGATATCCACTGCGGGAACAGAAGTTGCTGGAAGCGGTTGGAACTCAGGGACTTTAGGGTGGAATCCAAAGTTGGTGAAGAATGGTGTTGAAGAAGATGAAGAATGATACTGGTTGTTATGACAGAACTCGGCCCAGGGAAGTAATTGAACCCAGTCATCTTGAGAGGAGGACACATAGATGCGGAGGAAGGACTCCAAGTCCTGATTCACCCTCACAGTTTGACCATTGGTCTGAGGATGGTAAGCCGTGGAAAACTTTAGCTTGACTTGGAGGACTTGACATAAACTTCGCCAGAATTTGGCTGTGAATTGAACGCCTCGATCTGAGATAATTTCTTCTGGAAGACCGTGGAGTCGAAAGATCTCTTGTATGAATACTTGAGCCAACTTGGAAGCTGACGGAAGGCCGGTAAGAGGAATGAAGTGTGCCATCTTGGTGAACCGGTCAACTATCACCCAGATGGTATTAAACTTGTTGCACATGGGCAAATCTGTAATAAAATCCATCGACAAATGGGTCCATGGTCGACGGGGAACAGATAGTGGAACCATTTGCCCCGCAGGCGACTGGCGGGATACTTTATGTTGAGCACACTTTGGGCAAGATGCAATAAACTCCAAAACGTCCTTTTTCAGAGTTGGCCACCAATAGGACCTAGAGATAAACTCCAGGGTTTTTTGGATACCTGTATGTCCGGCAAAGCGGGAAGCATGGGCCCAATGCATGAGCTTCTTCCTTAGTGTCGGCTTCACAAAACTTTTCCCTGATGGGGGCAAAGAGTCCATCCCTACCGTGGAGAATGCCAACGGATTTATAATAGGATGCTTGTCTGGAAAGGGCATCGGCCTTGCGATTCTGAGAGCCCGGACAGAACTGGAGTTTAAAGTCGAACCTGGAAAAGAAAAGTGCCCATCTGGCCTGGCGAGGGTTGAGACATTGTGCGCCTTTCAGATATAGAAGGTTCTTGTGGTCTGTAAGGATGGTGATTGAATGAGAAGCTCCCTCCAACAGATATCTCCACTCCTCTAGAGCGAGCTTGATGGCTAGCAACTCCTGGTCGCCAATGGCATAGTTGCGCTCCGCTGGGGAGAACTTCCGTGAGATGAAACTGCAAGGATGTAAATGGCCATCTTTAGCCCTCTGAGATAACACCGCTCCTACTCCAACGGAGGAGGCATCCACCTCTAAGATGAAAGGAGAGTCGATGTCAGGCTGTTTCAGGACAGGCGCAGAGATGAACCTCTGTTTTAAAAAGATGAAAAGCTTGCATGGCTTCTTCAGACCACTTGGACGGGTTAGCACCCTTCTTGGTGAAAGCAGTAATAGGCGCCACAATGGTGGAAAAGTCTTGTATAAACTTTCGGTAATAATTGGCGAACCCTAAGAACCTCTGGACCCCTTTGAGGGTTAAGGGTACCGGCCAAATCTGGATTGCTTGTAGTTTCTCAGGATCCATCTCTAGTCCGGAACCGGACACAATGTACCCTAGAAACGGAATGGACTTGACTTCAAAGACGCATTTCTCTAATTTGCAATAGAGATGATTGACACGGAGACGGGACAGAACCTCCTTTACCCAAAAACGATGTTCCTCTAAATTGTTGGCAAAAATGAGGATATCATCTAGATAGACCACAACATGATGGTATAGAATGTCTCTGAAAATCTCATTGACGAAATGCTGGAAGACAGCTGGAGCATTGCTCAATCCGAAGGGCATGACGAGGTACTCATAATGTCCGTCACGGGTGTTAAATGCGGTCTTCCACTCGTCACCCTCACTGATCTGGATGAGATTGTATGCACCTCTCAAGTCCAGCTTTGTAAAGATGGTAGCTCCGCTAACTCTGTCAAAGAGCTCAGTAATCAGGGGTAAAGGATAGCGGTTCTTGATGGTAATGTCGTTCAAACCTCTGTAGTCGATGCACGGCCGCAGACCACCATCTTTCTTTTTTACAAAAAAGAAGCCTGCGCCGGCTGGAGAAGAAGAATGTCGAATGAACCCCTTTGCTAGGTTCTCTTTAATGTATTCCTCCATAGAATGCGTCTCAGGCAGAGACAACGGATAAGTTCGGCCTCGAGGTGGAACCTTCCCTGGAACGAGATCAATTGGGCAGTCCCATTCTCTATGAGGAGGAAGGATATCAGCAGAAGCTTTACTGAACATATCCGTGAAATCTTGATATGGAGGAGGTGGAACATCAGACGACCTGGGGGAGGAAGAACAGACAGGCAACACTTTAAACAAACATGTCTCAGCACAGGAGGGACCCCATGCCAGAATTTGCGTAGTCGTCCAATCAATTGTAGGATTGTGAAGACGGAGCCATGGAAGGCCCAGGACCACAGGATGTGTGGCTCTTGGAATCACTAAAAGTGAAATAAGTTCGGAATGAAGAACTCCCACTCTCAGACGAACTGGTAGAGTCCTTAGAGCAATAACTGTATAAAAAATTTTACTGCCATCCACGGCAGTTAAGGAAAAGGAGGAAGGAAGTCTCTCGGTGGGTAGGCTTCGGTAATAAAGTTCCCAGCTGCTCCGGAATCCAGGAGGGCAATGACGTTCTGATAACGTTGAGCAATTTGAAGCGAGACTGGGAGATTACAATCTTGAGGAGATGGAGAGGAGATCATTACTCCTAGCCGGCCCTCTCCTTGGCGAGCTAGGATTTGGAGTTTCCCGGACGTTTGGGACAGGCATTAATAGTGTGAGACGGAGCTGCACAATACAGACAGAGAGACTCAGAGAGACGTCTTCGGCGCTCAGCAGGAGTTAAACGGGAACGGCCAATTTGCATGGGTTCATCTTTAGTTGGTGACAGTTGGCGAGGAGGAGGAGCAGAAGATTTTGGAGCAGATGATCTTCCACGCTCAGTTGCTCTCTCTCTGAAACGTAAGTCAACTTTCGTACAAAGTGAGATTAGCTCATCTAACTTGGAGGGTAAGTCTCTGGTAGCTAACTCATCTTTAATACGCTCGGATAAACCATGCCAGAATGCAGCATACAGGGCCTCGTCGTTCCATGCCAGTTCAGATGCCAGAATCTGGAACTGTATAAGATATTGTCCTACAGTACGTGATCCCTGGCGTAAACGGAGAATCTCAGACGAAGCTGAAGTTACCCGGCCTGGCTCGTCGAAGATGCGCCTGAATGTTGACACGAATGCAGTGTAAGAAGATAGCAGGGTGTCGGACCTCTCCCATAACGGTGATGCCCAGTCTAGGGCTGAGCCACTGAGAAGAGAGATGATGTAGGCAATTTTTGTACGGTCACTGGGAAAATTGCCAGGTTGTAGCTCAAACTGAATCTCACACTGGTTGAGAAATCCCCTGCAGAATCTTGGAGATCCGTCAAATTTTGCTGGCGTTGGAAGATGAAGACGTGGAGCAGAAACGGGTAAGGTGGGTGGGGTTATAGTTGGAGTCACGGTGGTTGACGCCCCAGATGCGCCTGATCCACGGAGAGTTGTCTGAATCCCATCCAGCCGAGTAGAGAGATCCTGGAGACAGCGGATGATGTGGTCCTGTGCAGCCTCCTGATGTTCAAGTCGGGCTGCCAGTTCTTGCATCGGCCTGGCCGCTTGATCCTGGTCTCCGGCTGGATTCATTAGGTCAGTGCTTACTGTCACAACTGAGGGCCTGAGCTGACGGAAGGCAGCCTCAGTTGTAGGGGCTGAGATGTACCGGAACCTGGGAGGTTGTATCAAACCCCTGGACATGTAAGTAACATGAAGAGAAACCGCCCGAAGGCGTGACCACGACAACTTGAGTAAAAGTCAATGATATTTATTTATGACAAACTCCATGCATCACAGTAGCAGTAAAAAGAAACATAAAAATCAGCAGAGAAATAATAATACAGTTCCTGGGTACTACAGGGTGGCAGGGGCCACAGAGCTCTGGTGGTATGAGACAGTTCTTATTATCTGCAAGTTGGAAAGTCCTTACCAGGCTCAACTGTAGCAATGAGGAAAGCCCAGGGTCGTACCAGCTGGTGTTCCAGGGAAAGCTGGACTGCTGTAGATAAAATGCTGCTGTGGGTACTGGTTAGAACCAGACAGGTGTTGGCACGGAGTGGATACTGGCTGGAACCAGTTAAATAATAAGTAAAGCTTGAGAGCGATGCAATATAGATGAAATGTAGAATTTGAGAGCGGAGAAATAATAAATACCGGTGGAGAGTGGTAAACTGCAGAAAGGACACCGGCCCTTTAAGAGAAGCTGTACACTGCTGGAAGCAGGTGATGTTGTAGCTGGAAACAGGTGAGTCCAGAATGGATCGGAGAGTCAGGCTACACCGCAGATGGAATGCTGGTGCGGGTCTCTATAGCAGAAGTCTGGAGACAGGAGCTGGAACCTGGAAGACAATCACAGGAGAGAGACAAACTGGAACTAGGTTTGACAACCAAAGCACTGACGCCTTCCTTGCTCAGGCACAACCTACTTATACCTGCAGCAAGGAAGGCATTGGCTAGGCAATTATGCAAATTAATAATACTGACAACGGATTGGTAGGAAAGATCAGCTGACAGAATCCAAGATGGCTGCGCCCATGCAGACACTTGGAGGGAAGTTTGGATTGTAATCCATGTGGTCTGGAAAACAGTAATGGCGGCGCCGGCCACCGGAGACAGGAGACGCCAGGCTGACAGATGCACATCCGACCACGCGGACACAGCGGAGGCCGCGGCTGACGTAATCGCCACTCTGAATGCAGAAGCTCAGGGACGGCGGCGGAGGCCGCGGGAGACGCCATGCCAGATGTATAAGGCGTTACTGTGACTGCGTCCAGAGAGACAGGAGAGGATGCGGGAATGTGCACATCAGGATAACAGATGGGATCCGGTCCTGGAGCGCTGAGCCAGCCTTAGGAGGCATCTGATAGGTAAGAAATGGCGTCCAGATACCCGGATCGTGACACTCTGGTTCCCATCTCATGGCGTTGCTGCATTCCCATCTTTTTCTTGACTTGTCTTCTGCAGTCGCTGTCTCTCTTCATGCAGTTACGGAAGTCCCAACGTATTCCAACAACTGCAGTCACTCTGTCAGCAATTTTCTTCCAGATCTTCCTTTTCACATGGGGTGCAGTGCTCTGTGTCCTTGGTCCATAGAGCCCATTGTATGATCTGTCCACAGCTTCGATCAAGGCACAGCTCTCCGATTCACTGTAACATGGTTTCTTCTGAGTCTTTATTCCGGGTTCTTCTGGTGTACCGTCGTCATCAGATTGTTCTTCTCGATGACTTCACTTTTAGTGCCGTTTCCGACAGCTATTGAATACACCCCAAAGTTTGTTGGATTCCGACTGTCGGATTGAATCCGACTATTCCAAACTTCTGTTTCCGATAGCGGTGTCGGAAAAGCAATGGAGACCATCTGGGAGTCATATTAATGAGATAGGGACCCAGTGGCACTGCAGACTTTTTTTTTATAAACAGAAGTAGCAACAAACCAAATAACTTTATTGTATTAAAAAATAATAAATAAATACATCAAAATAAAATATTAATTGGGCGCCGACCTCAGGAGCGCAAGCATCACATGCGGACACTGTACTCATTAGGCCACAGCTGACCATGGTACAGGCAGGCCCTCCGGGTGTATACTGTATGTGATGTGTTGTATCTGATTTCTTAAAAAAATAAAATAAACTGATTGAATACGACTACAGTGTCGGAAAAGCATTGGATATCATCTGGTAATCATATTCATGAGATAGTGACCCGGTGCACTGTGCATTCAATATTTCTGCCCATTTGAAGCAACTGAAACATAAAGGCTGTCCAAAATATGAATGCTGCTTATGCTAATGATATCTGGCATTTTGTATACAACGTAACAACTAGATAATTGAGTGAACAGGGCGGCAGCGTGGCCTTGTATTTTGTAGAAGCGGACTGTTTTTTTATATATAGAGAAGTAGCAACACACCCAATATCTTTATTGTATTAAAAAAGAATAAATAAATACATCAAAATAATAATTGGGCGCCAAACTTTGTATCGAACCCGGGAGTGCAAGCATGGCAGGCTGACATTTAAGACCATTTAAATTTCTTTTTTTGGGTCTTTTTACTGAACTTTGGCTTTTTGGATTTTACATGCACTCTACTATCACATTGGGCATTGGCCTTGGTAGACGACGTTGATGGCATTTCATTGTCTATGTCATGGCTAGTGGCAGCAGCTTCAGTACTAGGAGGAAGTGGTTCTTCTTTATCTTTCCCTATTTTATCCTCCAAATTTTCATTCTCCATTATTTTTCTGGAGTTATATGATACAATATGCGGCACAGGAATGACTGGAATGACTGATGGACAGGACACTACCACTGGTCTGATGCAGCACAACAGGTTGTAGTTATAATTATTATACTGCAGCAGTTGACATATAGCAGCAGCGTATATCATCACTGGAATTACTGATGACACAGGACACTAGCACTGGTCTGATGCAGCACAACAGGTTTTTATAATTGTTATACTGCAGCAGTGGATATATATAGCAGCAGCGTATATCGCCACTGGAATTGCTGATGACACAGGACACTACCACTGGTCTGATGCAGCCCAAGAGGTTGTTAATAATAATATAATTGTAATTTGTTATACTACAGCAGTGGATATATATATATATATATATATATATATAGCAGCAGTGTATATCGTCACTGGAATTACTGATGACACAGGACACTACCACTGGTCTAATGCAGCCCAACAGGTTGGTAATAATAATATAATTGTAATTTGTTATAATGCAGCAGTGGATATATATAGCAGCAGTGTATATCATCACTGGAATTACTGATGACACAGGACACTACCACTGGTTTGATGCAGCCCAACAGGTTGTACCACTGGTCTGATGCAGCCCAACAGGTTGTTAATAATAATAATAATAATAATAATATAATTGCAATTTGTTATACTGCAGCAGTGGATATATATAGCAGCAGCGTATATCGTCACTGGAATTACTGATGACACAGGACACTACCACTGGTCTGATGCAGCCCAACAGGTTGTTAATAATAATATCATTGTAATTTGTTATACTGCAGCAGTGGATATATATAGCATCAGCATATATTGTCACTGGAATTACTGATGACACAGAAGACTACCACTGGTCTGCACAACACAGCACCACTTTATACAGCTACACTGGATATATGGCAGCAGAGAACACCAACACTGTGAATGGCTGGACTGATACAGCATAATACACTGACTACACTGGACTGGTCTGCACAACACAGCACCACTTTACAGCTACACTTGATATATGGCTGCAGAGAACACCAACACTGTGACTGGCTGGCAGCATAATACACTGACTACACTGGACTGGTCTGCATAACACAGCACAACTTATACAGCTACACTGGATATATGGCAGCAGAGGAAACCAACACTGTGACTGCCTGGACTGATGCAGCACAATACACTGAGTGACTACACTGGACTGGACTGTGCAGCACAACACTTGCCACTCCATTTTCCCGCCCCAACACACAGACACTAAACACACTGAGGACACGTCCTCTCACTCTCCAAGACTGGAGTGAAAATGGCCGTGACGTGCGGCTCCTTTTATGGGATCCAAATCCCGCAAGAATCCGACAGTGGGATGATGACATTTTGCCGAGTTCGGGTTTCCGAGTCAAGAGGTAAAATCCGACCCTGGTTCAGATGCGGACTCAGAAGGCAAAGTTCAGGGGGGTTTGGTTCTCTGAGAACCGAACCCGCTCATCTCTAATTAAAACATATCTTTTACTCTAGAAATGTAATTCAGACCTGATCGCTATGCTGCATTTTCGCACAGCAGGCGATCAGGTCTGGACTGCGCATGCGTATGCACCGCAATGTGCAGGCAAATCACATGGGTACAAAGCGGATCGCCACTCAGCGATGGGTTTGTGCGACGGATCCATTTTCACGGGTGATTGCAAGGTAATTGACAGGAAGAGCGTGTTTGTGGGAGGCAACTGACCATTTACAGGGAGTGTTTTTAAAAATGCAGGTGTGTCCATGCATATGTAGGAAGGGTTCCTGACGTCAATTCCGGTCAAAAGTAAAAGAGGTGCAATGAGGTAACTGTATGGCTAAGCTAAGCGACACAAGTGTGCCCATCTAGGAATGGCACTGCAGTGTCAGACAGGATGGCACTTCAAAAAAATAGTCCCCAAACAGCACATGATGCAAAGAAAAAAATAGGCGCAATGAGGTAGCTGTGTGACTAAGCTAAGCGACCCAAGTGGCCGACACAAACACCTGGCCCATCTAGGAGTGGCACTGTAGTTGCAGACAGGATGGCACTTAAAAAAACTAGGCCCCAAACAGCACATCATGCAAAGAAGAAAAAGAGGTGCAATGAGGTAGCCGGATGACTAATCTAAGCAGAAACAACATGGGACATGCTGGAATTTGCCCAGATGTAATACATGCACAATATTGGTGGCACAGGAGAGCGTACCCCTAAACTACACACACACACACACATGGCAAAGCCTGTAAAATTGATTTGGATAATAATAACCCTTTTATTTAGAGCTATTACAATAATATGCAGCACAGGCGAGCATACCCCTACACCACACAGGGCAAGCCCTGTAAAAATTATTTGGATAATAGTATAAGTAATGTAAATAATATACAGCATAGGACACCACCACTTGACTTATGGTAGCACAAGACACCACCACTGGACTGATGCAGCACAAGACAGCACCGCTGGACTGGACTTATACGGCAGTAGCCCTGGACTTATACAGCAGTACCGCTGAAGTTGTACGGCTGTGTCAGACAGGGTGGCACTTTAAAAAACAAGTCCCCAAACAGCACATGATGCAAAGAAGAAAAAGAGGTGCAAGATGTAATTGTCCTTGTGCCCTCCCACCCACCCTTATGTTGTATAAACAGGACATGCACACTTTAACAAACCAATCATTTCAGTGACAGGGTCTGCCACACGACTGTGGCTGAAATGACTGGTTTGTTTGGGCCCCCACCAAAAAAGTAACAATCTCTCCTTGCACAAACTAGCTCTACAAAGGCAAGATGTTGACATCATCCTCATCCTCTAATTCCTTACCACTTTCAGTGTGTTCATCCTCCTACTCACATTGTCTTAATTTGTTCCCACTGGAATCCACCATCACAGGTCCCTCTGTACTTTCTGGAGGCAATTGCTGGTAAAGGTCTTCCCAGATGAATTTATAATTCATTTTGATGAACAACATCTTCTCCACATTTTGTGGAAGTAACTTCCTGCGCCGATTGCTGACAAGGTTACCGGTTAAAATAAACACTCTTTCGGTGTATACACTGTAGGGGGGGGGGGCAACTTAGGTAAAATAAAGTCAGTTTGTGCAAGGGCATCCAAATTGCCTCTTCTCCCTGCCAGTAAACATATGGACTGTCTGACATGCCTACTTGGATGCTGTCACTCATATAATCGTCCACCATTCTGTCAGTGGTGACAGAAACATGGGGGTCATTCCGACTTGTTCACATGCAGCGGTTTATCACTGCGGTGCAAACGGGAGCAGAATGCGCATGCGCGGTGGGCGCAGTGCATGTGTGCGACATTGCCCTGCGACAGGGGTCGCCGGGTTACGTCGCGACTTAAAAAGGAAGCGGTCACAGAGCCGACCAAATAGAAGATTTACAGGAAGGAGCAGTGCCAGGGTGGATCTGGATAGTTTGGAGCCATTTTCGGGGAGTGGTGAGTATAACGCAGGCGTGTCCAGCAGAACGGAGGGCGGCGGAGTGATGTCAAAGTCAGGCCCAACATCGCTGGATCCATCACACAGGGTAAGTAAGTATAGGCCTTTTCTACTTTTGCTTGAAATTTATTTGCTTAGCAGGGCTGCACAAACGATCGCAGCCCTGCTAAGGTAAGATACACTCCCCCATAGGCGTGTACTAGTTGATCGCAATAGCAGCAAAAAGTTGCTGGCTGGAATCAACTTGGAATGACCACCCATATGCAGTGACAGTAGTCATGTCAGTAATCGTTGGCAGATCCTTAAGTCTGGACCAAATGTTAGCACTCACTCCTGACTGCTCTGCATCACCGACAGTGGGTGGGCTAGGAAATCTTATCCTTTTCCTCGCAGCCCCAGTTGCGAGAGAAAATGAAGGAGGAGCTGTTGACGGGTCACTTTCCGTTTGAGTTAACTATTTTCTCACCAGCAGGTCTTTGAACCTCTGCAGACTTGTGTCTGCCAGAAAGCAAGATACAACATAGGCTTTAAACCTAGGATCAAGCATGTTGGCCAAAATGTAGTGCTCTGATTTCAACAGATTGACCACCCTTGAATCTTGGCAATCGAATGGAGGGCTCCATCTACAAGTCCTACATACTTAGCGGAATCGCTCTGTCTTAGCTCCTCCATCAATTTCTCCAGCTGCTTCTGCAAAAGCCTGATGAGGGGAATGACCTGACTCAAGCTGGCAGTATCAGAACTGACTTCACGTGTGGCAAGTTCAAAGACTTGGAGAACCTTGCACAAGACGTAATTCATTCTCCACTGCGCTTGAGTGAGGTGCATTCCCCCTCCTTTGCCTATATCATAGGTGGATGTAATGGCTTGAATGGCCTTTTGCTGTTCCTCCATCCTCTGAAGCATATAGAATGTTGAATTCCACCTAGCTACCACCTCCTGCTACAGATGATGGCAGGGCAGGTTCAAGAGTTTGCTTGCACTCCAGTCTTCAACACGCAGTGGCTGAATGTCGAAAGAGGTCCACAATTTTTTGGGCCAACAACAGCATTTCCTGCACATTCCTGTCAATTTAAAAAAAAAAACAGCACCACCAAATTCATTGTATGTGCAAAACATGGGACGTGCTTGATTTTGCCCAGATGTAATGCATGCACAATATTGGTGGCATTGTCCGATATCACAAATCCCCACGAGAGTTTAAGTGGGGTAAGACATTGTGCGATGATGTCCCTCAGTTTCAGTAAGAGGTTGTCAGTGGTGTGCCTTTTATGGAAAGTGGTGATGCAAAGCGTATACTGCCTAGGAACGAGTTGGCATTTGCAAGATGCTGCTACTGGTTCTACTGCTGTTGTTGTTGCAGTTTGCAATACATCTACCCAGTGGGCTGTCACAGTCATATAGTCCTTAGTCTGCCCTGTCCACTTGTCCAAATGTCAGTGGTTAAGTGGACAGTAGGTACAATTGTATTTTTTAGGACACTGAGGACACTTTTTGTGACGTCTCTGTACATTCTCTGTATCGCCTGCCTAGAGAAGTGGAACCTAGATGGGATTTGGTACCAGGGACACACTACCTCCATCAATTCACTAAGTCCCACTGAACTTATGGTGGATACCGGATGCACGTCTAACACCAACATAGCTGTCAAGGCCTCAGTTATCCAATTTGCAACAGGATGACTGCTGTCATATTTCATATTCCTCACAAAGGACTGTTGGACAGTCAATTGCTTACTTGAAATAGTACAAGTGGTCTTCCGACTTCCCCTCTGGGATGGCAATCAACTCCAAGCAGCAACAACAGCAGCGGCAGCAACAGCAGCAGCAGGCGTACCACTCAAGGATCCTCCAGATGAATCCCGGTTAGGAGAGGACTCCTCAGTCTTGCCAGTGACATGGCCTGCAGGACTACTGATGTTCCTGACTGAGGAGGAAGTTGATATTGAGAGAGTTGGTGTTGTGGCATGCAGGAGCTTGGGTACAAGAGGAAGAAGTGATTTAGGTGTCAGTGGACTGCTTATGCTCTTACCCAAAGTTTCACAACTTGACACTGACTTTTGATAAATGCGCAGCAGGTGACATATAAGGGAGGTCATTCATAGGTGGTTAACATCCTTACCCCTACTTATTATGGATTAACAGAGGCAACACAAGGCTTGACACCTGTTGTCCGGATTTGTGGAGAAATAATTCCACACCAAAGTGGTGGGTTTTTTTGTAATTTGCCCAGGCATCACAATGGGCTTATTCATCCAACAAACCACCTCACCATCAGAATCCTCATCGCGAACTTCCTCCTCAGTGCCAGCAACACCCATATCCTCATCTTGGTGTACTTCAACAGTGACATCTTCAATTTGAACATCAGAAACTGGACTGTGGGTGCTCCTTCCAGCAATTGCAGAGGGCGTGCAAATGGTGGAAGGAGCCACCTCTTCCCATCCAGTGTTGGGAAGGTCATGCATCGCAACTGCCGACACACTTGCACTCTCCTTGGGGATTTGTGATACCATCTTTGAACGCACAGTTCTTTGCTGTGCTTTTGACAGCTTAACTCTTATACTTTTTTTAGCGGGAGGATGAGGGCTTCCATCGTCATGTGAAGCTGAATCTCTAGTCATGAACATAGGCCAGGGCCTTAGCCATTCTTTGCCACTCTGTGTCGTAAATGGCATATTGGCAAGTTTACAATTCTTCTCCGACCATTGAAATTTTTGTGAGGTCTTTTTACTGAACTTTGGCTTTTTTGGATTTTACATGCCCTCCACTATCACATTGGGCATCGGCCTTGGCAGACGACGTTGACGGCATTTCATCATCTATGTCATGACTAGTGGCAGCAGCTTCAGCATTAGGAGGAAGTGTTTCTTGATCTTTCCCTATTTTATCCTCCAAATTTTTTTTCTCCATAGTTTTTCTGGAGTTATATAACACAATATGCGGCAAAGGACAGCGTATCCCTACATCACACAGGGCAAACCCTGTAAAAATTATTTGTATTTAATATTAATAACCCCCTTAAATGGAGTAAATAATATACAGCACAGGTCAGTACCACTGGAATTTTATGGCAGCACCACTGGACTGGATATATACTGCAGTATCACTGGACTTATACATCAGTACCACTGGAATTATACGGCAGTACCACTGGACTTACATGGCAGTACAACTGGACTGGAATTATACACCAATACCACTGGAATTATATGGCAGTACCACTGGAATTATATGGCAGTACCACTGGAATTATACGTCAGTACCACTGGTCTGGATTTATACAGCTATACCACTGGACTTATACGGCAGTACCAGCAGTATCACTGGACATATACGGCAGTATCAATGGACATATATGGCAGTATCACAGGATTTATACGGCAGTACCACTGGACATATACAGCAGTGTCAACAGATTTATACGCCAGTACCACTGGACATATATGGCAATATCACTGGAATTATACGGAAGTATCACTGAAATTATAGAGCAGTACCACTGGACTTATTCGGCAGTACCACTGGACTGGATTTATACAGCAGTATCACTGGACTTATATGGCAGTACCACTGGAAATATATGGCAGTACCACTGGACATATACGGCAGTGTCACTGGACTTTATTTATACGAGTACCACTGAATTTATACGGCAGTACCGCAGGACATATACGGCAGTATCACTGGACTGGAGTTATACGCCAGTACCAATGGATTTATATGCCAGTACTACTGGACAAATACGGCAGTTTCACTGGAATTATATGGCAGTACCACTGGACATATATGGCAGTATCACTGGAATTATATGGCAGTACCACTTGACATATACAGCAGTATCACTGGACTGGAGTTATACGTCAGTACCACTTAATTTATATGCCAGTACCACTGGACAAATACGGCAGTATCACTGGAATTATATGGCAGTACCATTGAACATATATATGGCAATATCACTGGACTAGATTTTTACGCCAGTACCACTGGATTTATACGGCAGTACCATTGGACATATACGGCAGTATAACTGAAATTATTTGGCAGTACCACTGGACATATACGGCAGTATCACTGGAATTATATGGCAGTAACACTGGACATATACGGCAGTATCACTGGATTTATACGGCAGTACCGTTTGACATATACGGCAGTATCACTGGACTGGATTTATACAGCAGTACTACTGGACATATACGGCAGTATCATTGGAATTACATGGCAGTACCACTGGACATATACGGCAGTGTCACTGGACTGGATTTATACGGAAGTACCACTGGATTTATACACCAGTACTACTGTACAAATACAGCAGCAGAGGACATCACCACTGTGACTGGACTGATGCAGCACAAGACTCCACCACTGGACTGATGCAGCACAAGACAGCACCACTGGATTGGACTTACTGTATACAGCAGCACTGGACATATGACAGCAGAGGACACCACCACTGTGACTGGAGTGAGGCAGCACAAGACACTACCACCGTACTAATGCAGGACCCTGAGGACGGGGACACTCTCCAATGCCGGAGTGAAATTGTCGGCATCACGCGGCTCCTTATATGAAATCCAAACCCCGTGAGTATCCGACAGCGGGATGATGATGTTTTGCCTTGTTCTGGTTTCCAAGTTAGGTGGGACAACCCAACACTGACTCAGTTCCGGGCTTGTGATGTTAAGTTCATGGGGGTTCAGTTCTCAGGGAACCGAACCCACTCATCTCTACCCAGTGTTGTTGTTATGATGAGGTTTTTCTGAAACCAGTTGTGCAAATTTTAACTGCAGAGAACAGTTTTTATTTTAATTTTGTAGTTATTATTATTGTGATTTTACTTTTGGAAGTGTGAAATAAAAACATATTTTATAGAGCCAAATGTCTGTTGTTACCATTCAGCATTATAAGGAAAACAAAGACACCGCTATGTCAGGATCCATGATATAATTGATATAAGCAAATTGACAAGATTGGTATTTGATGATAGGACCACCTTAAGGAAACTGCTATGGGTGTAATATACCCCTATAAGAAGTAAGCACAAATCTGAATACATGTACATTTTGAAGCACTATACAGCGATCCTTTATCAATAGAAGACACAAACCCATTATCTAGAAATGGGAATATATTGGAAACCTTCTGGACTTGATATTCAGAAAAACATCCTACACTATATGTTCTTCTTTATTTTGTATTTATTTACATTTTTCCACATTTTGCAGTGAGGTGGAGAAGGAGTTTTGTGCAATTGTTATTGAAGGAAAAACAGAGGACTGACTGTTCCCCTATAAGATGTGACAAATTGTAACTTACAGTAGATCGCTTAAATTCGATCTGTTTCTATATTATTGTTGGCTGTACAGAGTTTGGTAACTTCTGTTTCATTGAATTCTGCTATATTTTTGCGCAAGGGAAAACCATTTTCGTGTATCTGTACAGAAACATGTGCTGTCATATGCAGATAGTTGTGGCTGGCAGCATAACACACCTGTAAGTCAGCATAGAGTATGTGTCCCACTTATTGGCAGACAATGCTGCTGATGACGTCAGGATATATGTGTCAAGCTCGCTGACAGCCTCAATGTTTTACTGACAAAGTCAGTATACATGTGTCCAAATCGTTGACAGCCTTGATGTTTTACTGTTCAGCCTCTCACTCTCAAGTAGCTTCAGCGAATTCCAAGCTTACTGTATAACCACCTTTAACTTTTCAATAATCTTACACAGATGTGATGTCTGGAGAATGGTTTTTATTTACTAAAGAAATCACAATGTATGTGATAAGTGATTAGATGATGTAATTAGAGATGAGTGGGTTCGGTTTGTCGAAATCCAAACCCCCGAACTTCACATGGTTTACACAGGTCCGAGGCAGCCTCAGTTCTTCCCGCCTTACTCGCAAAACCCGAACGGGGGAAAACGTCATCATCCCGCTGTCAGATTCTCGCGAGATTCGGATTCCATATAAAGAGCCACGCGTCACCGCCATTTTCACTTGTGCATTGTCGAGATAGTGAGAGGACGTGGCTACGTTTTCTGCCTGAATAGCCCAATATCAGCTAAATCTCAGCTCAATATCTGTGCTCAGTATCAGTTCTGCATTGTGGTGACCAGTATATTGACAATGCTAAATTCCTTTGTCGTATAAATAACCCTTATGAAGCTAAGAACACTGTACGCTGCTTACTTAAGAAATACCGTAATGATACGCTATTTGCGTAACGATCGCTCAGCCGTAGGCGAGACGCTCAAGCGTCACGTTCGCTCACGGCCCAGTGATCACAGGACACGTTATTGGTTATGTCTAGGGGAAAGATTCGCTGTAACGTAGCATACGCTAGAGACCACGAGGAGGTCACCAGCGGTGCAGACGCTCACAACACTATACCTTGATATTAAACCTTATACCGATGAAACACACAGAATACCTTAATGTGAGTACAGGGTGTAAATGCAACCTTGTGTAACCTGACTATCTACAAAGCTGTTTGAGCGTCACCGACGCTCAAGTGAACACTTAACACTATAGTAAATACACTGATACTGGTTTAGGGTTCCAAAGCCTATAATCTGTATTATATCTAGTATACTTGTAAAAGAGTAACACAGTACAAATGATACACTACAATATAACAAAGACTTCCTAACCAAACACCTAACTAAGGGATAAACTACAATGCTATCCTGGTCTAACACAATACAATACAATAATACTACGAAGTATTTAAGAGAAAAAGAGGAGAGGAGAGATAGAGAGAGAAAGAGAGATATTGGCTCACAGAAAGACAATGATTACGGAGAGAACTTACGCACAAAGGGTATGATCGCCTGCGCCTCGATATCCAGCTCCCGATTATCAGCAGATAACCGTTGATGAGAGAGTGAGAGCTGGATGTGGTCGGTCTGCCTATTTATGCCCCACACACAATGCAATCTCCTAGTCCCTACAATCCTACAGTTTATTGGACACAGGAATTCGGCCCTGTACTGTAACCAAAGGTCATAGGTTGATTCATACAGGTGGGCTGTGCTGATTTCCAACAGCTCAGGTGGGTGGGGAACTGGGTTTCCCGCCGCATACCTGAGTATGTGCAAATCATAGAAATGGACATAAACTTCTTATGTCCATAACTATTCGCACGAGCGATTAATACGCTCCAAACCAACACCGGAATATTGCTAATTAAATACTCTTCCGATGGGTATCAAACACTGCTGTATGACTCCTGTTAGACCCTTCGTGCAATACAAAGAGGGATTCCTCCGCTCAGGGACATTCTATCTAAACCAAACTTACAGAAACTATTGAGGGGAACATGATCTATAAACTACATTAATTGTGAACTTTTGTAACGAATGAGTCGCACGCTACGATCACATAAACTCTACCGTAAATGCGCATACTGCGCGTGCGAGTGCACGCTATTGCGGGTATGCGCTTCCACGGGAGAGCGTACGCATGCGCAGCACGGACCAGTGTGCGGTGCAAATATGGCAGTGTGCACTAAGACATTTTTCTGACTTTGACAGTCCACCCTTTGGCAGTCAATAATAACTGCCACAAAATATTTAAGGAGAAAAATGTAAGTCAGGGGTTAATTGATTTCTATGGTGGGGAAAGGAAGAAGAAAGGAGTAGGTGTGAAAAGGGTATGACCTAGTGAGAAAGTAGAAGCATGTGTGTATGAGTCCATGTTTGGAGGGTCATGTATCATCGTGCCGTACGTGTGGTAAATCAAGCTTCGAGGTATTGCGAAGTATACATTTGAATTCCTTCTTATCCTGTGGTACAGGTCTGTGGATGGGCTGTCAAACTTTACCGAGCTCATTTCGGCTGTAGTTGTAACAAAATGGGGATGCACATTTTAGTTGATGATACATGAATTGGGGGGGGGGTATGTGGTTGCTGCTATCTGTGCCTGTATTCCCTATCGACTATGTGTGTTATTGCCTGAGGGTTGCAGAGATGAAGATAAAGAACACTTACGAAAAATGCAATGATATTCTATGTCAGGGTAATGTACGTTCGTCGATTGAGGTCTTGATTGGTGTCGGTTGATTGGAGTCTTCTTCTTTGTGCTTTTGCTTATAAATCGTGAGTAAAGCATACAACGTCCATGGATTTACAAAAAAATGTTGGGCTAGCGTGGTTTTAAAGTTCCTAGGGAAACTGGGGTACCCATGGCATTGTCCATCAAAATCTTGTTTATCAGGTCGCCTGCTCTTCTTCTTTCCATCTTTCCGTTGTCGGCCCCTTGGCTCATCAAATCCTTCGTCTACGTGGGTCTTTGTACCTCGGAGGAAAACATAGAAATGGGTGAAAGACGGACCGTATACTCATTACATCATTACGTCATGGTTTCTAGCATTGGGTCATAAATCAAATCCAGGTTAATTACAGTTTCCTCACTCCTTAAGCTCATCACTTTCGTACTTTGCTTGCACCTCATCAAAGCCTGCCCGCATCTAAATATCAATCCAATAGATATAACGACACCCAAAATACATAGGAGAAACTTTCCAACATCCATTATGACTCCTTGAGCCCAGTCTCCTAAACCGGAGAACCAATTTCGCGGGTTCAACCATGACACCCAACTAGTCAGCTCATTACCTACAGCAGCAAGGGTGAGATTGTGTTTTCGACGAAATTCCCACTTTAATTGCAGAATATCGTCCATCTTTTGGTCTATGACCTCTACCGGATCCTCGGTGCTATTTGTGATATACGTGCAACACTTTATGCCGTACTGTGTTGCCAATGTAACACAATATCCGCCTGTTACTGCTGTAAGATAATTAAGAACCATCCTATGCTGAACTAGTTCTGTTTTATAAGCTTGAAGTTCTCTTCCAGTGTATCTAAACGTGTCATCATACATTTCAGTGATATTATCTAACAAATTGGCGAGTGCGGAAATGTATCTATAATTCATCACACCTCGAGCGGTGCGAGTGAAATCTAACGCTACCAGAACCTGAATCCCGGTGGATTCATGGATAAGATCAGAGGCCGGATGCTCTAACCTTTCTGACAGTTGTCTTTTAACAAGGTGCTCGTAGTGAGTGTGAGTATAAGGAGCTTGGGCACCACGGTGTATGTCCTTCATTTTGTCATGTGTAAAAGTCATCACTTCAGGCAATACTTTTCCAATATAACACAATCCTTCAGAGTTTGGGGCAAGCCACTTGTACGCCTTTCTCCCGCATATGAAATATGCGTCATCGGGGAGAACATATGGGACGGAGAAGGACATGACCATGTTACAAACCTTCCAGGTGAAATCTCCTGACCCTAATTCTTCCATCTGCTTAATGCACGTATCAGTTTGTACGATATGTGCACAGTATCCTGGTGATACCTCTCCAACTCTAGTAATCCTATTCCCTAAGGTATATCGATACCGGAAAGATTTTCCTCTACTGGCTATGTGGCGTACGAGCTCTGTATCTGTAGGCATTCTATCTGCTCTGTGTGAAAAGGTCATGGTAAGGTTGCTCCATGACACTTCCCAATTTCCCGGTTTTCTAGGATTGGAGATGTTAAAACATATGAGGGACCTATCCACATGGTATTGGTGGAGCTTCAAACTAGGAGGGCTGGAGATGTTAAACCTCCGGTCCACCGGTCTCCCACCACTTAGCTCAAGTACCTCCCCTAACGTTAAAGGAAATGGTACTAGCCCTGATTTGCTGTGACCCTGAGGTACTTGAGAGCATACCCAACAATCGGTCTTGTTTAATACGTTACCCACTAGAGAGTGATAGTCACTCAATGGATGCCGGTCCATATGGATATTAAAACTAGATTGGCATTTCTTTATGCATCCATCTTCAACCAGATTATCACAGAGCCTACAGATACAATTTTCTTTTTTGAACTAACATTCCTTCACAGTTGTTTACAAATAACATGGTTGTTAGATCGTGCCCGGTACTCGCCTTTGCTTGGTGATTGGGTTGCTATTGGAAATTTACACCTCCGTCTCAGTCATCAGGACCTTTCTGGATCCTTTCTCGACCTCACTGGTACTCTCACCGAAACAGACTGCTCTGGTCAACATCATGGTCAACAGGAAAATCCATATCACAGTCTCTTGGGGCAAGTCCATCTTACAGGAGGAGAAAAGAAGAAATTTGTAAAGGGGGTATAAGAAAATCAGTTTGAGGGGGAGAGAACTCGTTACGATAATAAGTTCTCTCGTTTTGTTGTTCTTCTTGTTCTGCTGTCCTCTCAAAAGGTGCTGTCTCTCAGTCTTCCAAACGAACATTCTGGTGATGCAATATTCCTTCCTAACCGGCGATCTTTCTGTAAGGAGAAAAAAAAATCTGGCATTACCATTGGTCCAACTGAGGGGTGACATAGCATCTTTAAACCATGGAAACATGAGTGAGAAGAGAGAGAAAATAAAAAAACAAAAGAGATAGAGAACAATTCATGTGCATATATACATTACATAACTCGACAATAACCATCAATAAGAAAAGAGAAACAAAGCATTTTTAAACATTGTAAGAAAATATTGTTAGCATTAGAAAAACATTGTCAGACTTATTAGGCTGTCATATCTATGTGTCTACTGGTCTCCTTGAGCAGTCCCTCCCCACCAGCTCCTGCATTACTCCATTGTCTGTATCTGGCCAGAAATACATTGTGGCGGAGGTTATGCTGGGGTTTGGTAGACTTCTGCAAGGACCAAGTTGATATGCAATGTGTGAATTCTTACCAATACTCGTCATAGATGGGGATAGAGAGAGAGAGAGAGAAAAAAACATTTTTCACAAATACATTTACAACGTTTCACCTGGTCATCCCTGTGTCTTTAGTGAATGACCTCCCACTTTATTAATCGTTACCTCAGGCTTACCATCAGTCCTAATGATCACCTTTCTTGACTATATTTTATGGGTGTGGCCCAAAATTCTTCCTATATGATCCCTGATTATAATGGTGTGTCATATTCATGCTCATTTTCATGTCTAGGGGGTCTAACTTTATGTGGGTTATTACAGTTGTTGGCATAATGCCCTTCTCTTCTACAATGGTAACAAATCCTTGGCCTTCTCCATGTGCTAGGGGCCTGGGGTTCCGGTCGACTTGATGCATCCTCTAGTGCTTGGATGTTCAGTGTCATCAACCGCTCTCCCTGCGCTTCCCTGGTTCTTTGGATATTTCGGTCATGCTCGATAGCGGACTCTCTTAATGCCGCCACCGAGATACCTCTCCAATGAGGTATTGAAGTTTGTACCCTAATTTTTAGTGTGTCTTTCAAGTTGCTCGCTAATACGGACACAGCTACCTCTCTGTGGTGTACATTTGTTTGTGTGTGATGTATATTACCATACATACCTGTGAACACGACCTCACCTGACCCTCCATTAGGGGGTTTGATTACAGTTTTTACCGACTGGGTCGTGTCCACCTGGACGTCTTGTGTGATGACTTCTGAAAGAGGTGCCGACATCGTTCTTGGTTCACTTTCTGGTTGGTGTTCCTGAGGAAAGTTTAACATGGGGTGCGACTTGCATGGGTTAATAGTTGTACATTCAACAGTATTACAATAATCATTGTTACATTTATTACACTTATTCTTATAATCTATATTACAGTTGCTAAGAGCGTTTTTATTGTTCCACCCTTGTGCTTTTCTCTCCGCAATCAACTCCTCTCCCGATGCCATGTCTCTCCTCTCAAGATAAGAGTCAGAAAAGTCAATAGACTCTCTTTGTAATTCACTTTCCTGTTGCCATAACTGTAAATATTCATAATGTTTATTTTGTCTCTTCGTTAGTTCAACGAGACTTATCCTCCTCCTTAAATTTTGTAACACCTCTGGACTGAAGCTACCTATTCTTGGGAACTTGTCCCTGTCTTGTACAGTCATTCTTTGCCATTCATCACATAAAACCTCTGTGTGACTACCGTATTTTTCACACATAATGTATCTTGCCGACCCAACTGGTCGGTCCTCCGAATCAACCTGAACCTGGGTTGATCGCCCCCTACCGGAACAAATGGCCCCCATAATCTGTAGGCGTTGCTTATTCCTCCTTGGATCTTTTATCTCAAGGTTTTCAGCGAACCCTTACAAACAAACCAAGATGTCCTTGGGCAGGCCGGCGGTGGTGGTTTATCAAGTACCCCACTTACTTCTCGCCCACGTTGGCCTGTGCCGCAATCACTGTAACCAGAGCTGCGGTACCCAACCCAGGGCCCCTGTGAACCTTTATTTACTGGGGCGTGCTGGACCTACCAGTCCCCAGCAAGTATCGGTTGTTGGATAGTTCCTGAGTGACCAGCGAACTTCCCTTCCAAAAATAAAAAATTACACAAATCACGTCAGAATGTACAAATAGCGTTTGTGACCAGTTTACTCTAATGGTATTAGGTCAGGTTACTAACTACTGCACACAATAACGTGCGGTCCAATCGTTCAGTACACGAGCACTACTTGTCATGTACTGAAAGATCAATGGAATCGATGTTTTCGGCTGCGATTCCTTCAACCAGAGCTTATATGGCCTATATGGGTTCTGCACCAACACCCCAGGCGTTGTGCCACTGGACTTTTATAGCGGACCTCTTTGTCTATTTACCTGTTACCTTACGACCTCCTGGTCTGTTTACCTTATGACCTCCTGGTCTTGTTACCTTATGACCTCCTGGTCTTGATACCTTATGGTCCGCTATACTCTAATGCTCAAATATTATTTTAACCAGGGATGCCTCCCTGGCCACCGTATATGTCACTTACACGTATGTTCCTTAACGAGTACCCGACTTTCCTTTTGGTTCCACCTTTAAAATTGTATAAACTTTTGTATACAAAACACACTCACTCAACACATGTACACTTTTGTTTCTATATCTATTTCTGCGCAGAAATTGTCTTCAGGCCAAAAGTGTTACCAATTAGGAGCAGGATCTGTTAAACTAAATTTCAGTTTTCCCAAAAATAGATTTGCGTTATTTACCGCGTCGCGTTATCTACCGCTGTGCGTTACTTATCGCCTTTGCGCTAATTATCGCTTTGCGCTAAAATCCACTTTATCACAACTTGAGCTACGTGGGCGTAACCAGACGCTACGTTGCGTAGTGTACGCTGCGTGCGTCTGCCTTTTGGATTGCGTACGCTAGTCTTTGTTAGCGACACGTGTACGCAATGCAAAGGATCCACCGTAACACAATATATTTATTTATCAATGTAGATGATCCCTGATCATCTACCGCAATCCACACTGACTGCCTTGTATCTCAGACAAACCGTGTGTTTGTTCTATACTTTAACTATTACCTCTACTTTTAAATAACAGCAAATCTCTTTTTAGCACTTTCTATCAACTATAAAAAAATTGGCAAACAGGAATAGTGATATACGAAATTTGAAAAAGAAATGCAGATAAATGTATGCGTACGCAAGACAAAAGAAAAATAAACAGTTTTAAAAGACACAAGCGTTTTGTTCTTACTTCCGGTTACCGGGTTCCTTCAGCACTCTTTGTCTAAGCGAAGCAGACGCTTATCCCGTCAGCAACTGCGAGACAACCTCCCACCCTTTTGCTGGGGGATAATGTCTGCTGGTCTACCTAGTGCAGATGTGAAAAGGACCGGACGAGCCCGCAATTGACAATGCTAAATTCCTTTGTCGTATAAATAACCCTTATGAAGCTAAGAACACTGTACGCTGCTTACTTAAGAAATACCGTAATGATACGCTATTTGCGTAACGATCGCTCAGCCGTAGGCGAGACGCTCAAGCGTCACGTTCGCTCACGGCCCAGTGATCACAGGACACGTTATTGGTTATGTCTAGGGGAAAGATTCGCTGTAACGTAGCATACGCTAGAGACCACGAGGAGGTCACCAGCGGTGCAGACGCTCACAACACTATACCTTGATATTAAACCTTATACCGATGAAACACACAGAATACCTTAATGTGAGTACAGGGTGTAAATGCAACCTTGTGTAACCTGACTATCTACAAAGCTGTTTGAGCGTCACCGACGCTCAAGTGAACACTTAACACTATAGTAAATACACTGATACTGGTTTAGGGTTCCAAAGCCTATAATCTGTATTATATCTAGTATACTTGTAAAAGAGTAACACAGTACAAATGATACACTACAATATAACAAAGACTTCCTAACCAAACACCTAACTAAGGGATAAACTACAATGCTATCCTGGTCTAACACAATACAATACAATAATACTACGAAGTATTTAAGAGAAAAAGAGGAGAGGAGAGATAGAGAGAGAAAGAGAGATATTGGCTCACAGAAAGACAATGATTACGGAGAGAACTTACGCACAAAGGGTATGATCGCCTGCGCCTCGATATCCAGCTCCCGATTATCAGCAGATAACCGTTGATGAGAGAGTGAGAGCTGGATGTGGTCGGTCTGCCTATTTATGCCCCACACACAATGCAATCTCCTAGTCCCTACAATCCTACAGTTTATTGGACACAGGAATTCGGCCCTGTACTGTAACCAAAGGTCATAGGTTGATTCATACAGGTGGGCTGTGCTGATTTCCAACAGCTCAGGTGGGTGGGGAACTGGGTTTCCCGCCGCATACCTGAGTATGTGCAAATCATAGAAATGGACATAAACTTCTTATGTCCATAACTATTCGCACGAGCGATTAATACGCTCCAAACCAACACCGGAATATTGCTAATTAAATACTCTTCCGATGGGTATCAAACACTGCTGTATGACTCCTGTTAGACCCTTCGTGCAATACAAAGAGGGATTCCTCCGCTCAGGGACATTCTATCTAAACCAAACTTACAGAAACTATTGAGGGGAACATGATCTATAAACTACATTAATTGTGAACTTTTGTAACGAATGAGTCGCACGCTACGATCACATAAACTCTACCGTAAATGCGCATACTGCGCGTGCGAGTGCACGCTATTGCGGGTATGCGCTTCCACGGGAGAGCGTACGCATGCGCAGCACGGACCAGTGTGCGGTGCAAATATGGCAGTGTGCACTAAGACATTTTTCTGACTTTGACAATATATATATATATATATATATATATATAGTAGTACAGTACAGCAGTTTATTGCTGTATTTTGCTGCTCCATGTCAGTTCTATTATCCTGAACAGTGCTCAATATCTGAGCTCATTATTATCATTGCTGCATTGTGGTGACCACTGACCAATATATAGTAGTACAGTCCAGTAGTCCAGTGCTGTTCTCGCTGCCCAGTGTCAGTTCTATTATCCTGAACAGTGCTCAGTATCTGTGCTCATTATTATCATTGCTGCATTGTGGTGACCAGTATATGGTATTACAGTACAGTAGTCCATTGCTGTATTTTGCTGTTCCGGGTCAGTTCTATTATCCTGAACAGTGCTCAATATCTGTGCTCATTATTATCATTGCTGCATTGTGGTGACCACTGACCAGTATATAGTAGTATAGTACAGTAGTCCAGGGCTGTTCTTGCTGCCCAGTGTGAGTTCTATTATCCTGAAAAGTGCTCAGTATCTGTGCTCATTATTATCATTGCTGCATTGTGGTGACCAGTATATGGTATTACAGCACAGAAGTCCATTCCTGTATTTTGCTGCTCCGTGTCAATTCTATTATCCTGAACAGTGCTCAATATCTGTGCTCATTATTATCATTGCTGCATTGTGGTGACCACTGACCAGTATATAATAGTACAGTACAGTAGTCAAGTGCTGATCTCGCTGCCCAGTGTCAGTTCTATTATCCTGAACAGTGCTCAGTATCTGTGCTCATTTTTATCATTGCTGCATTGTGGTGACCACTATATGGTATTACAGTACAGTAGTCCATTGCTGTATTTTGCTGCTCCGTGTCAGCTCTACTATCCTGAACAGTGCTCAATATCTGTGCTCATTATTATCATTGCTGCATTGTGGTGACCACTGACCAGTATATAGTAGTACAGAACAGTAGTCCAGTGCTGTTCTTGCTGCCCAGTGTCAGTTCTATTATCCTGAACAGTGCTCAATATCTGTGCTCATTATTATCATTGCTGCATTGTGGTGACCACTGACCAGTATATAGTAGTACAGTACAGTAGTCCAGTGCTGTTCTCGCTGCCCAGTGTCAGTTCTATTAAACTGAACAGCGCTCAAAATCTGTGCTCAGTTTCAGTGCTGCATTGTGGTGACTAAAAGTCCAGTGTCTTGTGCTGCATCTTGCTGCTGTGGGGTGCTGTGGTAGTGTCCTGTCACTGTGCATAGGTCATCATCATTCCAGTCACAGTGGTATCTGGTATCTATCTAGTGGTATTTAATTCCAAACATTACTGCCGTCTAAGTCCAGATATATTACTGACATATAATTCCACACATTTAAAAATGGAGAACAAAAATGTGGAGGGTAAAATAGGGAAAGATCAAGATCCACTTCCACCTAGTGATGAAGCTGCTGCGACTAGTGATGGCAGAGATGACTCAATGCCATCAACGTCGTCTGCCAAGGCCGATGCCCATTGTCATAGTAGAGAGCATGTAAAATCCAAAAAAGAAAAGTTCAGTAACATGAACCAAAAATCTAAATTAAAAGCATATGAGGAGAAGCGTAAACTTGCCAATATGCCATTTACGATATGGAGTGGCAAGGAATGGCTAAGGCCCTCTCCTATGTTCCTCATGATTAGTGGGTCAGCTTCACATGAGGATGGAAGCACTCATCCTCCCGCTAGAAAAATTAAAAGAGTTAAGCTGGCAAAAGCACAGCAAAGAAGTGTGCGTTCTTCTAAATCACAAATCCCCAAGAAGAGTCCAATTGTGTTGGTTGTGATGCCTGACCTTACCAACACTGGAAAGGAAGAGGTGGATCCTTCCACCATTTGCATGCCCCCTGCAAGTGCTGGAAGGAGCACCCAGAGTACAGTTCCTGATATTCAAATTGAAGATGTCACTGTTGAAGTACACCAGGATGAGGATATGGGTGTTGCTGGTGCTGAGGAGGAAATTGACAAGGAGGATTCTGATGGAGTGGTGGTTTGTTTAAGTCAGGCACCCGGGGAGTCACCTGTTGTCCGTGGGATGAATAAGGCCATTGACATGCCTCTTCGGTGTGGAATTATTTCAACAGAAATGCGGACAACTGGTGTCAAGCCGTGTGTTGCCTTTGTCAAGCTGTAATAAGTAGGGGTAAGGATGTTAACCACCTAGGAACATACTCCCTTATACGTCACCTGGAGCGCATTCATCAGAAGTCATTGACAAGTTCAAAAACTTTGGGTGACAGCGGAAGCAGTCCACTGACAAATAAATCCCTTATTCCTCTTGTACCCAAGCTCCTGCAAACCACACCACCAACTTCCTCAGTGTCAATTTCCTCCTTAGACAGGAACGCCAATAGTCCTGCAGGTCATGTCACTGGCAAGTCTGACGAGTCCTCCTCCAATGGATCCTTGAGTGTAACGCCTACTGCTGCTGGCGCTGCTTTTGTTGCTGCTGGGAGTCGATTGCCATCCCAGAGGGGAAGTTGGAAGACCACTTGTACTACTTCCAGTAAGCAATTGACTGTCCAACAGTCCTTTGCGAGGAGGATGAAATATCACAGCAGTCATCCTGTTGCAAAGTGGATAACTCAGGCCTTGACAACTATGTTGGTGTTAGACGTGCGTCCGGTATCTGCCATTAGTTCACTGGGAGTTAGAGAATTGCTTGAGGTAGTGTGTTCCCGGTACCAAATACCATCTAGGTACCACTTCTCTAGGCAGGCGATACCAAGAATGTACGCAGACGTCAGAAAAAGACTCACCAGTGTCCTAAAAAATGCAGTTGTACCCAATGTCCACTTAACCACGGACATGTGGACAAGTGGAGCAGGGCAAACTAAAGACTATAGGTCCGTGACAGCCCACTGGGTAGATGTTTTGCCTCCTGCAGCAACAACAGCAGTGGCGGCACCAGTAGAAGCATCTCGCAAACGCCAACTCGTTCCTAGGCAGGCTACTCTTTGTATCACCGCTTTCCATAAGAGGCACACAGCTGACAACCTCTTACAGAAACTGAGGAACATCATCGCAGATTGGCTTACCCCAATTGGACTCTCCTGGGGATTTGTGATATCGGACAATGCCACCAATATTGTGCGTGCATTACATGTGGGCAAATTCCAGCACGTCCCATATTTTGCACATATAATGAATTTGGTGGTGCAGAATTTTTAAAAAAACGACAGGGGCGTGCAAGAGATGCTGTTGGTGACCCAAAGAATTGCGGTCCACTTTCGGCATTCAGCCACTGCGTGCCGAAGACTGGAGCACCAGCAAACACTTCTGAACATGCCCTGCCATCAGCTGAAGCAAGAGGTGGTAACAAGGTTGAATTCAACCCTCTATATGCTTCAAAGGATTGAGGAGCAGCAAAAGGCCATTCAATCCTATACATCTGCCTATGATATAGGCAAAGGAGGGGGAATGCACCTGACTCAAGTGCAGTGGAGAATGATTTCAACATTGTGCAAGGTTCTGCAACCCTTTGAACTTGCCACACGTGTAGTCAGTTCAGACACTGCCAGCCTGAGTAAGGTCATTCCCCTCATCAGGCTTTTGCAGTAGCAGCTGGAGAGATAGAAGGAGGAACTAAAATGGAGCGATTCTGCTAGGCATGTGGGACTTGTGGATGGAGCCCTTCATTTGCTTAACCAGGATTCAAGGGTGGTCAATCTGTTGAAATCAGAACACTACATTTTGGCCACCGTGCTCGATCCTAGGTTTAAAGTCTACGATGTATCTCTCTTTCCAGCAGACACAAGTCTGCAGATGTTCAAAGACCTGCTGGTGAGACAATTGTCAAGTCAAGCGGAACGTGACCCGCCAACAGCTCCTCCTTTCTTTTTCTCACACCACTGGAGCTGCCAGGAAAAGGATAACTTTTCCAAAACCACCCGCTGGCGGTGATGCTGGGCAATCAGGAGTGATAGCTGACATCTGGTCCGGACTGTAGGACCTGCCAACGATTACTGACGTCTACTGTCACTGCATATGATTCTGTCACCATTGAAAGAATGGTGGAGGATTATATGAGTGACAGCATCCAAGTAGGCATGTCAGACAGTCCGTACGTATACTGGCAGGAAAAAGAGGCAATTTGGAGGTCCTTGCACAAACTGGCTTTATTTTAGATAAGTTGTCCCCCCTCCAGTGTGTACTCCGAAAGAGTGTTTAGTGCAGCCGGTAACCTTGTCAGAGATCTGCGTAGGAGGTTACTTCCACAAAATGTAGAGAAGATGATGTTCATCAAAATGAATTACTGTATAATCAATTCCTCCGTGGAGACATTTGCCAGCAATTGCCTCCAGAAAGTACACAGGGACCTGTGATGGTTGATTCCAGTGGGGACAAATTAATACTCTGTGAGGAGGGGGATGTACACAGTGAAAGGGGCGAGGAAATGGACGATGAGGAGGAGGTGGACATCTTGCCTCTCTAGAGCCAGTTTGTGCAAGGAGAGATTTATCGTTTACAGAGGGATCTTCAAACCATTATTGCTTGTCTTTCAAATGTCCTCCTGCAGAGTGTGAAGTGAGGAACTGTTCATAGGATCATAAAGTCTCATTCCAGCGGAAACAACTGGACACAAATATAAATCGTATGAGACATCATTGCTTATCTGAAATTATATTAGTGGTGGTCAGTGGATTCTAAAGCTCTGTTTATATAGCAATATCGTTGCTTTTATGTGTTTAATCTTTTAATAAATTGTTTTAATATTTTACTATTTTGCGTTCTCTTTTATAGTTATATAAGTATATGTCTATATTTATATCTATAATATATACTGTTCATCAGGGGATTACAGAAACACCTCATGGGAGCTGCAGTTATATATCTAATGCACTAGTGTGAATTTATAGTAGAATTTTTACCACAGTGCCTGTATAGATTTTGCTTTGCTAGGAATATCAATATTATTTGTACATTCTGTCAAACTCGCACAATATAATGAAATTCAAATTACAATGTGCAATTTTCATATGAGAAAACTCGTACACACTCGCACAATGTAATAGCCCCAAACTTAAAAACTCACAAGACTATTACATTGGGTGGATCTTGGCAAAAACTCGCACCGTTTAATGTACGAAAAGGTGCAAGTTTGTCCCACACAAAGACCTCGGTCCCTATCACATCTCTCCATATGTGTCACTTGGAATTTCTTATAGAAGGGAGCAGTTTTCTGTCGTTAATAATACCCTGGGTTGGCTGGATATAGCATTCTAGTTTGTCTAAAAACTTTAGGGGGGCCATGGTTTTAATTAGGAAACATAATAATTTTAGGAGACATCCAGTCCTGGCTTGATGCAGTGAACAGCAGCATCAGGGAGTTTCATAGCATTCACAGGCATTAACTCTTCTAAAGACAGTTTATTTGCCTTCAGGTGCCCCCCCCCCCCCCCCCCCGTTACTTACTACTACCCGCAGGAGAATGAATGGATAGATTCCTGTCCACATTGCTGCACCTGAGGCTAGAGCAAACCCATCAGGTAAAGCGCCATGCTGAATCAAGCATGGTGCTAGGCACAGCTGCAGAAGAAGAGGTAGTGACTCCTGCATCTAAAAGATAACAGTGAAGCTGGATCTCCCCTCTCCTCAGCAGGTTTGTTATTCCCTTGACTATCCAGTGACATACTGTATGAGTATATATTGGAAGTGATTAGGTTCCATGGGACCCCTCTTGACACAAGCTGTATCAGACATCACTGGACAGCTTCAACACACAGTAAATCAGAGAATATCCTCCACTAAAAAAAGACTAAGTAGTACTGTGCATGTGGTGGCAGATATAAAGCAGATTGTCCAATACAGATGGGTCCACATTTATCTTGACCTTTAATAGGATTAACTGAGACTGGCCAGTCGGACTTAATTCCCTGCTGTAATGATGATCCTAGGCACGGCGATTCCCCAGATACGCCAATCTGCGAATCCCTGCCACGTGACACCTTTACTGGATACCTGAGCGCGTGTGTTTATTTCACACAAAATCACTGCCACCAGCCAAAGTACAAACGTTTAGGGTATGACCCTAGGCAAACTTATGGCTTTTGCCTGCACCTAGAATTATTAATATTTTGGTAACGCCTCTTTCAGAGAGTTGGGTTGGATACACAACAGAAACCAGATCTAAAATTAGATTATTTAATTCAAGTAAAACACTTCAAAGCTTATGTTACAGAAAAAAGAAAGTTACAGGAATATAATGATAAAAAAGTCAAAGTCACAACAGAAAGACAACTTCAAGAAAATAAAAATATGAAGTTAAACCCACCGATACTAGCACGCATGCACAGTAGAACGATGAGATGAAGTGAAGCCGCTTCAGATATATCGGAACATTACAGAGCCAGAATGTTCTCCTGACTCGCTTTTTTGATCAGGGGATTAGATTGTAAGCTTGCGAGCAGGGCCTTCCTACCTCTATGACTGTTATCACCCACTTTGTTATTGTTATTGTTATTTCAAATTGTAAAGCGCAACGGAATTTGCTGCGCTATATAAGAAACTGTTAATTAATAAATAAATAAATAAATAATGTATTGTTCTATGTATTGTATTGCAGTTGAGAACAATAGATGATGGGTTTATGCTAATAAGTCACATTATGACTAGGCACAGAAAACTAGTCAAGATAATGGTGTACCCATCTGTACCTGACGAAGGAAAATTTCTAACTCTGGAACGAAGTTGACAATCTAGAAAATAGATCTTTTGTAACAATATTTGACTTGTTGGTCTCCCTAAAACAATAAAAAACACTGCTCAAAGCTGACTTTGTACACAACACATTGCCATCACTTCTGGGTATAGAGTAAGCCAGCCAAGACCTGAACATAGAATGGGCTTACTGTGTGGGTCCACCTCCAACCTCTTCTTACACCAGGACAAGAGTTGTTCTATACTGCTGCATCAATTATTTACATAAAAAAGCGTTCTGGACTTCTTCTCGCTAAAAAAAATCTCTAGCATGGAATGGGAAGAAATTGTTTTTGTTCCAGGACTATTTGGTAGAACTTACCTAGGCTTTCTCAACTTTCTGAACCCAGCTTAATTTATGATGGTCATAAGTTCTCTTTGACTTCCCTTGGTAAGCCAAGCATTTATGATGGGTCTTTATCTGTGAATTTTACCTCCTCAGACAATGCCATAGTGTATCTTCAAGAGCTGTCACATGCTTCCATGGGAGACATCTTCAACATCACCACCCCACTATCACCTTCCACCTAACTACAAATTTGTTGGATACTTGTGTTTTTGTTGTAGGATCTCTAGTATCTCTACATCAAGTATTGTCTTGGTCAGTCTCTGAGAGATGTCCTAATTATCTTTGATAGACCCTGCTAATAAATCCACCCACTCATCTACTAAAGTGGTGACACAGCTGCTGATTAACTGCTCCTATGTTTTCTGTTTTCTAGTTTCATACCTCCTGATGATGATGATGCAGTATATTTATGAGACTTGCATGGCAAACATTTTCTATACTGCTATCTTTTAATTGTATTCTAAAGTCATGAATATGTTAGCCACAGTACCTGTGACTTCCCCATTTGCTCCTGGTGCTATCTGACATATATTTTGTGTCTTGCATGTTTTGGAAGCTCTTTGGCTATAATTTTTCTAGGCCATGAAGTGGTTTGTATTATGTGGCTCCAGTTAGTTTTTAGTTTACAGTACTCTTTCTCCAGCTCATAGCAGTATTGCTTATAATCCCAACTCTGATCTCTTATGCATGGACCACTATTGTTACATTTACCGGGATGCTTTTAGAACTCCAGTCTGGTTGATTGTTTTTCCCATTCAAGTTTAGTACTTACAGTACTTCTATTTATCAGGAAGTAGTAGGATATTACATCTTGCTGGTTCATTAATGTTTTGGTTTGGATACTGTTTCTCCTTCTCCCTCCATGACTTGTCTCTTTCCTCATGTTTCCCTGCCCACTTTCTCCCCTCACCCTATTTTAAATATTATTTCCTACCAGGTCCAGTCTTATTCTCTGAATTTGCACATCCTGGTGAGGCATGAATGATATAGCAATTGGTTCCTGGAATGTGGGAGGTGTAATCATCCCGGCTAAGAGATGTAACATTCTAATGGACATCAATAAACAAAAAAATAGATTTAGCCTTTCTTCACAAACACATCTTTTCTCATCTGAAGTGGCCAAATTACAAATGTTAAACTGGTCTGTTGTTCAGCTGCCCCTTATAATTTCTAGGTCCGATGTGTGGTCATTTTGGCTAAAAAGCATCTTCAGCTGGAGGTTTCTGATGTTATTAGTGACCCTGGTAGATGCTATGTTATAGCTAAGGTATTATTATTATTATGTAAATATTTTGTTTTATGGCATTTGTATGCCCCAACACATATTATAAATCCTTTTTTTTTCCAGTGATTTCTGGCTAAGCTTACTATACAGTATATTGTGACATGTCCTTAATCCTTTGTGGTGAATGTAATTATTTTTTTTTTTACCCTTACTGGACTGGTTTACTCCATTCTGCTCTCTCACCTCTTTACCTAAATTAGATGTCCCCCTATTCTTTAAGCAACTGCAGGTTGTAAATATTTGGTCAGTCCTTCATCCTGCAGACAACAATTATACTTGCCTTACAGAAGCTCATAAAAGAATGTCCAGGAGGGATTACATACTTTTCTCATCTATCCACTTCTTACTCATGCTGGAAGAGCAAATTGAACCTGTGTTCCTGTCAGGTAGTGCTCTGATATGGTTTAAATTATGGATCCCAATAGAAAAGGTCCCCATATGATATGGATATTTCCTTCTTACCTTTCCCACTATTCTAAATTCTGTAATACTGTAGACTTGAATCGGCCTGGGAAGAGTATAAGATCATCAATCTTCCACATTTAGAGGACAACCATTTCCTTTTCAGTAAGCAGGGAAGTTGGTACTTTGAGGATCTATTATCTCATGTTTCTTCCAAAAATAAGGAATATGCCTCCTCTTATCTTGACCTCCAATCTTCCCTAACAGAATAGTTTCATCATTTTAAATCAAACCCTCCACCTCACACCAAATTGGCCTTTCATATGGGAAAAACCATTCTAGATTAGTTCCTTCTTAAAATGGGAGACCCACAAAAATTAGAAAAATAATCCTCTGATAGGGGGCGCTCTATTCAATAGAGATACAGTTTGTGCTCATATGCAGTCTAAAACATAATTTTTATTGGGTATACTCTAAAAGCAAACAAAGGCCCTTGAATAAAATTGTATCCCTTAAGTAATAACATGCTGAAAAAATATTGGTGGATAATTTAGTAAAATTATGCCTAAAGCAGTGAGGTGCGGTAAGCTAAAAGGCCGAGGAGGCACTGGCTAGCACCAGAGCCAGATTTACACACAAAATATGAGCCAAAGGGTACATCTGGGTATTATACATCGGTGCAGCAGTATAAACTCCAGGAAATTTGGTGAGTTTTAATCAGAGATGTGCGGAACAGGTAGGCAGAGGAGGGAGGCACTGCCTCACCTGCCATAAACTATTTACTCCAGAGTTTGGCTATAAAAATGATTAGAATAATAAGAAGATATTTCAAACATATTCTTTGTATTTTTCACGTACTTTATATAGTCAAATCTCTGGCACAAATGTTAGTATTACAGGAAAGGCTCTGCTTCACCCCACTGCACGTCACTGGCCTAAAGGTACTATGATGTATGAAGAGGTCAGATAGAAATAATTTCTCGGTAAGCAGTTAATATTAATACAACTAAAGTAAAGGTGTCAATTAACAATGGAATATTGGATTTTGTTCACAACATTTCATACCAGATAGAAAATTATTACATATATCATCTAATTATTATCACTTTGTAAAAAAAAGTCCATCATCTTTCCTATATGTAATCCAAGAAGGTTAGGTACATATACAGTATAGGATTTAAGTAATTGGTCATATAGTAAGTCCATTTAACTGTGCAGGCAAATATAGTACAAGTAGATATGTTGTCCAGGGTAGGTATCAAATATTAACAAATGTTTCATACTGTACATTGTATGCACAACATCAAACGTAGCACAAATAGAAGTATCCTTTGGTAATAAATAGAAATGAGCAGTAAACAGAATGCTCTGGCTGCATTATTATATCATATGTTAAATGCAGTCACTTACCTTTGTATATAACCTTAATAAACAAATTACAACCATAATAAATAAATATAATATGGTAAATGGCTTTTCTGTAATGGTAGAGCTACAAAGGACAGTGTCTCAAAAGTTTATCACATCTGCTATTCATCCATCTTGCCGTTGCATAGGATGGAGAATGAGAGGGCGAGATACTGACATCAGGATGAGGGATAGAAAAAGTGGTAGGTATCAAGTTGTAAGGAGTGGCAATAATCATTATGATGCAATGGAAGTGAAGGGTAGATGTATCACTCTCCCTAGAGAACATATCCAATTGGATAGAGATAAAGTAGTCCCCAATGTACTATGACATACAAGTCAATTCTAGATGCAGTATCAACAAAGGCATATATGATTACCTCTCTTTGCACAAAGTATATTGGTATTGTAAAATAACAAAGGTATTTACATGGGATACACTGATGGTTAGGTACAGTTATGATAGATGCACAATGGCAAGCCCAGTTAAGAAACATACTACAGTATACCAAGTACCGCGAAAATTGCAACAGAATGGTGCCGTGCCGGGCTGTATAATTTAGGTGACTAGGCTTTCCTCTTATCTGTAGTGGTGTCACATCCTGGGGAAAGGTGCAACTGGAGTGCAGCTGTGCAATTGACTGGAACCAGCTCTGCTGGTCACGTGTGTACACCAGGGGACGAGCGTATAATGGTGGTCATTCTGAGTTGATCTCTCGTTATTTTTTTTTTCGCAATGGAGCGATTAGTCGCTAATGCGCATGCACAATGTCCGCAGTGCGACTGCGCCAAGTAAATTTGCTATTAAGTTAGGTATTTTACTCACGACATTACGAGGTTTTTTCTTCGTTCTGGTGATCGTAGTGTGATTGACAGGAAGTGGGTGTTTCTGGGCGGAAACTGGCCGTTTTATGGGTGTGTGCGAAAAAACGCTGCTGTTTCTGGAAAAAACGCGGGAGTGGCTGGAGAAACGGGGGAGTGTCTGGGTGAATGCTGGGTGTGTTTGTGACGTCAAACCAGGAACGAAACTGACTGAACTGATCGCAGTGGCAGAGTAAGTCTCGAGCTACTCAGAAACTGCTAAGAACTGTCTATTCGCAAATCTGCTAATCTTTCGTTCCAAAATCTACTATGCCAAGATTCACTCCCAGTAGGCGGCAGCTTAGCGTGTGCAAAGCTGCTAAAAGCAGCTTGTGAGCGAACAACTCGGAATGAGGGCCAATGTTATTATGTACGTTATGCAATAGCTTGATCACAGAGTAGACTGCAATTATTTTGCTGTATATTTTTGTTCCCACAAATTCAGAAACAAAACCGTCTGTCTCCTCACCAATATTTTAAATGGAATTGCTCATACGTCCTAGAGGATGCTGGGGTCCACCTCAGTATCATGGGGTATAGACGGATCCGCAGGAGCCATGGGAACTCTAAGACTTTCAAAGGGTGTGAACTGGCTCCTCCCTCTATGCCCCTCCTCCAGACCTCAGTTTTAGAAATGTGCCCAAGCAGACTGGATGCACTCCAGGGGAGCTCTACTGAGTTTCTCTGAAAAGACTTATGTTAGGTTTTTTATTTTCAGGGAGGACTGCTGGCAACAGTCTCCCTGCTTCATGGGACTGAAAGGGCAGAAGTAGGAACCAACTTCCTGAATAGTTTCATGGCTCTGCTTCTGGATGACAGGACACCATTAGCTCCTGAAGGGTACTGAACGCTAGCTGTGCCTAGATGCTCACTCCCACAGCACGCCGTCACCCCCCTCACAGAGCCAGAATTCAGAAGAAAGGTGAGTGTTAGAAGATAGATCTTCAATCAAGGTGATGGCCAAAGGTACCATGCAGCTGGTGGGAGCGCAGCACGCCATACTGCCCACACAACACAGGCACTGCAGGGTGCAGGGTGCGGGGAGGGGGCGCCCTGGGCAGCATGAAACCTTATAAAACTGGCTAAAAATGGGCATAAGATGCCCAGACACAGCCCTACCCCCACCAGTATAAACATTGTATGAAAATCTCTGAGGAGAAATGCGCCATTGCGGGGGCGGAGCTTCCTCCTCAGTTAGCCAGCACACTGCTCAGCACCATTTTCTCTCTCTCCTCAGGCTGCAGAGACAACACTGGTCCTCCTCCACTACTGAATACAAGTATCAGGTTGCAAAACATGGGGGGGGGGGGGGTGAAGTAAATTTGGTGCTTTGTAGTGTGCATTTACATCATAAAAAGCGCTGCATGTCGGTGGGCATTTTATGTTTCACAAGACATTGTGTACTGGCACTGGGTTTGTGAACTGGCTGCTCCTATCTGTGTCCTTCTGACAGATTTTACTGTGGGTCTGTCCCCTATAAGTCCCGGAGTGTCTGTGGTGTGTTTGTGCACGTGTGTGACATGTCTGAGGCAGGGAGTTCTTCCCCTAAGGGAGCCATTTTAGGGACACAGAGTTGTAATGTGTTGGCACTGCCAGCACACCACGAGCCTGAATGGGTGAAAGAAATACGTGATAGTGTGAGTCATATCAGTAGGAGACTAGATAAGTCTGAGTCTTATGCAGAAAGCTGGAGAAAATCAGTGGAAGATGTGATTTTTCAGGGTTCTGCTTTCTCATCCGCAGGCGACCCCTCTGGGTCACATAAGAGACCATTTGCAAACATTGTAAATACTGATACCGACATGGACTCTGATTCCGATGTCGACGATAGTGATGCCAGGGGGATAAATCCTAAATTGGCAAAAAGCTTACAGTATATGATTATTGCTATAAGTGAGGTCTTAGAAGTTACGGAAGCCCCTGCTGTACCTCAGGAGAAGGCTTATTTCTATAAGGAAAAGAAAAGTAAGGTAACTTTCCCTCCTTCCCATGAGTTAAATCCTCTCTTTGAGGGAGTTTGGGTGAATCCTGAAAAGAAATTTCATATTCCCAAGAGGATTCAGATTGCTTATCCTTTCCCATTAGAGGACAGGAAAAGATGGGAGTCACCCCCAGTGTTAGACAGTGCTCTGTCAAGGTTAACAAAAAAGGTGATTCTCCCTGCACCTGGGATAGCTTCCCTAAAGGAGCCAGCAGACCGCAAAATGGAGACTATGTTAAAATCTATTTATGTGGCCAATGGTAAGCTGCTCAGGCCCACTATTGCTTGTGAGTGGGTGAGTCATGCTATCGAGAAATGGTCACATAACTTGTCATCAGAAATTGACATGATAGATAGAGATGAGATACTCCTAACGTTAGGTCATATCAAAGATGCTGCCGCATCTGGAAGCTATGAAGGATATTGGACTCTTGGGTTCAAAAGCCGCTACCATGGCAGTATAGCTCGGAGGGCGTTGTGGATTCGCCAGTGGAATGCTGACGCAGATTCCAAAAGAAATATGGAGGCTCTCCTGTATAAAGGTGAGGCTTTGTTTGAAGATGGGCTGGATGCGTTAGTCTCTGTGGCTACCGCAGGTAAGTCGACATTCTTGCCTTATGCTCCTGCACTGGCGTAAAAGACACATCACTCTCACATGAAGTAATTTTCGGCCCGACAAATACAAAAAGGCCAAAGGTTCCCCCTTCTTTGCAGGTAGGGGAAGGGGAAAAGGAAAGAATTCCGCAGTGTCTCCAGGATCCCAGGAGCAGAAGTCAACCCCTGCTTCTGCCAAATATGCAGAATGATGCTGGGGCTCCCTTGCAGGAGTCCACTCGGGTGGGAGTATGTCTGAAATTTTTCAGTCAGGTATGGCTTCAATCTGGCCTGGACCCATGGGTCTTACAAATAGTGTCCCATGGGTACAGACTGGAGTTTCAAGACGTCTCCCCATGCCGATTTTTCAAAACGACCTTGCCAGCTTCTCTTCCAGAAAGAGAGGCAGTTACAACGGCAAATCAAAAATTATGTCAGGATCAGGTCATTGTCCTGGTATCCTTGTCACAGCAAGGAAAAGGGTTTTATTCAAGCCTCTTCGTAGGTCCGAAGCCGGATGGCTCGGTCAGACCCATTTTAAACCTGAAAAATCTGAATCTCTACCTGAAAAGGTTCAAGTTCAAGATGGAATCCCTGAGAGCAGTGATTTCCAGTATGGAGGAGGGGGACTTCATGGTGTCAGTAGACATAAAGTATGCTAACTTGCATGTTCCCATTTACCCTCCTCACCAAGCTTATCTGAGATTTGTAGTACAGGATTGCCATTACCAGTTCCAGACGTTGCCGTTCAGACTCTCCACGGCACCAAGAGTATTCACCAAGGTGATGGCAAAGATAATGGTCCTCCTTTGTCAAAAAGGAGTCAATATAATTACTTATCTGGACAATCTCCTGAGAAAAGCGAGATCCAGGGAACAGTTGGTGCAGAACATTGCACTCTCCCTATCAGTACTCCAACAATAAGGTTGGATCATGAATTTTCCAAAGTCGCAGTTGGAACCGACGACGAGATTGTCCTTTTTGGGGATGATTCTGGACACAGAAGTACAGAGAGTATTTCTTCCAGTAGTAAAGGCTCTGGAAATCGAGAAAATGGTCAAACAAATATTGAAACCAACAAGCGTATCGATCCATCAATGCATTCGGTTGTTGGGGAAAATGGTAGCGGCCTACGAGGACATACAGTTTGGCCGATTCCATGCCAGAGTATTCCAGTGGGACCTGTTCGACAAGTGGTCTGGATCCCACCTACACATGCACCGGAAAATAATCCTGTCCTCCCAGAGCCGGATTAAGGCCCTGGGAGGCCTGGGGTACTAAAGAGCAGGGGGGCCCCCATGTACTAAAAAAATAAAAATAATAATAAAAATAATAATAATAATAAATATATATATATATATATCGCTAAGAATCACTCCTCCTTCAGTTCAGCGTGCGGCGCGCCAATGACTGAGCTGCAGGCTTGCTGAGCCGGACAGCAATTGGACAGCTGAGCCGTCGCTCAGCTGCCCTGACTACACCTGTTAGAGCACTCTTCCTAGAGCTGTAGTCAGCGCAGCTGAGCGACGGCTCAGTTGTCCAATTGCTGTCCGGGTCAGCAAGCATGCGGCTCCGTTATTGGTGCGCCGCATGCTGAACTGAAGGAGGAGGAGGGACAGGGCAGCGGGGAGCCGGGGCTCATGAGCGCAGCACCGCAGATCAGATTGAAGAAAGATCTGATCTGTGGTGTGGCAGGGGGCCCTTTTGGAAAGGGGGTCCCGGGGTATGTATCCCCGGGACCCCTCCTTAATCCGGCTCTGTGTCCTCCAAAGCCAGGATTTCGCTCCTGTGGTGGCTACACGGCTCTCACCTACTAGAGGGACGCAGGTTTGGGATTCACGACTGGGTCCTAGTAACCACAGATGCAAGTCTTCGAGGCTGGGGAGCTGTCACACAGGGGGAAAGCTTCCAAGGAAGATGGTCATGTCAGGAAGCCTGCCTTCACATAAACGTTCTGGAATTGACAGCCATTTACAACGGCCTTCAACAAGTCGTACATCTTCTTCAAGATCATCCCGTGCAGATCCAGTCAGACAATGTGACAGCAGTCGCGTACATAAACAGGCAAGGCGGAATGAAAAGCAGAGCGGCAATGGCAGAGGTGACAAGGATTCTCTTCTGGGCAGAAAGACATGTAAGAGCTCTGTCAGCAATTTTCATTCCGGGAGTGGACAATTGGGAAGCAGACTTCCTCAGCAGACACGATCTCCACCCAGGAGAGTGGGGCCTCCACCAAGAAGTCTTCGCAGACTGGGAAGTTCCTCAAGTAGACATGATGGCATCTCATCTAAACAAGAAGCTTCAGAGATATTGTTCCAGGTCGAGAGACCCTCAAGCAATAGCAGTGGATGCACTGGTGACCCAGTGGGTGTTTCAGTCCGTATATGTTTTCCCTCCACTTCCACTGATTCCAAAAGTTCTCAAAATAATAAGACGAACAAGAGTTCGAGCAATCTTCATTGCCCCAGACTGGCCAAGGAGGGCTTGGTATCCAGATCTTCAGGAGTTGCTCATAGAAGATCCTTGGCCTCTTCCTCAAGTCTTACCATGGCTACGTTTGACGGCATGGCTGTTGAGCGCCGGATCCTAGCCCGAAAGGTTATTCCCAAGGAAGTCATCCCCACTCTTATTCAGGCCAGGAAAGGAGTAACGTCTAAACATTACCACGTATTTGGAGAAAATATGTGTCTTGGTGTGAATCCAAGAAGGCTCCTATGGAAGAGTTTGAGATGGGACGTTTTATCCATTTTCTGCAGGCTGGTGTGGATGCGGGCATTAGATTGGGGTCAATCAAGGTCTAGATTTCGGCCTTATCTGTTTTCTTTCAAAAAACAATTGGCCTCTTTTACACAAGTTCAGAGGTTCATGAAAGGGGTTCTGCATATCCAGCCTCCATTTGTGACTCCGGTGGCACCATGGGACCTTAATGTGGTGTTGCAGTTCCTTAAATCGTATTGGTTCGTACCTCTGCAGGAGATAGAATTAAAGTTTTCACTTGGAAAGTGGTGATGCTTTTAGCCTTGGCATCCGCAAGGCGGGTGTCTTAGTTGGGGGCCTTGTCTCACAAGAGCCCTTACCAGATCTTTCATGAAGATAGGGCAGAGTTAAGAACTCAGCAACAATTTCTTCCAAAGGTGGTTTCGTATTTCCACATAAACCAACCTATTGTGGTGTCAGTGGCTACTGACACTTTCACTGAGTCAAAGTCTCTGGATGTGGTTAGAGCTTTGAAGATTTATGTCGCAAGAACAGCTCGGATAAGGAAAATAGAGGCTCTGTTTGTCCTGTTTGCTCCCAACATGATTGGGTGTCCTGCTTCTAAGCAGACTATTGCGCACTGGATCAGAGGGACGATTCAGCACGCTCATTCTACGGCAGGCTTGCCAGTACCGAAATTGGTGATGGCCCATTCTGCTAGGAAAGTGGGCTCATCCAGGGTGGCTGCCTGGGGCGTCTCGGCTTTACAGCTACTTGGTCAGGGTCAAACACATTTGCAAAATTTTATAAGTTTGACACCTTGGCCGATGAGGACCTTAAGTTTGGTCAATCAGTGCTGCAGAGTCATCTGCACTCTCCCGCCCATACTGGAGCTTTGGTATAACCCCATGGTAGTGAAGTGGACACCAGCATCCTCTAGGACATATGAGAAAATAGGAATTTAATACCTTCGATAAATCCTTTTCTCCTAGTCCGTAGAGGATGCTGGGCTCCTGACCCAGTGCTTACTTAACCTGCAGTTTGTTCATTATAGTTAAACAAGTTGTGTTACAATTGTTTTCAGCATGTTGCTGCAAATGGTTCATGCCTGTTGTCGTGTGTTATGTTGAATGCCATGTTGTGCGGCATGGTTGAGGTGTGAGCTGGTATGAATCTCACCATTAGTAAATCCTTTCCTCAAAATGTGCATCTCCCTGGGCACAGTTCCTATAACTGAGGTCTGGAGGAGGGGCATAGAGGGAGGAGGAGCCAGTTCACACCCTTTGAAAGTCTTAGAGTGCCCATGGCTTCTGCGGAACCGTCTATACCCCATGGTACTGAAGTGGACCCCAGCATCCTCTACGGACTAGGAGCAAAGGATTTACCGGTTGGTATTAATATCCTATTTTATCTGCTTATGGTCACAACCTCTCAAAAAATCTGATGGGTCCGTTACCTCATCAAATACACAAATTGTGGAAATAAAGGGTATTTATACTAAGCTTTACTTCCAGATAAATTTATTTCAAACTCACTCCTCTTTCTCTGACGTCCTAGTGGATGCTGGGGACTCCGTAAGGACCATGGGGAATAGTGGCTCCGCAGGAGACTGGGCACAACTAAGAAATATTTAGGACTACCTGGTGTGCACTGGCTCCTCCCACTATGACCCTCCTCCAGACCTCAGTTAGAATCTTGTGCCCGGCAAAGCTGGATGCACACTAGGGGCTCTCCTGAGCTCCTAGAGAGAAAGTATATTTTAGGTTTTTTTATTTTACAGTGAGATCTGCTGGCAACAGACTCACTGCAGCGAGGGACTAAGGGGAGAAGAAGCGAACCTACCTAACTGGTGGTAGCTTGGGCTTCTTAGGCTACTGGACACCATTAGCTCCAGAGGGATCGACCGCATGGAACCGGCCATTGATGTTAGGTCCCGGAGCTGCGCCGCCGGCCCCCTTACAGAGCCAGAAGCAAGAAGAGTCCGGAAAATCGGCGGCAGAAGACATCAGTCTTCACCAAGGTAGCGCACAGCACTGCAGCTGTGCACCATTGCTCCTCATACACACTTCACACTCCGGTCACTGAGGGTGCAGGGCGCTGGGGGGGGGGGGGGGGGGGCGCCCTGAGCAGCAATA